>NW_028146754.1:590000-1149107 GCF_055883805.1 Amblyomma maculatum | reverse complement strand
GAAAAAAGGCGCTTTTAATTACACTAAATAGCGTTTATAACTTTACAACAATTTTCCTTACTATCTCAAATCTTTGAGGCCAGGAAAGTTGCGCTGGCTAAGGGTGTTTTTTTTTATCTCCAGGACAAAGTCGCTGCAGGACCCCAGCAGAAGAAACGCTAGCAAAAGCTTGCTTAAATTAGAAGCATATCGAGATGATCGGTTGCCAGGTTGCACGAATTCGATGTGAAGGAAGCGAGCCAATATGCCTGTTTAGACTGACGATTGTCGTGTTGATCACCTAGCTGTCTCAGTCACTCACATGTAAGCTTTATGACAGCAGTGCTCGCTGCGGGCAATCGTGAGTTTATAACACGGCGGTCTGCATCATTGAGGGACAATTTGTAGAGATTTGGGGACATGGTATAACCGAAAAGTCGCGAATTCGCGCTTAGGTTTCACGTGCGTAGCAAGAAGAGTGCGGGCATACGCAGGGTAGACATTTGTTCGTCGTGTGACGCGAATTACACCCGGCGTGTTTTTATGATCGGGAACTAAATAGTACATTCATTCAAACAGTATGCGTACTTCTATGTGAATATAAATTTTATCATTCACATAGAGGCTTAGATCGTTGGTCGCACATAAGTGCGTATCTGCAAATATAGTGTTTAAATTACCATGGATGCGAGCCACTTCATTTACCTCATTTATTGCATGTTTCTGTGAAATTAAATTTGGTAGCCTGCTCTTTGCAAAGCTTCTGAAGCAAACAGTACTAAAGGGCCTGCAATTCTTTTTAAGTTGTTTTCACACCCTAACTACACATTTATCTCATATGAATATATGTCTCATATGTCACGGACAACAGGGCTAGACGTGACTAAAACGACGGTACGAAACTGTACCAGCAGGTAAAGTTCGGCGCAGAGAACGTGAGTCAACTTCAGTGTCCTCTTCTTCCAGGCGCTGCAAGAACATGGGGACACCAGGTGGCATTACTCCCCCTCTTAAAAAAAGAAATAAGGGACAAAGCGCAAGCGATGGCCAATGTAAGCAAAAACAAAGATCAGCACATGGACAGCATAGATAACGGAGGCGGGGTGAGGTGTCCTACGCGACAACGAAACAAGCGCATAGCGCACTACAGCGTGAAATAGGGCTTCATGCGGACAACGTGCACGACCTCGGAGCGTGGTTGCCGACACGAGGGCTGCACAGTACCCACTGGAAGAACCTTGTATGTCACTTCCGTGACTCGGCGCAGAACTCCGTAAGGTCTGAAGTAACGGGAAATCAGTTTAGCACAGAAGCCGGGCCAACGCACAGGGGTCCACACCCAAACTTTCTCTCCAGGATGGTATGTGACTTGTCGATCACGGAGGTTGTAGCGGCGTGAATCCGTGCCCTGCTGTTGCTGAATGTGAATACGGGCAAGTTGACGTGCTTCCTCAGCGCACTGAGAAAACTGCTCGGCGTCTGGCGTGAGTGGATGATCATCTGTGCAGCTCGGAAGCATGGCATCCAACATCATCTGAACTTCACGTCCGTAGACTAGGCGAAATGGTGTAAAACGCGTCGTCTCTTGGGTGGCCGTGTTGTAGGCATATGTGATGTAGGGGAGAATTTCATCCCAGTTTTTATGCGGCGAGTCTATGTATATTGCGATCATGTCGGCAATGGTTTTGTTGGGTCTCTCCGTGAGGCCATTCGTCTGCGGGTGATATGCAGTAGTTTTTCGGTGGCTGGTATGCCTAAGCTCGAGCACGTTGTGCATGAGCTGTGCCGTAAACGCGGAGCCTCCATCGGTTACGCCTAGGGGCGGTGCGCCATGACGCAACAAGATTTGCTGCATGAAGAATTGAGCGATCTTAATTGATGTGCCCCGCTGCACTGCCTTGGTTTCCGCATAACGTGTGAGATAGTCGGTCGCGACTATAATTCATTTGTTACCCATCGATGACAGCGGAAATGGGCCCAGTAGGTCGATGCCGACTTGGTCAAACGGCGTCCGAGGTGGAATAATAGGTTGAGCAAACCCGCGGGCTTGAAAGGAGGCACCTTTCGACGTTGACGCTCACGGCAGCCTCTGACGTGGCGATGGACGGCGTCAGAAAGTTTAGGCCGATAATAGGTTTGACAAACTCGAGCGAGTGTGCGTGCAAAACCCAAGTGACCGGAGGTGGGCTCATCGTAGCAAGCAAAAAAAAAATATCGTCGCGAAGGTCGGCCGGCACGACAAGGAGGTGCGCTCGATCAACAGTGCTGGAGTTTTTCTTGAATAAAACGCCATTCCGAAGACAGAATGCAGACAGGTGCCTTCCAAACTGGCGGGGGACGTCAGCAGCGCGACCCTCCAGGTGGTCAATGACAGGTCGAAGGTCTGGGTCAGCTCGCTGTCGGGTCATTATGTCTGGGGCATTCACTAGTCCAATAAACCCTGTCATCCGTGACGTTATCGACAAATCCTACGGGTGCCCGCGAGAGCGCGTCTGAATCTTCGTGCTTCTGACCAGATTTGTACACAATGCAGTAATCAAATTCTTGAAGGCGAAGGCTCCATCGTGCTAGGCGTCCCGATGAGTCACGGAGATTGGCCAGCCAGCACAAATAATGGTGGTCTGTAACGACTTTAAACGCGCGGCAGTAGAGGTAAGGCCTAAATTTCATTGTTGCCCACACAAACGCGTAGGCATTCCTTTTCCGTAGAGGAATAATTTGTTACAGCCCGGAAGAGCGTGCGGCTGGCATACGCAATGACCCTTTCCACTCCAGCTTGGTGTTGAACGAGTACAGCGCCAAGGCCGATGTTGCTGGCATCGGTGTGGACTTCGGTGGCAGCGTCTTCATCAAAGTGCGCAAGAACAGGGGTATTTTGCGCTCGTATCTGCAGCTCCGCAAAAGCCTCCTGTTGCTCGGCGGCCCGCACGAACTGTGTATCATCCCGCGTGAGGCGGGTGAGGGGTGCGGCTATCTTGGCAAAGTCTGCAATCAAGCGGCGGTAGTACGCACACAAACCCAGGAAACGTTTTAAACTCCTCTTCGTGGCAGGAAGAGGAAATTTGGCGACAGCGGCAGTTTTGTCGGGGTGTGGCCTAACGCCTGCGGCACTCACAAGATGACGGGAGCAGTCTGGTATCACAAGGCAGCTGAGAAGAAACGTGGAATTGCGAATTTGGACTCTCGCCGTATATTGACCGCTCAGAGTTACGACATGCCCGCCAGGGGTTCGACTCTGCGTGCCAGACCATGGCGTCATCAATTTTTTTAGAAGCGCCGCTAGCTTCCCGCTTAAAATCGAAAAATCAGCACCAGTCTACCAATGCGCTAACCTTATAGCCGTCGATGACCACGGGTATATCAAGCGAGAGTCTATCTTCATGTATACGAACTGTCGTCGGGGCCGTCAAGTCGCGGTCGCTCACAGGTCGTGTTGTAGGGGGTCTTCCTCGCGTCGATTTGAAGTGGCCTCGCCTCCTGAAGTTGCTGTCTTTAGTATTCCCGGCTTGAACCAGGCGGCCGTCGCTGCGCCATTCAGGAGGAGCTGAGCTGCGAAGATGGTCGGCGTGGAGACGGAGATCGTGACTGTCGTCTAAAAGTTGAGGCCATGCGCTACTGGGTTACGCAGTCCTCAATATCCCGGGGTCGTTGGCCTAAAGGAGGGCAACGCCTGTCGATGGGGAAACCCTTCAGTCCCAGTTGTCGATATGGGCACTGTCGATACAGGTGACCAGGTTCTCCGCAGTGGAAGCACAGGCGCTGCCGATTTGGGGCATGCCACAGGTCTGCCTTTCGCTGGGGTGGTCGGCGGTTGTCGATGTACGGCTCGGGGTGGGCTGATTACAGCGCGCCTTGGTGGGGTGGCAGTAATTGTGTGCAATCAGTTGGGGGACGTCGCAAGATGTCCGCATACGTTGGCCGACAGGACTCGATGGAAAAGGATGGCGGGTTAGCAGATGGTACCGAAGGCCGAAATGCTTGCTGGAGCTCTTCTCGGACAATACTAGCGACAGAGCCGACTATCGGCTGGGGAGCACCGAAAAGCGTCTGGAACTCCTCAACGAAAATGGAGCGGATGATGTCACGAAGAAGATCCGGACTAGCTCCGAAGGCCGAGTGCGGCTCCGTGAGCGAAGCGGCGAGTGCCAGCCTGTCGTACATCGTAGACCGCTGTTGGAGCATCCTTTTTTCCATCGTGATTGCCTCCGAAAGAAACTCGGCAGCTGTGCTCGGCGGATTGCGCACGAGCTTAGCGAACAGTTGTTCCTTAACGCCGTGCATGAAATGGCGCACCTTGTTCTCTTCGGGCATGGCCGGGTTAGATGGTCGGAACAGCCTAGTCATGTGCTCCACGTTCATGGTTATGGTCTCGTTCGGCATCTGTATGCGAGAGCGTAAAACCCTTTCCGTTCGTTTTCGGCGATCCGGGCTGGTGTAGGTGTTCAGGATGCCTCGGCAGAACTCGCGCCACGATGTTAGGCGCCTTGGCGATTCTCGTACCAAATACGAGCGCCATCTTCCAGGATAAAGAAGACGTTCCTGAGCTTCGCGGCGTCGTCCCACTGATTAAATGCGGCGACCCGTTCAAACTGGGCGAGCCAGTCTTCGACGTCTTCCGTCTGACAGCCGTGGAAAGCCTTAGGCAGCTGTGGGTCTGTAGAGTGTAATACGTTGGAGTTTGCATGGCAAGTCGTGGGGCGGCTGCAGTGGTGAATTCCAAAGGCCCGTGCTCAGGTGGTACGCCCAGGTTCCTCCGGCTAGCGCGGTGAACAGGAGTGTCGATTGGCACAGGACCTGAATCCTGGGTATGCGGAGTGCGGGACATATACTGGGATCGATACCCTGTGCCGACATCAAAATATGCCACGGACGACAGGGCTAGACGTGACTAAAACGACGGGACGAAGCTGTACCAGCAGGCAAAGTTCGGCGCACAGCACGCGAGACAACTTCAGTGTCCTTTTCTTCCAGGCACAGCAAGAACATGGGGACACCAGGCGGCAATATCTTCTAACATTTTCAATTTATTCTCTTAAACAAAATCGGAAAATGTCAGATCTTATTTGTACTCAAAGCTTCACTAAAATGGCAGTTGCTATGAATTTCAGAATGCACTCACTCTCCTAAGGTATCATTGCTTTTACGCAAAACAATTCTTGGCAACTATTGACCCGCATTTGTTTGGACATTTTTTCTGATGTGAAATTACTTGCAGATTGTGTTGTTCCCGCATATTGGCCTAAGTATATACAAAACAATATATCTACCTGCGATCTCTGTATGCACTGTCTTTTATTCACTAGACTAAGCTTCTATTCACATCGCATTAAAGTATGTTCATACAGATGAAAAGTATGCATAATAATTATAGAGTCAATAAAAGGTTCATACACGTTCCAAAACAAATATTTGACTACCGTTTTTGTAAAGATCCACCTTTCGACGAGGTACTTCTAACCCACTTACAGTGGTAAACAAAACAGCCGCTAAGAAAATTGCTGAAAGTTAGACAAAAAAGTATACCATAAAACTGTGCTTTCCGTTGCCGTGTATGGTTCGTCAGCATCAATTTCGTCTTGCTCATTTGATGCTTGTATCAGCAAAGTGACTAAACAAATCAAGCAAAAGTAAAGTTCTATGATACCCTTGGCTCCCCTACTGCGCTCTTTACACAGTAGTTACCATATGTGGCAAGGCACGCACCCTGGCTGTGTGCACCTTTATCATTCGAATGCCTAAATCGGTGTGCCTAAATAATTCGGACCTTAACATGTTTGTCATGGTACCTCAGCCATTACTTTTGCCACGGGCATGGATTCAGCTAAGGGACCATGGCACCGCTGGTGTAGGATGGGTGGCAAGAGAGTTTTTTATTGGCACCAGCTTTCGAGTTTGGAATTTTTTTTGTCATATGATATTCAGCCTCTTCTCTATACATTGCAAAGTACAATTAGGAAGCTATTTTAGGTGAAAAAAAAATTCTTTTCGAGCAAACATATGCGTCTGAACATTTTCGAGGCTAATAGCTCGAGCGTGATGTAAGAGCCACCTGGCCTTCCTTTAAGGTGATAGACATTTTACTACACTGTGGAGCAGCATATGAATATTATTTTTATAGTGTTACCTTAAAACATGTTGTGTAAGATGTTAGATATCTTTGGTAAAGGAATGGAGTCATGCTTTCTTCAAATTTCATTGCTAACTCCTTTGTGAAGTTATTTGATTTGTACACAATTTGCATAGGCGTTTGTCGCCACAACTTTGTATACAATTTCTATGCACCATAGTGCTCTTTCATTTAGTGCTAGTATATTTCATCGTTCGGATTGTTTTTTACCAATGCAGCTGAAAAGGCCTGCCGACCACATCAGCCTACTTTGGTGACGCTTTCAAGTCTAACGAGCTTCTGTAGAAAGCTGAGAGAGCACCGGTGGATGCATGTGTTTAGAACAGGCGGCACAGATGGCGACAAGAAAACAGTCCAGTCTATGACACTGAACATTCTCTTGAGTGGCTCAGATAACAAAAGGATTGCTTCACTGCAAATATTCAGCTTCATATGGCGTTGTTAGTGCAGAAAAACACACACGCACACGAGAAAAAAGGACACGGGACAGGCGCCTGTCCCCTGTCCTTCTTTTTTCTCGTGTGTGTGTGTGTTTTTCTGCGCTAAGAATGCCGTCTGAAGCTGAAAACCATCTAGCCCGTCCACAAGTTCTTTTAAACTTCAAATATTGCACATGTCATCTTTTCCAGGTAACAAGGCTTGCTTCTCAGCCACGTAGAGTACCCAAATAACACCCCTAAAAACTAGAAACTAGAGACCGCGCTTGACTTTGAACATCCGAGGAGGAGGAGTAGGAGAACAGGAATAAGACTGGTAACTTACGCTCTCGTGTCATACTCTTAAAGAATGAGCTTAAGTGCCCCCAAAAATGTAGCAACTTGCAATAATAGGGCCTGATAATGGATAATGTAAAAGGCAAAGGATGCTTCCGTTGTTGACATCGCAATTCAACTAGGGTTAACCGTTGTTAAGCCAAAACTGTTTTTTTAGCTTGGAGGGTAGCATGGCTTTGTAATGCATGACTAAGAAACAAACTTTAATGCCTTGTCAACATTTGCAAACTATGCAACTCTAGTCAGCGCTAACCACCGTACTGCAAACACATTTAATGCAAAATTCTGATCAGTCATTCATCCCTTGCTTACCTGAATCCTAAATGTAAACCTGTCTGTAATCATGCTGATTGCTTGTACGCCAAAAAGCAATGTGTAATATTGTCCACTTTCCAATCTCTGGGTGCTTTGCCCACCAAGATGCTTTTGCCAAGACAAGCATACATCATGTGTGTTCCTAAAAAACTAAAAGCGAGAAAAGAAAGTCACTACTTGTACTGAACCGGGAGCACGTTTTGTTCATAGGGGTACAGTGTTGGCTGTAGCTGGGGCGCACTGCAGATGCACGTGCGAGAGCTTTCGCTGGTGGCGTTTCGTGGTGGCGGTGGTAGTGGTTATTTATTGTATGCACTAAAGGAAAGAAAAAATGTTTCCCAGCCCCGCTATCTGCTATCTGAAGCACCTGAACTGGGGCGGCGGAAATAAAGGGATAGCGAGGAAAAGGTAGAGGAAATCAAAGAGGTGAGCGATAGGGAGAAAGAAAAGGGTAGGTAAAAATAAAAGGAATATATACACTACGGTAGAGTATACAGTAGTTTGCTTGAGGAACACCCGCAAATGTCTTAGGTCACTGAGCGCTCGGCACATCGGACGGGCCTCCGCAATAGCTCTGCGTCCAGGCAACTGTTCACTACGCACGCACATGCACACTGTACAAAGCCCTGACAGCTGTCGTGGGCGATCGACAGCTATTGCGCGAAATAGCACACGCGGAGCAGCGTTCAGTCACTGCGCGCACTATCTGACGAGGTGAAATATGTGGGTTATCAAGCGCGCCTATTCGATATACTCACACAGGCCCACGTGTGCTCGCTCGCGGACGCGCGCACTGCCCGACGGCCACAGGAGCACAGCTACGCTGTCCGGGATTACCCCCCGTTGAAAGCAGACTCGGCACACAAACAGTGTGACACACTGAATAGGAGGCGATAAATAAATCACAAAGAGCAAGCGCACACTGGCAATGGGCATTTTTTAAGTAGCGCTACTGCGCATGCGCGACGCCTCCTCGGAAGCCTTTTTCGCCGGAACGCCACGCCAAAATAACGAAAAGACATGCTGCACGTCCTTTTCCAGGCAACTACGTCCCTCCCATCATCAACGCGACGAACTGCTGCAAATTAATTGCGCGCAGGGCTAACATCTTCTAGGCCTTCCTAATCTACGGATTGCATTCTCCCCGCCTCCCACAGCTTGCCTCAACAGAGAAGACCCGGCCAGGCTGGCCAGCTTCCTGTTGTCTTTGTCAAGATTTAACAGGGGAGGGGAAGAGGTTAGAGTATCAAGATGCGTTCACAGATGCCTCACGCGTCTCCGCATAGGCTAGACGAGATCAGCCCTGCACTTAACTGCTTTGGAAGATAAGCTCACCCAAATACTAGGAAGGAATTTCTGCGCAAATTCTTGGCAACCCGTGCCGTCAATAGTACTTGGTCTGACGCCCACAGGAAGGGTGCGATATTTAAAAAGATCCATTCGCGGAGGTCGCGATACTCAATTTGTCATGGAGGGGAAGATCCGAATACTCCAGCAATTGTTGGGATGACGCTTCCATGACAGTTCCGTCGCATGATGATTCACTGTGCACCGATTCAACTCGACCGTGTTGACATGCTTTTTGAACAAAGTGAAAATGTTGTAAAAACATCATACCCTTTCGTAAATACCTCTCGATTCAGGGTGTTTGTAGCGCGACCCTCGTAATTTTTCTGAGCTTTGACATTCTAAGTGGACGTACATTTTGTAGATGGCAGTACCCACTACATATATTGTACGTGGTTTTGCTAGCGATTCCACTATTATTTGTTTTTTGTAAACTTTGTAGTTGGTACTTGTTACCAGTTGAATAAAGGAACAAAAGCCCCAAACTTTAGGTTATATTCGCCACACAAAAGCAAGCCATGGAGCATTTCAATCGTGCATAAAATAAAAAAAAATTTAGCTGAAATCACGCTGACCCTGCACATTAGTCGGAGTCGCAGATTAAAAATCAATGCGTATCCTCTGACAGGCCCCGTCGGCGGGGGGGGGGGGGAAGTGGCCACCCTAAACGTTAGAGGTTTCGCAGGTAAAAGGAAACAAAGCCAGCTTTACAGGCTTTTAATGGGTTACAATATTGATATATTGGCTGTGCAAGAAACGAAAGTAGACGGTGAAGCAGAGACCGAGATTATGATGCGACGTTTCACGTCTAGGTTTTTCGCTGTAGTTAGTCACGCTGTTTGCACATCGGCTGGTTGTGTTCTTTTTGTAAACAAGCTGCCCGGGCTAGAGCTGCAGGCGCATCATTCGTGCATTACGGGAGGATGTGCTTACCTCGATTTTTCGCTGAAAGGCATTGAGTGGCGAGTTGTGTGCGTGTATGCGACCAATGTGGTTTGTGACCGTGCTGTGTTCTTTGAAAATATCGAAGAGCGCCTTCGGATGGACAGGCGGCTTATAGTTATGGGGGATTACAAGTGTGTTCTAAACGGGTGTGACAAGACAAGCAGTCGCGCTTTCCGTGACAGGAACACTGAAGAGCAGTTAAGAATAATTGATATTTATAACCTCGAAGACGTTTCAGAGTGTCTTCAGGAAGAACGACCAATAAAGTATACGCGAACCAGGGCTCAAGCCATGCAATCGCATCTATGCCTCCGTCGATATCGTACCACAATGCAACAGATATGAAGCAGTACCGGTGTCGTTTTGAGACCAATGTATGGTTCAATGCTGGGTAGGCATTGTTAAGCGTGGGAATAGTTTTTCGTGGGAAATATGGAAGGTAAACAACAAGCTACTTGTGGATGAATTGCACAGTTGAACAGTAAGAGAAGAAATAGCAAAAATAGAAGCACGAAAAAACATGACGGTTCGCCATCAGCGGGAACTCTGTAAAGAAGCCTTTAAATTAAAAGCAACTGAAAGATCTGCTATTAAGTCACGAAGACAAAAAAAATGAAGTGCAGTTAAGGACACTGTTTCATAAATTGGTAAAACAGGAGAGCCGAACACCGAGTGAATGGATGGAGGACATAAGGAAAACCAAACAAAAGCTAGAACTAATTAAAGAACAACGTTACCGGGTAGCGCTGGTTAGGGCAAGGGCCGAAGACAGCTGCAGGCGAGGCGCCAACGAAAAGATCGCTCGGTTTAGAAAAAGCCCGTGATCAAAGGAATCACATCGAAGAAATAGAATGGGGTATTATCAACAGACATAAATCATACAAAACAGTTTTCGAACATTATCAGGCGCTCTTCGCATCACACCCGGTAGATGTTATTACATTTAAGGGTGAGTTTCTAGCTGAGCTACCGCGTCTCGATGACGAAACAAAGCCAGATTAGAACTGGACATAACAGAAACGGAGGTGGAGCACGCAACTGATAAATTAAACCCCGGTAAATCACCTGGAACGGAAGGGTTCAGTGCGACTTTTTATAAAGTAATTAAACACGAAATAGCCCTTGTCCTAACCGTAATCTAAAACGAAGCCTTCAAAGAAAAGGCTCTTCTTCCGTCACATGGGTCGTCCCACACTGTGCTCACTGCGAAAACAAATGAAATAAGTAAGTTAAGACTGGTTACGGCATACGGCCAATAGCCTTTACAAACGTGGAGAACAAAATTTTTATGAAATGTTCTAGGGCGAAGGTTGCAGACCGTGATTAAAGACATAGTTGGGCCTCATCAGACGTGTGGGATCAAAGGGCGCTCCATTTTCACCAATAACCACAAAGCGCGCAGTGTATTAGAATACTGTGATGACAGTAATGGAAGGGTTGCCTTCCTCCAGGTTGACTTAGGAAATGCATTTGACTGTGTCGCTCACGAACTGTTGTTTGCCATTTTAGACCATGCGAATGTCGGTTCGGCTGTCCGTGAAGGTGTGGCTTTGGCGTACCGGAGCTGCACGACAAGATTGATTGTTAACAAATGTTTACGGGACCCCATAAGAGTACAGCGTTCCGTACGCCAGGGCTGTCCTCTCAGCCCTCTTTTATTTTGCATTTATATAGATACTTAAGAATAAAAGCATTCAGAGATTCAATGTACAAGCAGCGGAAGTAAAGCTGTTAGCGTATGCAGACGACATCGCTGTTTTTACCGATGATGAAGGGGGCATAAGCCAAGCTGTGAAGTGTTTGCGCGAATTCAGTCGCGTCACCGGCAGTAGAGTTAACTAGTCGATATGGTTCTGCCTTTGGCATAGAAGGTGCCTTCTATGCCTGAACTGTTTGCATGTGTGCCTTGTTCGACCACACCAGATAGGTACTTGGGAGTGCTGCTTATGGCTTACCGTGACAGTGAACAGTATTTGAGAGGGCAGACTAAAGAGATAAAGGATAAAGCTGTAAAGTGGAGAGGAAACAAACTATCTATATTTCAAGGGCCACAGTTTGAAATTTGTTCTTTATCAGTAAGCTCTGGTATGTTATGCAGGTGTTGCAGTGTTCTCGGTTAAATATTCAGAAACTGCACAGGCATTTCGCTGTATTTGTCTGGGCATCTGAATGGGAGCGCTGCAGCCGGACTAACTAGTTCAGATGAGCAAAAGATGTTGGGCTAAGATTGGGCCACCTGTTTTTGCGAGAGCTGTTCAGTCGTTTTTTGTTTTTTAGAGACAAGATCGACCTGTTATTACGCACCGTATGCCAAGTCAGGCTGAGGCGGCTGCTGCCGGAGCATGTGGTTTCAACGGAAAATTTTTCCGCACGGATTAAGGGCTTTTATAGAGAAGTATGGTAGCAAGTGTTCGGTTCCTTTCAGTGCGGTTCTCAGGGGATTTTTTGTCTACAGTAAAACAAAAGAAATTATATCGTGCATTGTGTGACATTATGTTCCCCATGCCTTTGTACAGGGCCTTGTACGATGGAGGCCCAGGTGCAGATGTTTTACAAAGGGGAAACAGAATGCAGGTGACGCCAGGAGCAGCAACCTTCCTTTTTAAATTGCACACCGGAACCTTGCCGGTGTAAAACAATTTTTGGAGAAAAAGGGATTATTCATACCCTGGGGATCACACTGTTTAATATGCCTGAAGCCAGAAACCATAGACCATGTTTTTTTGCACTGTTGGAAAGGAGTATCTTTTCGGGATGTATTGCAAAGAACGCTAATGAAAGATTTTCCGCTAGACCTGCATGGCAGTCGGTACTTATGCTTAGAAGGTGAGGATGGGGTACCATATTTGATTTATTATGCTCATGGGCCTCCACTGTATATGGCGCTCAAGAATGGCGGGTTATCATTGTGATAAAAATGCACGGCCTGCCAGAATTTATTATTGGGAAAGCGTGAACAGGTATTTGGCAATCCAGAAAGCTACACCAGAACCTCCCGAGTGGCTCTCGTGGCTAGAACCTTTGTTGTTTCCCTACTGCATAAAACCAGTGCCACTGGGTCCCAGCGCCCCAGCGCCATACCTGATTATGGTCCCAGTATGACGATAAAAGTGGGCACACTGGGACGCGGCATACTGGCACGCTCGGCATTGGCGGCACTGTTCGTCCGGAGAAAAAAAGGCGTGGGATAAAAATTAATTAGCACTAACTCCCCCCTTCCATTAAACCTATTTGTCCAGCCTTCGCGTAATACTAAGGCAGGCATTTAACTGTAATTTTAACATTCCCAAATCTAGAAATGTATATGGTGAGCGACTGATGGTGTTCAATGGTGGTAAAATATCTAATGAATGGCCGATCGAGGTAAACGCCGCCAGAAATGTTAAATTGACCTGTAAACTGTATTACCAGTGTAATCAAATTTTGCCTGAATTTCTTAGTGAAATTCACATATGTTGCCTAGTTTTTGAAACATGCTTTACACTGCTATTTGTTGTTGCGCACATGCTATTGCGTTTGCGAAATAATTTTTATGAGTGTATCGTGCACTTCGCTTTCACTTTATTGTACTTTGTAACCATATTCTTTCTAATTCTCCTCTTCTTCATTGTATTACTATTATGCCTATCGATTTTATTTGGTACTTTAATTATGTGGGTATTTTATTTTACTGGCAGTTTGCTGTATTCTTGCATATGTATGCAATTGTAGCAGTAATGTTGCGTTTATATCATTATTGTTCCTTTCAATCCTTGATCCGCTATGGCTGAACCTGAGAGTAATATTTGTATTTGGTCCAGCCACTAGCCTACTGAGCTATCGGTCCAAACAGTGTTTGTACATATGATTTGGTTTTGTCAATAAAGTTCCTTGAAAAATAAAAGTAACGAAACAAGTTCAGTACAGGAAAACAACCTTAACAAAAAAGAAAAGAGTGCACAAATCGCGCTTCGAACTGGGTCCCTAGCCAGTCAGTCAGTTCAGTCGTCTAGTCGTGTCCGACTCTTCGTGACCCTATGGACCATATCACGCCATGCTTTCCGGTCTCTCACTATCTTCCCAACATCACATAACTTCATCTACAGCGCCTCGAGGATGCCATCTAACCATCGCGTTCGCTGCCTACCTCTTCTCCAGCGACCCCCAACCTTTCCCAACATCAAATCTTTCTCCAGCGACTCCTCTCTTCTCATCAGATGACCAAAGGAGCTGAGCTTTAACTTTAGAATTTGACCCTCCAATGAGCAGTCAGGGTTTATGGTCGACAGTATCGACTGATTTGACCTTCTGGCCGTCCAAGGAACTCTCAAGATTTTCCGCCAGCATCACAATTCAAACGCGTCAATTCTTCGGCGGTTTTCTTCTTCACAGTACAACTCTCGCATCCATACATCACAACTGGAAATACCATAGCAGTAGTTATACGGATCTTGGTTGGCAGACTAATGTCTCTGCTCTTTACTAGGCGGTCAAGGCTAGCCACGGCTATCTTTCCCAGAAGTAGGCGTCTCCTAATTTCATGGCTGCAGTCTCCTTCCGGGGTTATCTTGGAGCCCAAGAAGAGAAAATCTGTCACAGCTTCCACTTCTTGTCCCTTGATGCTCCAGGGCTTGATGGGGCAAGACGCCATGATCTTTGTCTTTTTAATGTTCATCATCATCATCATCAGCCTGATTATACCCACTGCAGGGCGAAGGCCTCTCCCATATTTCTCCACTTAACCCGGTTCTGTGCTAGCTGCACCCACTTGACCCCTGCGAACTTCTTAATCTCATCCGCCCACCTAACTTTCTGCCGCCCCCTGCTACGCTTTCCTTCCCTTGGAATCCTTTAATTTTCAGTTTAAGCCCAAACTTCTCACTCTCTTCTTGTAAGCGCATCAGAAGTCTCTTGAGTTCCACTTCACTTTCTGCCATTAAAGTGGTATCATCCGCATATCTAAGGTTGTTGATATGTTTCCCAGCAATCTTCACTCCAGCTGAAGACTCGTCCAGACCGGTCTTCCTAATGAATGAACTCAGCAAATAGCATTTAGGGTCTCTGCACTCCTATTCAGTTACCAGTTCACCACGCTAACCACTCGGTCACGCCGAGCACTTTGACGTTTTGAAACATTTTTACATTTTATGTCAATAACCGTATTTATAAGGTTGGGACTTCATGTTTTGCAGTCTACAGGCCATTATTGCTGCTCTAACAATTACAACCTTTTGATCATTGGAGCCTGCTGACTGCTCTCACGAGTTGCACCTAATGTTCTGGGTGCCTATAGGCGCTATTTTGTGCACTGGAATCATTTTAACATGTGGATTTGACATCGCTGGCAAATCGGTGGTGCTCTGCTACCGTGGGCGTAATTTTCGCTTAACACGGAGCTTTAGTACAAACCTTCAAGGAAAACAGTGCGACCAAGCTTCAATGCCGGCAAGCGCAGCAGCGACGACAATAATTTGCGTGTAACTAAACCTTATTTGTATGTAAACATTTCGTGAAGCGTTGCGATGACCGACGGCGCAGCTGCTTTATACACAGAGTAAGAAGGAACGCAAAAGCTTGAGAAACATGCAAAATACTATGCATTACAAGCACTGTATGTTGTTTTTTCTCTCATGGGCCCATCGCTCGGTAAACTATAGCCTCTTCCTCGTTTTATTTTGTCTTTCTGCTGTTTTTACTGGGCCGTGGCGTAGGCTACGCTCGTCTACGATTGAGCCCGCACTGAACATTTTGGCAGTAATGATTGTTTTAGAGTGCCCTTAAGATCAGCTGTTGAGTTTGTTATGCATGGTAGCCTTATGCATTGAATTCTAGTTTTAGTTGTGCGGTAATCGTCAGTGTGCCATGAGATATCAGAGGCACGGCGTCGTGGTCTCTCTCGAAACTCTCGAAACGACCTATCGAAACATGGAAAATCTAGAAAAACGATACTGCCTTTGTTTTCTTACAGGTGCGCAACGACTTCGCAGCACAAAGCGCTTGCTTGAACCATATTTTTCATATGAGCCCCGCTGGCCGATTTTGAGTATGCTGTTTCCATGTTGGCCCCTGATCGATGCTACTCCGGCTAACGCCGCAGGCCGCACCGGCTATATTGGGGCAGTAGCGTGGTTTTTTGGGCTTGTTCGTACATGATTCCAATACACTATAGCGCAGAAAAAGGCGAGGACACAAGAGCGAGCGACGAACACCACGAGCGCTAACTTCCAACAAATTTTATTCTCCTGAAGCATCATATATAAACGCCAGCAAAACATGAATCACATGTGCCAACAAGGAATTGATACTGTTGGCACATGTGATTCATGTTTTTCTGGCGTTTATATATGATGCTTCAGGAGAATAAAATTTGTTGGAAGTTAGCGCTCGTGGTGTTCGTCTCTCGCTCTTGTGTCCTCGTCTTTTGCTGCGCTATAGTGTATTGGTATATTGGGGCACTGGGACCAGTGCGGCCCCAGCGGACATACAGCGCTTCTCCCAGTGCATCGCGGATGCAATCGACACACCCAGCGTCAAAAAGGTAATCCCAGCGCTTTTCTCCATCGTACCAGTGCAACCAGTGTCTTCCCGTTACTGCTCCAGTGAATGTCGCAGACCTCCAGGGTGCCCAGCAGATTCAGTGCAAAACCAGCACGAAAATCTTGCTGGTTTCGCACTGGAGACGCTGGTTTTTGCAATAGGGTTATGCGTGAATTTTAGCGTGTCATATTTAATTAGCGTCTGTAAATATTATTTGAGTGATTTTTGTCTATTTCGTTCTCGCGTCAAGACCAGGCAATAAAAAATTACCGACGATTACGTTACTTCCTAATGCGAAATTTGAGCACAGCAAACAAGCTGTTTCACCTTTTCGATAGATTGAGGCAAAGAAATCGAGCAACACATGTATGCGCTATCACAGAATTTTTTTTTTATTGTTCACACGTATTCCTTTAACAAAGACTCCCTTCTCGGCGGCGGCGATGAGCCTCCGCTTCGGCGGTGAGAACGGCAGGGTCTTCTCGACGGCGGCGATGGGCTTCTGCTTCAGCCTCGCTTACTGCTCTGGATTCTGGCGGCGACGGCGCTGGGCCTCTGCTCTGGCAGCTCGTTTAGCAGCACCAGCAGCAGCAGACGGAGGACTTCCACCGATCGTCTCGCTCATGGCTCAGAAAGAACTGGCAGATAATTTCGCAGTGGCGAACGGCAGCGGCAATTTCGGCTCGGGCGGTGCACATATACAGATCCGTCGCCACAGATCTGGCTCTCTGATTGCCACCGCACAGGGGTTGCATTGGAGGAGGAGCGAAGAAAGGAATTAAGTTCGAGCCGGCGCTTTGACAACCGGAGACTCGCAGGAAGAGCGGGGAGGGGGGCGGCGTGTACACCCAGCGGCAAACGATGCAGGCAGAAGCGCGCGATGTCAGCGCACGTTAAAGATCCCCAGGTGGTCGAAATTACTCCGTAGCCCTCCACTACGGCTCCTCTTTCTCTCTTTCCTCTTTCATTCCCACCTTCCTCCCTTCCCTTACGGCGCGGTTCGGGTGTCCACAGTGCGAGTGTGACAGTTACTGCGCCTTTCCCTTCCTGTGAACCAATTTATTTATTTATTTATTATTTAGAAGCGCGCGCAGCAAGCGGACACCGCGATAAAGGGAGGAGGGAAGAGATAGCAGCGACCACGGTGTAAGAATTATTCTTGCACCATGGCAGCGACTGACTGATGCTGCTGACGCCAATAGTGAGTCAACCCCAGCTGAGGAGTTGGTTTCAAAGAGAACGCCGCCGATGCCGACGCAAACAATATGATACCCTCGCTTCCGCAGCGCCAAGAACCAGGTCTAGCCGTGGGAAGGTGGTCACGTATTCGTCGACGTGCTGGGGCCTAAGTGAAATAACCGGCGCGTCGGCAACTGAGGAGCACCCTATCCGCCACACAGGAACAGGGGGGGGGGGGGGGGGGGGGACCCTGCCTTCTTCTTTTTGCATGGCGGCGACGGTGTTCTATGCAGTCAAGTTATCTTGACTCTCTAGCGGCGTCAGCGGCATCCAGCGGTATCAGTCGGTCGCTGCTAGCGCTGGGGGGATGAAAGGGGGGCGGAGCTGGTTACGAGGTCGACGCCGACGCCGACGCGAAACCCAGGAACGGACGCTAAAGAGCTGCGCTCTAAAAAAAGGGGTGGTGCAGTGGTAAGACGCCCGGCTACTGTGCCGGAGTTCCCGGGTTCGAACCCAGCCACCGCGGCTGCGTTTGATGGAGGAAAAACGAAGTGGCGTCCGTGTGCTGTGCGATGTCAGCGCATGTTAAAGATCCCCAAGTGGTCGAAATTACTCCGTAGCCCCCTAAGGCTCCCCCTTCTCTCTTTCCACTTTCACTCCCACCTTCATCCCTCCCCTTACGGCGCAGTTCAGGTGTCCACAAAGAAGGTGCGACAAATACTGCACCTTTCCCTACCTGTGAGCAAACCAACCTCTCACAGCGAAGTGTAAAGTTTTTCTACGCGAAACTTTAGCGCCGCTAAAAGCTTGTTGAACAGTTTAGCATTTTCGTTTAGCCATTTTACAAAACAGCGCTTAATTTGATCACAAATAACTTTTAAACTAAATGAAGCAGACAGATAATATTTTTATTAAAAAGCAAACCCAGCACAGGCCCCAAATGTGCAAAAATTCTCGACAGCACAATGCATATCTTGAAAGTTAATGCATATATAGTTTGCTGTTGCTAACACTTTTCAAAGGCGCGTTGCTAGTTAACTAAGCTGTACATTGTAATAGAAATGCTTAACTGTGTTCATTAGCATACAATCTCAATTTATCTCGACCGAGTTTTCTCTGGGTGCAAAAGGTTTTCCACAATTTTGCATTTCCTGAGCCAAGTAGAGCTGAAAAGCCGATTGTTACCTTTGTGTTTTCCTTTCCAGCCTAAATATCTTTGCAGCTATTAGTAAATCAAATACACCCATTCGAAAACAAAAAGAAAAAGACTTTACAAAGATATTGAAATCACATTTATAAACTAAACTAGTGGGACACAGTTCAGTTCAGTTCATTTCAGTCGTTTAGTCGTGTCCGACTCTTCGTGACCCTATGGACCATATCACGCCACGCTTTCCGGTCTCTCACTATCTTCCTAACATCACATAACTTCATCTGCAGTGCCTCGAGGATGCCATCTAACCATCGCGTTCGCTGCCTACCCCTTCTCCGGCGACCGTCAACCTTTCCCAACATCAAATCTTTCTCCAGCGACTCCTCTCTTCTCATCAGATGACCAAAGTAGCTGAGTTTTAACTTTAGAATTTGACCCTCCAATGAGCAGTCAGGGTTTATGGTCGACAATATCGACTGATTTGATCTTCTGGCAGTCCAAGGAACTCTCAAGAGTCTTCGCCAGCACCACAATTCAAACGCGTCAATTCTTCAGCGGTCAGCGGTTTTCACAGTCCAACTTTCGCATCCATACATCACAACTGGAAAGACCATAGCACGAGTTATACGGATCTTGGTTGGCAGACTAATGTCTCTGCTCTTTACTAGGCGGTCAAGGCTAACCATTGCTCTCTTTCCCAGAAGCAGGCGTCTCCTAATTTCATGGCTGCAGTCTCCTTCCGAGATAATCTTGGAGCCCAAGAAGAGAAAATCTGTCACAGCTTCCACTTCTTGTCCATTGATGCTCCAGGACTTGATAGGGCAAGACGCCATGATCTTTGTCTTTTTGATGTTCAGTTTAAGCCCAAACTTCTCACTCTCTTCTTGTACGCGCATCAGAAGTCTCTTGAGTTCCACTTCACTTTCTGCCATTAAAGTGGTATCATCCGTATGTCTAAGGTTGTTGATACGTTTTCCAGCAATCTTCACTCCATATGAAGACTCGTCCAGACCGGCCTTCCTAATGATGCACTCTGCATATAGGTTAAATAGGCAGGGCGACAGTATGCAGCCTTGCCTCACTCCTTTCTCAATCGGAAACCAATCGGTAAGACCATGCCCAGTTCTGACTGTGGCCTCTTGTCCTTCATACAGGTTCCTGAGGAGACAGATGAGGTGAATTGGAACACCCATCTCTTGGAGAGCTTGCCACAATCTCTCCACAGTAGACGTACGCAAAATCAGCAAAAATGTTGTTTGTTCACCTCTGGAGTGGGATAGCCCCCTTAATGTTCTTTATTTCTTTGTCATTGAGACGAGCCTGCTTACTGGTTGGTTTCGTAGTTCTTTTCCTCCGTTGTGAGTCAATGCTTTTTAGGTATAGATATTTAAATATTTTACCTGGCCATCTGTTACTGTCCAGTTTCCTCAGGTGTTCCTCATATAACATTTTACTTTGCTCTGCCCGTAATTGGAAAGAAAGAATAACTAAATATAGCGCCATCTCCTTTCTCCTTCTCCGGCGCCGCCGCTCCTCCTCTCCCG
Organism: Amblyomma maculatum; assembly: GCF_055883805.1. Classification (NCBI taxonomy): domain Eukaryota; kingdom Metazoa; phylum Arthropoda; class Arachnida; order Ixodida; family Ixodidae; genus Amblyomma; species Amblyomma maculatum. The sequence goes on along the minus strand of NW_028146754.1, from coordinate 1,129,229 downwards.
TTTCGGCTGTTGCTCCACCTACAGGGAAACCAGTACGCTCCGACACAATCTCCGAAGCAGGCTCCAGTAAAGGCGCTCGCGTCGGGTCTCACCAGCGCATTTCAGCTTCCATTTTGTCGCAAAGTGTTCGCTTTAAATTATTCGCTGCTGAAACATTAATACCGATTGTCGAAAGGGATTTTCCGCTTACATAGTTTCAGCTGTCACTGTCTTACACCCCACGTAAGCGATTTCGCCGTCAGTTGAACTCGCCTTCATCTCCGTGCGCTCTTTGTTTGTCAACCATTGGCTAAACAGAGCGGCATGCTTTAAAAATTTTAATTAGGTGGTAGACGAGAACAGTTTAAAACAGGCTGTGTATGATTTTGTCAGCTTTGACTGGCTTGCGAGTTGCAAGTAAACTAAAGAAGCGTGGCAGCAGTTGTCTAACATGTGTTTTCAACTTCAGCTGCAGATCTATTAGCACTTTCTTGCGTGACGTGCGAAATTGAGGAATAGCACACCAAACGAAAGCAAACAATTAAATACGTGGCTTTATCCGGTCGCCTAAGAGCTCTAACAGTTTCGTTAAATGCTGTGACATACTCAAAAAGTGCTCTTACGCTTAAAAAAATGTGTATGATCACTTTATGCGATGTTTTTAGACAATACAATCATAAAGGCCATCGACCGTCAAATGCATGTCTTCAAAACACATACGGTCTATGCATGACCACCCTTCCGACAATTGGCCGCCGTGATTCAATAGAATGTATTTTCATAGAATGTATATATACCTACTATGATTTGCTTATTGACATTATATGTGGACACCGTAACGACTGGGTTCCGATAATTGGGCACCGTTATTCCATAGAATCGTGTTCATACAAAGTACTCATATCTTGTATTATCCTGCTAACCATATTTCAATTAACCAATATTAATGTAGATTTTACTCGATCACATGTGTGTAATATTTTGTACAAAGTGATACATGCCAAAGAAATAGATGCAAATTTTTACCTTAATTTATTGCACAAACCCGCGACACAGAAACGCTTCGTTTTCTATGGCAACAACGACATTGCGTTTTTGATGTAGCAGCCATATCAAAATTTATCATGGTGTACCTAGAAAAGAAATATACATGCTAAAAACCTTTTTACCAATTTCACATGCTTTGTGCTAGCATTACAGACTTCACTCTTCACTCAGATGCCTCTTTTTCCTCAAATATAAGCTAACTGATCTCCAAACAGTTTCTGTACAAGCAAGTACCTGCAAAATACCCTAAGAGGTAGAGACTACTGCTGTCTTTAGTTGTATTCCTTTTCATCCTCTACACCGTTCAATATTTGGCTAGTCACAACAGGGGCCCAAGGAACAAAGGAGTGAAATTTGCATGCCGGTATGCTTGGTCATCAGACTGTTAATCAATAGTAAACTCTCGCCTCTGCCAATTGTTACACCAAGCAAAGAAACATGTTGAGCGGCAACTAATCAGTATGTATATATACATTTCCGTGCATGCTACCTCCAAGTTATGCCACTATGCCTGTTTGCTACCATTTTTCCTACTATGAATGATGCCTATGTTTGCCGTAGCAGATAACACACACACACCTAAGTATTGGAATCGAAGGAGACCAGCTACACCAACCTTCTGGTGAATACAAGAGCAATAATAAGGAGTTATGAAATATAGTACAGTTACCCTGGAATATGCAGTCACACATACGTTTTGCTACATATGCAGGTAACAAATCCTAATAGTTGAGAAGAGCGTATTGCCGGGCTAGTTGGTGATCCATTGGGTAAAAAATTGCGCAAAAAAACACAAAGGACAAAGAAGAACACATAAGACGTGTGACAAGCGCTTGTCACACGTCTTATGTGTTCTTCTTTGTCCTTTGTGTTTTTTTGCGCAATTTTTTACCCAATAAATCCTAATAGTGTTTTCCCGAGAATAAAAGAATAAGAAAGCGCCACTCATACCTATCTTTTCCTTTCTAGAGCTTGCCACCAAGATAAAATCTTTAATAGATATGAAAGTCAAGTTTAGGAAAAATGCCTGTCCTTTATGAAATGTCCACATGAATTCTGAAGAAACCATGCTGCTACGTCCCACTGCTACTTGTCCCGTGAGTAAGGTTGTCTTATTTTTTCTTGTCAGTACAGAGCACGGCAACAGGGAGTCAGCAGATATGGCCAACTGAAGCAACAAGGATACTGCATATACATACGAGAACACTAGTCAGAACAGAAGGAAGAACGTTCTTTTAAATAATAAAAAAAGGAAAGGTCAAGTTCACAAGTAAAGGAAACATACGAGGAGTATGTTTGCGAGGAGTATGGGCAGCGGTTAAAAAGGCTCTAGGCCTCCCGGCCAGAGCCTCTGCGGAGCGCCTGCTGCAACTTGGGATTCATAATACAATAGGGGAGCTGACTGAGGCCCACAGGAAAAGCAAATAGGCTGTAGGTGACCAGCCCGGCAGGCAAGTCCTCCGCGACCTCGATCTCGGGCTTCTCCCCACCACAGAAAACAGAGCGGGCATCCCGGAAATATGGAAAAATACTTTGATGGTTAAGCTGCTCTCCCAAAACATGAATTGGGAGAAAAATCAGGGGGAGCGGGCGTGAAGCCAGGGCAAAAATTATACAAAATAACTGTGCCAGTAAGACAGGCACATAATACGTGGATGCAACGGGTTCCACCGAGGATTTATTTATTTATTTATTTATTTATTTATTTTTATTTATGTTATTTATAGGTACTGCGATTTGGTACAGATCATAGCAGGGTGGGAAAAACAAAAAGAAATACAAGCATATAAACGCACTCAAATTCATAAAATTTGCAGGCACTTTTCAAACATTAGTAAAGAACTTTGAGTTACAGCCTGGCTATTAAGTTTATTCCATTCCGTAATTGTCCTCGGAAAGAAAGAATATTTAAATGGATGGCATCAGCACCATTGCTGATGCCATCCATCATTTGGAATATTTTAGGATGGCATCAGCACCATTGCTTTTGTATAGGAAAGAAGACAGGTGAACGGACTCTAAGGACTCTAAGGGCAGGAGAACTCTAAGACTCTAAGGAGATTATCTTGTGTTGTTACAGTGTGAACAGGACGTCTTCTCTTCCGAAACTTCCAAAGTTCTTAGCAAATTTGCAAGCACTCTGAGCCCATTGATCGTCACTCATGAACTTCGTACTAATGGCTTCATACGGTTTTTAGAATTGGGAATTTATTTTAACCCCAGTCACGTGTGCTGGGCCTTTGACCCTCGAACCAACAAATCACTTCTTCCTTTTGACTCAGCACACTCAAAGTTAGTTAAGCGCAGTATCATCAATTCATGTTTTGACAATTCATTCAAAAAATCCCGCAACCACAAACTGGAAAACAGCTTTTTAACCCAGACGAGTCGATTACTACAGGCTGGATACCCGCTAACCCTTTTAACCTCAGTGGCTGAGGCCTTGTTGAAAGCAAAAGAAAAAAAGAATCAGAGATAAGGGCAAGATCGCGATCATCCCCTACATAAACGGGATTTCCCAAAACTTGAGAAAAATAGGAAAAAGAGTAGGATTAGACGTTTTATTTTCAGCCCCGGATCGCTTGTCCAGCCCCTCCAAGCGCGTTAATCAGATGGGTCGTAGGCAATCAGCATGCACAGTTAATCATCGCGACCAGTTCGTTTCCTGTGCTCAGGGTGTTGTTTATTCCATTCCTTGTCTTGCGGCCATGCATATGTAGGCCAAACCGGCAGATGCCTCAACAAGAGAATGTCTGAGCACAATCACAATGTTACGCAACGAATCTCGGGCCATCTGGACATTCATTGCCGAGATTGCAAATGCACCCCTCAGTTGGGCAACACGAGCGTGATAAGCAGGTGTGGTGACAAAACCACGTGAGAGATTATTGAAGCTTTAAACATTGCGCATCTTAAAGAACATTGTGTCAGCACTCCCTCCATAGCGCTTATAGATAAAGAATTGCAGTTTTTATCGAAAGCTGGATTATCTGTGTTTACCTGTATGTTTTCTGATGGCGATGACTGTTCCCAACCAGGTTGTTGTTGTGTCCCTTGATACTACTGTATATTTACCGACGTGTCTGAAATAAACCTTAAGTTGTAAATCAGCGCTTTGTGCGTCTCGTCCTCCCTTTTTGTCCGTGTTTAGCTTGCGCTGTTTCCCCCTCTCTAAGAACTAATTACGCGGTAATGTTGAAGGAAGTCGCGCGATTGCACTGGCCGCCATCCACTGCGACGCAGCCTACATATATCGGTCTCGCAACAGGCATGCCGATATTACGTGCTTGGTAAGATAGCGCCACTCGCCCGCAGGATAATATTGCCACATACGAAAATTTCAAATTCGGCTAGTAGTAAAAAACAGATTATATCAATTCCTGGTGACCAGGGTTGGAGAGGAACGAGACTGCTCACGCGGCTGCCCGAGCGTTCCTCCCCCGAATTCCACTCAGTCCTCAAATCAATGAAATTGTCGAGGCAACAATATCAATCTCAATCATAACTTATTCGGAGATTACAAATTATTTACACCTCTGTAGGAGGGCAGTCACGGTACCCGCCAAAGGTCTCGACAGATCTGAGGGGGGTCAACTTAGTCGGCTCCAAACCTAGTGTTTCCTAAATCCCGCCATACTAAAGCACGTGCACCAGAGATTCACGAGTAGGTGCCAATTCTGCAGGTAGTATTCTGACCTATACCACATGGTGTGGGCCTGCCAGCAAAATACAAAAATAAAAGTTACAAAACAGCCAACTAGTGAGGGCTGGCAGGCAGCAATGTCCAGCTTGGACCTGGAGGCCCAGCGTGTCCTGATCTAGAGAGCTCGGGCAGCGGCGGTGGCGAATGGCGTCCCGAATTAGGGTGTGCCACACAGCTCCAAAACCATACGCACCTCCTTTCCCAAATCATTTAATTGTAAATAAACGTTTTCTCCACCTCGTCCGAATCGTGGAATGCACCAGAGCGACTCGGTTCCTTCAAGAGCATATTCCGTTTTTATACTTGCCGCCAATATATAGCAGCATACGACAGCACGCTTTTTTCGGTCACTTGATTTCTCTTTTTCTTCAGAATGCGTAACCCGAATTTGTGCTTTCGAAACCTGTTACCGTCTTACTACACACGTCACGCGTACGTCACAATTTCCACAAAATGGCTTATAGCCGATAACAGTGCCCCAGTGCACGTATACTTCAAGGTGTGAGTACAATGCAAACAACGAAAGCGTTGCCAGTGGTATAAAAAATAACGACTTAATAACGCGTTAGCAATTTATATTTTTATGCAGTGCGCTAATCTTCAAACGTGAGCATAAGCGACGCCAGGAAAAACCGCTTTTCCACTATTACACGACATTGGCTTTAATGCCCTGCTTCTGAGCCTTAGCGATTATGCATGCCATTGTCATGTATTTAGGAGCAGTCTCGCGACAAGCTCACTTGTTGAGCTTGATAATCAGCACTAATTGAGAAATAAAAAGTTATTACAACACTATCAGCTACTATATGCCTTCCGGGTGGTTGAGCGCAAAATCCGCACTAAACGCCGGAATACATAGAGCGTTTTTACATAGGCGCGCACTCGACTCCCGGTGTCTGAAAAAACGCACGCCGCCGCCGATGTGGCCCTGCCAGATATTTGAGGCACGGGCGGCGCGGCGTCTTTTCGAACCGGAAGCTACTGCGGACGCGAGCCAATAGGAGCGCGGAAAGCTAGCATTTTCGGTTTGAGCGGCCGCTGTTAACATGGTCGCCATGACCGACGAGGTGTGCGGCAGTTTTGCCGCAGAAATGTGATTATCGTAAAAATAAACGCCCAATCAAGCACGAAATGTCGCTTTTTTGTCAGTATGCGACGTACTCTCGGATCGTAATGCATTTGTTTTCTTTCTGAATTAAAATTTGCCAAAAAAAAAAAAGACCGGTACTGCTGGTATCCGCGCGGGCATTCCGAGGTATCTTCGTTCATTCGAGTGATCCAAATCCTTGTGCATCCTATGTACGCTTTCCATATTTAGCACAGTAGCGTTGGAATTAGCCCTTTCGCGATTTTAACACAAGGGGCAGCGTCGCTTGTCTCCTGTACCTCGCTCTGCGATTATTTGCGCTCGCTGATGTATTTGCTTTGGCATCGAGTCATACGCGGCGGCGCGCGCGCCGCTCCGCCTTTCCATGTATTTCGAGCGGGGCGTCGCGTCAGCATGGCACTTTTCGACACTCGATAACCGTGAAAAAAAAAAAAAACACGGCATGTATTCCGCTCTTAATGAAGTGTGATTCATTAGAAAGAAAAAAAAAGCAATGAATTGATTCTTCGTTAATCGAAAAATAAGCGAATGCATATTTGTCGCCGCGAAACTCTGCCTATGCAGTAATGAATACAATCAGGTCGTGCCAAAGTAACGCGCCTTTTTCTTCGTTCTTTGCATGTGCCTCCAAACCCCATATTGTTTCGCTTTCAAACCTGCAAACTCGCGTACCACTTCTCTTCTCAGATTATCACATTCCGTTGCATAACAAGTTGCATTCACAGCAAGTCAAGAAATTGAACCACACCAGACCTAACCCATTTTAATACACTTCAAGAAATCAAATGTTTCGCACACCAGGCCAGACCACGCCCATGAGATGTGCATTAAGAACGTCTTGTGGGATATATGCTGAGACGTTTATTCCTTTGCTGAAACATTCGGTTCAATAACTTCAAAGGAAACACCCCAATTCGAACCTCGCTATCGTCCTTAAATCTTTGCAAATAAGCTCAGTAGAAGGGTCACTGTCGAGGTGAGTCACTGTCGATTAGCACCAGCTGGCTAGTTGTTTTCTCTCCTTCTCTTTCAAGCATAAGTTCGCGGCCGCCCTTCAGGCGCTCGTTCGTTTTTCCACTTCAATGACACCCACCACACCATCAGTCTAGACATCCACACTGGTATTGTGGCTGTCATCGCCAGATAAACTAACAACCTCTGATAAGATGCTTTTATGTAGTATATCCCTATCCACTCTCTCTCCACCCTCTCCCGTCGCAAGACACAGCTAAACTCGTGTCGCAGAACAAGAGCTGCGAGCGGACAGGTGGGTGGGGAGAAAGTAGGTCAAAGAGTGAAAACATTTACAAATACATTTTTCTTCTGTATTTATTTTTCACCCTAGTACCACTGATCATGTGGCCTGAAAAAGTAATAAAAGCTGCAGGGCCAGGAAAAACTACAATGCCTGGTGGATGATTAGTCAACACCTCAAGTGGTTTTGATGTAGAAACACTTTTATTGAATTGTAAGATGCCTTCCAAAGGGTTCTGATAAGGAATATATCTGTAGGCGAACAATTCTCAAAAGCTTTCTGCAAAGGGGGAGAATAACAAAGAAATAGAATAATGACAGCACAGTGAATCTGGAAGGCCTAACAAAAGATAAAGAAAAAAATGTTCAGGGTGCATCTAAGGTAGGCAGTGATAAGAAGGACAGTGTTTGCAGGAACATGTGCAGCTTAGGCTATTGCGGAGAGGGGAAAGAGTATGCAGGTGCGGTGAATAAACTGTACAATTAAGTCTATATGGGATTGTTTTGCCGACTAGTTAAATCGCAGAAGAACCATATTTAAGGTATTCAAAGGTCCCTTTAGAGATATTTATTCCAGCTGGTTCCAATGATATTAATTTGTGGATTAGATATGTCTATCTATATTTACTGTCCCTCGCATATTTAACGCCTGACTGCAGAATGCATAATTTAATTTATCCTAACATATGGTCTTTGCGATTAAAAAGCTGGGAAACTGCTTTTGAGTATTTTTCGCCTGTGTCCACACAATGGTCGTTAAGGCGTATTTTCAGTGATTGCACTGTTTCTACGATTTACTGTTAATTGCAAAAAAAACAATCTAGAAGGTAGCAACGTTTGAAGATGTGCAATTAAAGCCTGATTTTATGTGTAAAGGCAATCACCTGCAATACTTTTAACAGGGGTGCGTTTTTGTACATGATTGCACGTGTTACACCTGGGTCGAGAGACAAGCATGTGGTTGTGTGTAATGCTTGTTGTCGAGTTTAGAATGTACTAGATTATCTCTGAGGTTTTAATTAGGTTAATAATTTTACTGCTGATGCCTCCGGCAATATTTATTCAGGCGGACATTACACGTTACCATGGAATGGTATTTTCGAAGAATATTGTTTAGGTTTAGAGGGGCATTGAGGTAGTTAGATAGAAAAGAAGGTATTGGCCATAGGTTGTTTCGTGGACACATCGCTGCGGTTGAGACTGCTTGCTTCTTCCAGGGCCATACTAAGAAAGTAACCGGGATAGTTCCTGTGAATTGTGCAGCTTTCAATTAATGAAGTTCGTTTAGGTAGTGATTATTATCGCTACATATTCTTCTAAGCTGTGTCGCTTGTCCTATATATATTCCTTGCTAACAATGTTTCTGAATATGACCGGTGAAATCTAGGTATAGTTGCTTATCCGTTGTCTGTCTGTACAGCTTAGTTCTATGTTTGCTATTTCCCAGTGGAAATTGGAAAACGTAAAACTTCCAAAATCGACAACAAGCATCCAACACAACTACGTAATTGCTCTCAACTAAGGTGTAAGACGTGCAATCAAATACAAAAATCGCAGGATCCGGTAAAAACGTCCACGGAAAAAAAGTCCCTGAAGTCAACATCCTCGGAATAAACGACTCCGGCTGAAACGTCCCCGAAAAAATCTCCCTTTTCGCGACGTAGGAAAAAATGTCCCCGAAAGAGGACCGTAGTATTTGCGCTAATGAACTTAAACAGCTTTTTCACTTGGTGAGCTGCAATGATAAATGATGTATGCTTTCTTACAGTGGTTCCTACTGGTGGCTTGGAAGGGACCCCGAGCATCGAACTGATGACGGCGTTCATAACAAAAAACAATGTCCGCGGTAATCAAGTTAGAGCACCTCGTTTTTGCTTTTTTTTGCAGGGAAAAGGCGAACTGAACACCAGCCTTACCAGACCAGAAGTGTGTAGCGGTGGATTAGGGGGCCATGTAGCACGATTGGTTAAGCCTCCTGCTGCTTACATCACAGTACACCATCACCAGAGAAATGGTTGAACCTTGTCACAATATGTCCGTGAGGTAATTCTAGTGACGTCTTGTTATTAGGGCGGTTTCCCGAGACTATGCCACTTCGCCGTGCCGCTCGCACCTTTCTCAGGGGCCAGTATTACACAGCTGATTACACCGGTTTAATGATTACTTATCTACGCAGATCGGAACGACACAACGTATAAAGAGCCAGGCGGCTATTTGAACATGTTTTTACCAGTTTAATGATTACTTATCTACGCAGATCGGAACGACACAACGTATAAAGAGCCAGGTGGCTATTTAAACATGTTTTTACGAAGTGCTAGTTTATATATCGGGCACCGACGGGGCAGAGGTTCTACATTATTACATTTAGCCCAAAGCCAGGCAAGAAATGTTTTTTTTCCATGCGTTCCACAAGAAATCATTCTTAAGACCAGTTTTTTTCCTTGGGGACATTTTTTCCTAGTTGCGGCTTTTTAAGAAGGCGTTTCGTCCTGGGACATTTTTTCAGGGGACGTTTTTACCTAAGCACACAAAAACGCACCACGGTTTAAACTACTGTAAGGAATTTCACTTTTCACATAAAATAATGGTTTAATTTCACGTCTTCGAAAGTTGTCTACATTTGAAAATGCTCCTTCTCACACATAGAATACATAGGAGATATGGGGCAATCAATGAACAGCGACAGCGCCTCGTTTTCGTTTTTTGACACCTGCAAAAAGCGCCCAAAAGCAGTTTCCCAGCATTTCAATCAGGGACCACTAGTTCGAAGAAATAGAAATTATATGTTCTCCAGTCAGGCTTTAAACACGTAATTTATATTTCTAGGTAAATTTCTAGTATATTTCAGGGGGTGTTTAAAGTAAATTTCACCAATGTTTTGAAACATATACGGCGTCATAGCAAATTGAAATTGCCTTAGAGATGCTGAGAGTACGCTGTATGTTTTCGGTTTCTCGTGTTATTCAATAATAAAAAAATACTCCCTAATTTTGCACCTATTAGTTTGAGAAGTCTAGGGTCAACGCGAAAGTTGCAGATCGCGCAAGAAATGACTCTCTATGTCCATTTAGTGAAGCTAGGATTTATGTCACTTTCTTATTGCCCTTCGAAAAATGCCCGCGATGTATGCAACTATTAGGCAAGTGATTTAAGTGCCCCTAGATAACCGACTGAGAAAGGAAATCGCTTATCTACGCAATGTTCCCCCGAACCGGGTTTTACGTCCGTCAAAGGAAGCTGGAATGCTGAAAGAAAAAAAAAAGCCATCAGAAAATGTTGCTCGCTGGACATCTCATCGCGAAGAAAAATTCTATTATCATGTTCTCCTGCTCGCTTCAATTTATTTCACAACATACTTGCGATAGTCGCTGGCGCACATTTCTTCACGAGCGCAAAACGACAAACACCGTTCGGACCAGTATTGCAGAGAAAAGAGGACTTCGTTGCTTAATCAGCCGTCTGTGAGGGCTTGAATTGCAGCCCTATATCGTGCTTGGTTTTGCATTTGGTGGGCTTTCTTCGAAGGCCAATAAATAATGCTACGGGAATCGTAGCTTGATAACATTTTCGAGCTCATCTACTATATATGCTTTGACATTTTCTCCCTCAAACGATTAGAAATTTAAAAGAGTTATTTTTGACAGTAATTAATGCTAGCGAAGAAGAAAAATACAGCAGATCAGCACTCCCGACTCTGAAAGCTCTAACTAGTTTTCACGAGGCTAAGGCGCACCGTATCTTGAAAAACTTTAATTACAATATCTGAGGCGCCCTTATATATTACTCTTTTAGTTGTTTCCATGCAATTTGTTACAGAAATGAATAAATGTGCTGGACAAATTTCTCTACACAAGGGAATGATCCTTAGTTTTGGAATATACGCAGTAGTTTTCTGTGAATGAAATTACATATCACTAGAGAAGATAACGCTGTTTTTTATGCAAAAACGTTCCAAGTTTGGAGTCCTGCTGTTTGTACACAAACATTTTATCCGGTATAATTTTTTACTGAATAGATCTATGCAACTTGTTTTTCTTTCCTCGTCGCACTTGTTTTAGTCAAAACTCGAAACCTTTGCTCGAGGAGCAACGAGATGCAATAAGTTGATTTTCAATCCGACATTGTGGTGCGAAGAATGAAGTTGTTCTCAGTGAGCGTTGTCTTAATTAAGAAGGCCATATTCTTTATTTGAGGAAACATTTCAGACTCTAGACCGGGAGGCGGTTTCTAGAAAACACAAAAAAATCGTTCAAATTTTTAATACACCATGAAAAGGAAAACTGAATAATATTTTTGAGAAAGCAATACCTTCTTTAATTATTATATAACTCCAGAAACGCGCTCTACACCTCAGCATCATTAGGGAGTAAAATGTGGTGCATTATATCGATTAAGATTTTATAAATATGGTAAAACTGAGAGCTTGTACTGAAAATGGTCAATATTGAGCGCTACATTCTGGTGGGATCGCCATTAAAACGATTTCTTAGCATTACGCTGGCCTTGTTGTTTCTGAATTGGTAGCGATGTTCTTGCCTGCTCGTTCTAATGCTAATTCGAATTGGGCAAAAATTTATAAACTCGCTAATAGTTGAATATTTCTGTTTGAATTTAAAAAACGTGAGCACATATGATGTTCAGACATACCGCTTAAAAACAAATTAAATATTGCATTATATGGAATCATCATCATCATCAGCCTGATTATACCCACTGCAGGGCGAAGGCCTCTCCCATATTTCTCCACTTAACCCGGTTCTGTGCTAGCTGCATCCACTTGACCCCTGCGAACTTCTTAATGTCATTCGCCCACCTAACTTTCTGCCGCACTCCTGCTACGCTTTCCTTCCCTTAGAATACAGTCTGTTACCCTCAGCGACCATCGGTTATCCTCTCTTCGCACTACATGTCCTGCCCATGTCCATTTATTTTTCTTAATTTTCACTGGAATGTCGGTAACTTGAGTTAGGTAATTCTCTGACCCACTCTGCACGCTTCCTATCTCGTAATGTTACCCCTACCATTTTTCGTTCCATAGCCATCTGGGTTGTCCTCAACTTAAGTAGAACTCTCTTGGTTAGCCTCCACGTTTCAGCCCCATAGGTGAGTACAGGCAAGATGCCACTGTTGTATACTTTCCTCTTGAGCGATACCGGTAAACTGCTACGCATAATTATGGAATATTATATAAAAGTAAATACAACATGAGCGTGGTTTCAAGCTAAATAGTTGCCTAGGCATTCCTCTTAATGAGTAGGCATCATACATTCAAATAACTATTCCCTACATTTAGTTACATGTCATCCGCAACGACAAGATGTCGCCCCTTTCTGCATTCGAATTCTAAGACTGAATAGGCACAGGAGCCAGAGGGTATCCGAGAGAACACTGGAGCAAAATGGTAACTAAAACAATGAGTTTATTTAAATGCGTGAAAACTATGGTACAGGAGGCTTCCGCAAGTGGAGCATCTTGACTCTTGCTGTGCGGGATCCTGCTGATGGTCGTATATATACTTTTGAGTACAGCACGTTGGGACGAAGACGCCCGCACTCCTTCTGGAGATACCAGTAAATATCTTGGACAGCCTCGAAGTCGGACTCCGTCTCGCTTGGGATCCGTGAAACCAGCGTATTATTAGGCTCGCTGAAGTCATGTTGTACGCCGCAAGAGCACGAAGACTGCGTTGCATAGGTGCTGTGGTCAGGATCCGTGGCATAGAAGGGAGGCTGGACCTGCTGGTCTGCCTTGTGATGTGGGGGCTCGCCAGCTCCAGTCACTTTCGAATATATTTGCAGGCCCTTGTCGACAGCACTGAGAAGTGCGGCCTGGAAAGGAAAAACGAAGCATTAAATATTGCAACACATGGCCGCATTCTAACTCCACAACGCTTTAAATATGGTTGCGAGACTTTTGAAGTCAGAAAAGAACAAACAGCAAAAACAGTGTGGGAGGCTAACAGCGCCGCGGCTCCTATCGTGCTTATTTATAACTATTCGCCTAGCCCCGCATTTTTTTTATTATAAACGTTTTCCGAGAGAATTTGACGCGTAGCCTATTCCGTCATCACGAAGACCTCTATGAAAAGTGCACTATAACTAGCTCTACGATTTTATGCAAGCATTAGGTCTGGTCATTAAATCTCCAAAGAGAACGGCAACTGAACGTTTGTCATGTTAATAGAAAATGACTTAAAAGCGGTCGTACCTTGTTTTCTGAACCGCATATCGTGTCTTGTGCCGAAAGGCATTTCGTGGACTCCAGGGAGAATTCGGGTGCGCCAGGGTTGAGCGACGAACACTAAAAATGAGTAAGAGGACGCTCTTGCTTTACCATATGATTAGACACGATAGCACGTTTGACACCGCCTCTATTACCCGCTTCATTTTTATTATTTTTTAAATGCAATAAATTTTGAATGTCATAGCTGTCCTATCAATACACAACCCATACACACCTGTCTTCCTTTTAGGGGTCAACTGAAACAGGCTAATATGGTTTGGAATAAGAAATCAGATGATCGTTGATAAAATATGCTCGAAGGGAATACGTACATTCAATAAAGTCGGACTGTGAAATACAATCATTTCAAGTGAAATGAAAATCTGCAATCTATGATCACATGTGCCTAAGGGTTATACAATAGCCAGCTATCTTTCACGGTACAAACAATAAAGAGCTTTATATGCTGGTCTAAACCTCAACAAGTTGATCTTCCATTCCAAGCATTTTTACGATGTCCTTAAATTACCTCATAAATTGCTCTACCTATGCCATGCTAACTTAGAAATTACGTGACCAGAATGAGGGTAAGGTAGCACTTACAATATCTCCTGGTTCCACATCCCAAACTTGAAAGAAGGGATAGTGTTCTCCACGGAAAACGTAGCACCGCATCTCTGCGGGACAAGCGGTGCACTGCAAACCACAAATTAGCATGCATGCCCATTAAAGAAAGCTTCTAAAAGTAACTGAGCGGCGGGTCATTAGTTTAGTTATGTTCTGCAAAGAGAAGTTGAGATTTCGAACATAATCTACGAAAAGGTATCAAAAAATAAGTAGTTGTACTGACCTTCACATAGATGCGCATTTCTGCCTATATGTCACTTTCTTCACGCGTCCAGATACTACTACGCTCTGAGGTGACCCTGAATCTGTGATTTGTGTCCTAAAACGGAGCCTTTTTATACCTGCTAGAGCACTTCGCCCGGTGAATCATGATTGGTTCTATGAAAAGAGGGCGCATTCAAGGTTTCCTTGTCCATGTGCGCTCAGTACAACCCTGTCCCTCTTCCCTTGAATTCCAACACTTTCAACTTTTATTATTCCCAGACAAAGATATCCCTGGTGGGGAGGGGAATGACCTACAAAAGCAATTGAGCCTGCACTTATCTTTTGTGTCTAGGAGTTATTGTAAGTCGGTTTAGCTGTAAGCTGTGACTTGTTCTGATGAGTCACGGTCAGTGGCATCTGACGCCGCCAATTTTGTACACTCTTTCTACACACTCTCTGCACAGTTTATATGGCTTTTCGGTAGCGTCCTGCCTCTTGAATTTATTCTGGACAACTTAGGAGAATGTGAAATTATCTGAAGTACAGAGGACATAGCCCAGAATGGTGTTCGTATGCAGTTTAGAGGTCACGTGAAACCGCTCTTGATCCATAGGCTGTTGGGAAGAAATATATAGGAACATTGCAGTGAGGAGAAAATATATATTCCGAAAAAAAATTGGATTGCCATACATGTATTCGCTTTTCGCTGCGCATAATCGGTAAGGATATCAAAGAGTGCAAATTATAAAATTTTTTTACCAGCACGCCTATGTATCCACCTCAATAATAACTTGAATTATATGTAGTTTTCTAAACAGGTTTTATTCTTAAACTTCTTACTTTCGTTTCCTCTTGAATGTTCTTTCTTCTGATATTGCCCTGTTTGTCAGGTATGGCTTACGATGGTTTAATATTTTCGGATTTTATTTATCCTTTTCTCCTATTTATTATATCAATTTTTTGCTTTAACCAATGGTGGTTCTTAACCATACCCTGAAAGCTCTTGGAAAACGCGGTTTGTGTGCCCTTTCGAGGATACGGAAGCGGTTCTTGGGCTGTCATGAGACAGGATGTGGTGCCGTGGGCCAGGTAGTATGGCGACAGCAGGAGCGACCGATTAGCGCAGTATAGATGAGTTCATACTTTTATTAGTTTTTGGTTTCCTATATATAACTCCAATATAAGGAGCTAATTTACTTAGACATGCTACCAGCTAGGTCACTATAGAACTTGTCTCTCGAAATTTTCGGGAAGTATTTTTGTTTAAGGCGGCGGTTCCGCGGTCGCAATCTTTAGAGTAGTTCACATTCTGCCCCAAGGCTACGCCACTACTTATTCCGAAAAGGAATAATTCAGTGCCCAGTCTTCTTGAACTGGGCTGCTTGAAGGCTTTTCTTTTGTTGCGGCGCGGGCTTCCAGATATTTTTGTAGTTCCACAGGGAAGTCCAGTCAGCCAAGGAAAGAACTGTTCACCCGTCCTGCACAACATGGGCTACTTTATTCAACTCCGCTCTTCACCCCTCATAATGCTACTTCGAAAAATACAGACCGGGGCAAAATAACAAGAGCCTTCTCTCTCCTGCCTACACTTTATCTCAAAAGATATCTACTGCAAGCAAAGCAGCAATGAGTGCTAGTTGGTTCACTATATCTGCAGCACTGCAAAAGGCTGAGGAGCCCGTGCAATAATGCTCCTAAGTGCATCTCGGTCCTTGGCCCTGTAATAGAGAATTGTGCTCCTACTGTCACCACCGGCAATTTTGGGGGCGAGGGACCAGAAGAGCTCGAATGTTTATTTTAGTGAATGTGATTCTGACGGGACCGGGGTCCGTCTGCCTTTCGCAGTGCTGCAAAAATCTTGTGAGACCAAGTTTAGTTTCCCTTGTAGAGCCACGAAACAGATTGCCACACCTCCCCCCCCCCCTCCCCCCTCTGTTGCCGTGGGTGAGGGATTTGGAATGGACATCAGTCGTGTAGGCGGCTTTGACTGCAGTGTGCTAGCTCGCCTATACACAAATAAAACAGGTTGTCAACATGATGACAGTGCAAGTTTAGTACCAGTGAAATGGAAAAGCGGATGCCAAAAAGGGGAAAGTGGCGATATCATGCAAATTATTTGTTTGTGTCTAATGCATATATTTCTACAGGCTTCGTCAATGAACCTTATTTGAATTCTGCGCCTAGTCTTGTGTTCTTTTGATCCCCACGCTCTGAAATCACGTGATCATGAGCTTCAGAATACAGAGACAATGTCAGTTAGGGAGATAAGGTAATATCAGAGCGCAAGTGCGCATGCCCCGGGTAATTACCGCACCCCTCGCCTAGTTATCACAGCACTCTCGGCATGCTCATTGTTGCCGCGCTATTACCCTATCCCCCAAAGTGGTAAGGGCTCCTTTTCTAAACCTCTCTATTGTTTATGCCATAGATATAGTAGAAACTGCCAGCGCTTGGGCGAGCTCTTGCGAGCTAGGAGCTCCTGGAAACTACCAGCACTTGTGCACTAAAAAAACATTGTTGCTTTATCAAACGCTAATACGTATATGATAATTAGCTGAACTTCAGTCAACAGTCCTCCTCGTTTTTTTTATTTCTTGCTTGTTCAACCTTGAAAACTAGAGTTGGCAAGCTCCAAAGTGCAGGTAAGTGACTGATTGACTTTTTTTTTCTTTTGAGACGAGTCGATATTGCGAAAGAGACATGAAATCCACCACAATGCTCTGTACCGAGGAGGATGCCGGCATGTATTCATGTTCACTACTGCACTGAAGAGGCGGTTTCACACTAAACTATGAGGGGAATGGGGACAAAGGGGGGGGGGTGGGTGTCGTACAGGAACATTGCCAGAAGAAAAATCTGAACAGGGCTAGTTTTGTAGGCACTTACAGGGTCCTCTTACCCTTTCCCAATTTGGTGGTCGATTGAGTCCTCATTTAATTTATTGACGCGCGAGCGCGCGCGCGCGCGTTTCTGTATGTGTGTGTGAGAGAGAGACAGAGTGCGTGTGCAATTAAAGGAACACACAATTCTCAGGCAATTAGAATAAATTTTCAATAACTGAATCAATCTCCTAGGAATATTTATATCCTGTGGCATTTCACTCGACACTGAAACATGAAAAGTAGCGCGCTATGGAAGAAGCTGCGCTGGCCTGGTCCAGCTTCCTTTGATGATGCATACTCTTTCTGATCCAATATGGGTGGACTACTGTTCATTATTAGCTTGGAGCCAAACTCTATTGTCGTGCTCATTACACAGGGCATACACACGTACGAAGCACGTATACTGAACTGTTGAGCCCACCCTTGGACTTCATGCGTTTTTAGCTAATATTTTCGAGATGTGGCAGTTTACCTGTACATTCACACATTTGTAGAATAATAATTAGAGCCATGAAAAAGCGCCCATGCTTACCAAATATATATATATATATATATATATATATATATATATATTTTTTTTTTTTTTCTTTCTGGAAGTGCCAAATTATTTGACGCATTGATCAGATCGAGTTCTGTCGGATTTGGCATGTTTTTATTAAATTTTTAGTACCAATGCTGTATAGCGGTTTTGCTTTATGTGGGTAAACATAAGCACGTTCTTTGTATTCTTCGAAATTCTCACATGCTTTTCTATAAAAGTCAGCTTTGATAACATGATCGGATATCTTTCAGAACGCAGCAAGTCGTGTTGCTTCAAAGCTAGGTTCAAATGTAAACGCCACAAACTAGTCTTCGAGACTTCGGGTGAGTGTACGTCTGGGTGACACGAGATCTGGCTTACTTGAGATAAGGGCCCCATTGTTTTGGAAACTCTGTACCTGCCGATTGGTTTTTATAGCGTTAGCTCGATTTCTCAGTTAAGCGAGTTTCGCGTTTTTACTAGAATCATAAACAATGCCATCACCACGGCAAAATCATCGTCTTCGTTGTGCCCGGGAAAACTGGCCCGAGCGCTCCACGCCCCCGGCCTGCGCGGCAATGCGCAGAAGTGGGCGATGCTATAGGCACGTAGCATTAGTGCAAAATTAACGCCCAATCATTTTCCCTGTTGGAGAGCATCAACGGTTTGCCGTAAACGCTGCAATGCGTTTATCTAGCAAGAGGGCGGGACATCATGCACTCAATAAATAAATAAGGAAATAAGCGCAAATAAAAACATCAAAAGGGAGTCCAATTCAGTGTTTTCTCCCATAAAGAAAACTATAGGATCCCTGATCAAGTCAAAGTATTTGGAGAAGATATAAACGCATGCTTTTTCTCTGGTTTCCCCATTGGGAACAAGGCTTCCGAAACGTGAGTCCGTTTTCTTGAAACTTTGATTGGTCACTGACCCTATATTTTTATTTATTCCACCACCTTATTAGACCATGTTTCGTCCAACTTTGTATTACAGTGGCTGTTTCTTTTTTTTTTTTTCGTTTCAGCTGAAGCTCGACATTCGGTTCAGCAGCGTGTTAAGTGTACTAGCGGTCATTCGCTTCTCCTGTGAGACAACCCCATGAGCAGCGAGATGCCTGCTTTTACCAAAGCACAAGCATACATCATGTGTGTTACTAAAAAACGAGAAACGAAAGCCATTACTTGTACTGGACCGGTAGCACGTTTCGTTCACCGGGGTACAGTGTTGGCTGTAGCTGGTGCGCACATCAGCTGCACGCGCGAGAGCTTTAGCGGGCGGCGTTTCGTTTGAAGGCAGACTCGGCCCTCAAACAGTATGACACAGTGAACGGGAGAGGATAAATAAATCACAAAGCAAGAAAGCCCACATTGGCAATGGACATTTTTCAAGTAGCGCTACTTCACATGAGCGGAGCCTACTCGGACGCCATTTTCGCCGGGACGCCAAGCCAAAATAAGAAAGACATGCTGCATGTCATTTTCCAGGTAACTGCGTCCCTCGCATCATCAACGCGACGAACTGCTGCAAATTAATTGCGTGCAGTGCTAACATCTTCCGGGCCTTCTTAATCTACCGATTGTATTCTCCCCGCCTCCCGCAGCTTGCCTCAACAGAGAAGACCCGGCCAGGCTGGCCAGCTTCCTGTTGTCTTTGTCAAGATTTAACAGGGGAGGGGAAGAGGTTAGAGTATCAAGATGCGTTCACAGATGCCTCACGCGTCTCCGCATAGGCTAGACGAGATCAGCCCTACACTTAACTGCTGTTTACAAGATAAGCTCATCCAAATGCTAGGAAGGAATTTCTGCACGAATTCTTGGCAACCCGTGCCGTCAATAGTACTTCGTCTGACGCCCACAGGAAGGGTGCGCTATTTAAAAAAGGTCCATTCGCAGAGGTCGCGATACTCGATTCGCAATGGAGGGAAAGATCCGAATACTTCAGCAATTGTTGGGATGACCCTTCCATGATAGATCCGTCGCATGATGACCCACTGTGCCCCGATTACACTCGACCGCGTTGACATGCTTTTGAACAAAGTGAAATTGTTGTAGAAACATCATATCCTTTCGTACATACCTCTTGTTTCAGGGTTTTTGTAGCGCTAACCTCGCAATTTTTCCGAACTTTGTCATGCTAAGTGTAAATATATTTTGTAGATGGCGGTAGCTACTACATTTATTGTACGTGGCTTCGCTAGCGATTCCACTATTATTTGTTTTTTGCAAACTTTGTCGTTGATATTGTTACCTGTTGAATAAAGTGACGAGAGCCCGAAACTTTAGATTATATTCGCGAGAGAAAAACAAGCCATGGAGTATTTAAATTGTGCATAGAATTAAAAACAAATAGCTGAAATCACGCTGACCCTGCACATTACTCAGAGTCGTAGATCAAAATCGATGCTTATCCTCTGACAGGCCCCGCCGGGGGAGAAAGTGGGCACCCTAAACGTTAAGGGTTTGGCAGGTAAAAGGAAACAAAGCCAGCTTTACCGGCTCTTAATGGATTACAATATGGATATATTGGCTGTGCAAGAAACGAAAGTAGACCGCGAAGAAAAGACCGAGATTATGATGCGACGTTTCACGTCTAGGTTTTCCGCTGTAGTTAGTCACGTTGTTGTCACATCGGCTGGTTGTGTTCTTTTTATAAAGAAGCTGCCCGGGCTAGAGCTGCAGGCGCATCATTCATGCATTACGGGAAGATGTGCTTACCTCGATTTTTCGCTGAAAGGCATTGAGTGGTGAGTTGTGTGCGTGTATGCGCCGAATGTGGTTTGTGACCGTGCTGTGTTCTTTGAAAATATCGAAGAGCGCCTTCGGATGGAGAGGAGGCTTATAGTTAGGGGGAATTACAACCGTGTTCTAAACTCGCGTGACAAGACAAGCCGTCGCGCTTTCCGTGACAGGAACACTAACGTGCAGTTAAGTATAACTGACATTTATAACCATTAAGACGTTGCAGATGTCTCGAGGGAGAACGCCCAGTAAAGTATACGCGATTCCAGGGCTCAAGCAGTGCACGGTTAGATCGCATCTATGCCTCCGTCGATATCGTACCACAATGCAACAGGTATGAAGTAGTACCTGTGTCATTTTCAGACCATTGTATGGTTCAATGCTGCGTAGGCATTGCTAAGCGCGGGAATGGTTTTTCGTGGAAAATGTGGAAGTTAAACACCAAACTACTGGAGGATGAAGCAAAAACAGATGCACGAAAAAACATGAAGGTTTGGCAGCCGTGGGAGCTCAGAAGCCTTTAAATGAAAACCATCTGAAAGATATGCTATTATAAGTCACGAAGATAAAAAAATGAAGTGCAGTTAAGGACACTGCTTCATAAAATGGTAAAACAGGAGAGACGAGCACCGAGTGAATGGATGGAGGACATAAGGAAAACCAAACAAAAGCTATAACTAATTGAAGAACAACGTTACCGGGGAGCGCTGGTTAGGGCAAGGGCCAATGACTGCTGTAGGTGAAGCGCCAACGAAGAGATCGCTCGGTTTAGAAAAAGCCCGTGCTCAAAGGAATCACATCAAAGAAATAGAATGGGAAGGGGTAATATTACCAGACAGAAATCATATCAAAACAGCGTTTTTCGAAAATTACCAGGCCCTCTTCGCATCACACCCTGTAGATGTTATTACATTTGAGGATGAGTTTCTAGGTGAGCTACCGCGTCTGGACGACGAAACAAAAGCCAGATTAGAACTGGACATAACAGAAACGGAGAGGGAGCACGCAATTGATAAAATAAACCCCGGTAAATCCTCTGAAACGGACGGGTTCAGTGCGACTTTTTATAAACTACTTAAACACGAAACAACCCCTGTCCTAACTGTAATCTTAAATGAAGCCTTCAAAGAAAAGCCACTATCTTCGTCATATGGGTCGTCCGACACAGTGCTCATTCCGAAAACAAATGAAATATGTAAAGACTGGTTACTGCATACCGGAAAATAGCGCTCACAAACGTGCCGTACAAAATTTTTATGAAGGTTCTAGGGCGAAGGTTGATGATCGTGATTAGAGACATAGTTGGGGCTCATCAGACGTGTGGGATCAAAGGGCGCTCTATTTTCACCAATATCCATAAAGCGCGTGGTGTATTAGAATACTGTGATGACAGTAATGGTCGGGTTGCCTTTCTCCAGATTGACTTAGGAAAGGCATATGACTGTGTCGCTCACGAACTGTTGTTTGCCATTTTAGACCATGTGAATGTCGGTTCTGCTGTCCGTGAGGGTGTGGCTTTGGCATACCGGAGCTTCACGACAAGATTGATTGTTAACAAATGTTTAGGGGACCCCATAAGTGCACAGCGTTCCGTACGCCAGGGCTGTCCTCTCAGCCCTCTTTATTTTGCATCTATATAGATACCTAAAAATAGAAGCATTCAGAGATTCAATGTACAAGCAGCCGAAGTAAAGCTGTTAGCGTATGCAGACGACATCGCTGTTTTCACTGATGATGAAGGGGGCATAAGCCAAGCTGTGAAGTGTTTGCGTGAATTCACTCGCATCACCGGCAGTGGAGTCAACTTTCGAAATGCCTCGGACTTTGGCATGGAAGGTGGCCATCTACGCCGGAACGGTTTGCATGTGTGCCTTGTTCGACGACACCAGATAGGTACTTGGGAGTGTCGCTTATGGCTTACCGTGACAGTAAACAGTATTGGAGAGGGCAGGCTAAAGAGATAAATGATAAAGCTGAAAAGTAGAGAGGCACCAACATATCTATTTTTGCAAGGGCCACAGTTTGCAATTTGTTCTTTATCAGTAATATCTGGTATGTTATGCAGGTGTTGCACTGTTCTCGGTTAAATATTCAGAAACTGTACACGAATTTCGCTGTATTTGTCTGGGCATCTGAATGGGAGCGTTGCAGCCGGACTAACTCGTTCAGACGAGTACAAGATGGTGTGCTAGGATTGGGCCACCTGTTTTTGCGACAGCTGGTCAGTCGTTTTTTTTTTTTTGTTTTTTAGAGACGCGACCGACCTGCTATTACGCACCGTATGCCAAGTCAGGCTGAGGCGGCTGCTACCGGAGTACGTGGTTTCAACGGTAATTTTTTCCGCAGGGATTAAGGGCTTTTATAGAGAAGTCGTAGCAAGTTTTTGGCTCCTTTCAGCGCGGTTCTGAAGGGATTATCTGTCTACAGTAAAAGGAAAGGAATTATATCGTGCATTGTGTGACATTATTTTCCCTATGCCTTTGTACAAGGCTTTGTACGATGGAGGCCCAGGTGCAGATGTTTTAAAATGGGTAATAAGAATAGGTGACGCTAGGAGCAAAAACCTTTTTTAAATTGCACTTCGGAAACTTGCCGGTGAAAACATTTTTGGAGAAAAAGGGGCTACTCATAACCTGGGGATCACACTGTTTAATATGCCTGAAGCCAGAAATCGTAGACCATGTTTTTTTTACACTGTTGAGAAGGAGTATATTTTCAGGATGTATTGCAAAGAACGCTAATGAAAGATTTTCCGCTAGACCTGCATGGCAGTCGGTACTTATGCGTTTAAAATGAGGATAGGGTACCATTTGATTCATTTATGCTAATGGGCCTCCACTGTATATGGCGCTCAAGAATGGCGGGTTATTATTGCGATAAAGATGCACGGCCTGCCAGAATTTATTATCGGGAAAGCGTGGACAGGTATTTGGCAATCAAGAAAGCTACAGCAGAACCTCCCGAGTGGCTCTCAATGCTAGAGCCTTTGTTGTTTATGCGTGAATTTTAGCGTGTCATATTTAAATAGCGTCTGTAAATAGCATTTGAGTGATTTGTGTATATTTGGTTCTGGCGTCAAGACCAGGCAATAAAAAAAAAAGAGGTGGTGCAGTGGTAACACACCCGGCTACATTGCCGGAGTTTCAGGGTTCGAACCCAACCACCGCGGCTGCATTTTGATGGAGGCGAAACGAAGTGGCGTCCGTGTGCTGTGCCATGTCAGCGCGTGTTAAAGATCCCCTGGTGGTCGAAATTACTCCGTAGCCCCCACTACGGCTCCTCCTTCTCTCTTTCTACTTTTACTCCCACCTTCATCCCTCCCCTTACGGCGCGGTTCAGGTGTCCACATAGCAAGTGTGACAGATACAGCGCCTGATATCCTTTCCTGTGAACCAACCAACCTCTGACAGCGAAGTGTAAACTTTTTCTACGCGAAACTTTAGCGCCACTAAATGCTTTTTGAACAGTTTAGCATTTTCTTTTAGCCATTTTACAAAACAGCGCTGAAGTTGATCATAAATAACTTTTACACTAAATGAAGCAGACAGATGATATTTTTAGGAAAAAGCAAACCCAGCGTGGGCTCCAAATGTGCAGAAAATCAAGACAGCACAGTGCGTATCTTGAAAGTTAATGTGTACAGAGTTTCTTGTTTATACCACTTTTCAAAGGCGCGTTGCTAGTTAACTAAGCTATACATAGTAATAAAAATGCTTAACTGGGTTTATTAGAATTTATTCTCAAAATATCTTGACCAGGTTTTCTCTGAGAGCAAAAGGTTTAGCTTAATTTTGCATTTCCTGAGACAAGTAGAGCTGAAAAGCCGTTTGTTACCTTTGTGTTTTCCTTTGCAGCCTAAAATATCTTTGCAGCAATTTGTAAATCAAATACACCATTCGAAAACAAGAAAAATAAGCTTTACAAAGATATTGAAACCACATTTATAAACTAAACTAGTGGGACACAGTAGACGTTCGAAAATCACCAAAAATGTCGTTTCTTCCCCTCTGGAGATTGTTCTTAACGTTCTTTATTTCTTCGTCCTTGTGAACAGCCTGCTTACTGGTTTGTTTCCTAGTCCTTCTCCTCCGTTGTGAGTCAACGCGCTTTATGTCATCATCATCATCAGCCTGATTATACCCACTGAAGGGCGAAGGCCTCTCCCATATTTCTCCACTTAACCCGGTTCTGTGCTGACTGCATCTACTTGACCCCTGCGGACTTCTTAATCTCATCCGCCCACCTAACTTCCTGCCGCCCCCTGCTACGCTTTCCTTCCCTTGGAATCCAGTTTGTTACCCTCAGCTACCATCGGTTTCCTCTCTTCGCACTACATGTCCTGCCCATGTCCATTTCTTCCTCTCAATTTCTACTAGAATGTCGGTAACTTGAGTTATTTCTCTGACACACTCTGCACGCTTTCTATCTCTTAATGTTGCCCCTACCATTTTTCGTTCCAAAGCCCTCTGGGTTGTCCTCAACTTAAGTAGAACTCTCTTGGTTAGCCTCCACGTTTCAGCCCCATAGGTGAGTACAGGCAAGATGCAACTGTTGTATACTTTCCTCTTGAGCGATACCGGTAAGCTGCTGGTCATATTCTGCGTGTGCTTCCCAAATGCGCTCCATCCCAATCTTATTCTTCTTCTAATTTCCTTTTCATGGTCCGGATGTGCGGTTACTACCTGTCCTAAGTAGACATATTCGCCTACTACTTCCAGTATTTCGCTACCTAATGTAAACTGCTGTTCCTTCCCGAGCCTGTTGAGCATTACCTTAGTCTTCTGCATATTGATTTTCAAGCCTACTTTTCTATTTTTCCTGTCTAGGTCTTCAATCATTATTCGCACTTCGTCCCCCGAGTTGCTTAGCAAGGCAAAGTCATCAGCAAATTGCAGATAACTGAGGTATTCTCCACCTACCCTTATCCCTAACTTCTCCCATTCCAAGTCTCTGAATACTTCCTCTAAACTAGCTGTGAATAGTACTGGGGAGATTGTGTCTCCTTGCCTAACACCTTTCTTTATGGGAATTTTGTTACTTTCTTTATGCAGAACTATGGTTGCTGTGCAGCCACTATATATATCTTTCAGCACTTTCACATACGGCTCGTCTACCCCCTGATTTCACCGCCGAGGTTTCAACTGAGTCAAATGCTTTTTCGTAATCAATGAAGGCTGCGTATAAGGGCTGGTTATATTCCGAGCATTTTTCTATCACCTGATTGATGGTATGGGTATGATCGATAGGTATAGCTTTTAGGTATAGGTACCTAAATATTTTACCTGCCCATCTGTTACTGTCCAGTTTCCTCAGGCGTTCCTCATAAAACTATTTACTTTGATCTTCCCGTAATTCGAAAGAAAGAAAAACTAAAAATAGCGCCATTTCCTTTCTCCTTCTCCGGCGCCGCCGCTCCTTTGAGGGTGAGGGTTGAGGGTGCTTGCTTCTTCGAGGGCCATAATAAGAAACTAACCGGGATAGTTCCTCTGAATTGGTGCAGCTTTCAATTAATGAAGTTCGTTTAGGTAGTGAATATTATAGCTTCATATTCTTCTAAGCTGTGTCGCATGTCCTATATATATTCCTTGCTTACAATGTCTGATTATGACCGGTGAAATCTAGGTATAGTTGCTTATCCATTGAATGTCTGTACAAGCTAGTTCTATGTTTGCTATTTCCCAGTGGAAGTTGGAAAACGTAAAGCTTCTAAACTCGACAACAAGCATCCAATACAACGACATAATTGCTCTCAACCAACGTGTAAGACGTGCAATCATATACAAAATCGCAGGATCCGGTAAAAACGTCCACAAAAAAAAAAATTCCCTGAAGTCAACATCCCCGGAATAAACGGCTCCGTAAGAAACGTCCCCGGAAAAAAATATCCCTATTCGCGACGTATGAAAAAATGTCCCCGTAAGAGGACTGTAGTATTTGCGCTAAAGAACTTACACAGCTTTATCACTTGGTGAGCGACAATGATGAATGATGTATGCTAACTTTCTTACAGTCGTTCCTACTGTTGGCTTGGAAGGGACCCCGAGCATCGAACTGATGATGGCGTTGATAAGAAAAACCAATGGCCGCGGTAATAAAGTGGCAGCGCCTCGTTTTCGCTTTTTTTTACAGGGAAAAGGTGAACTGAACACCAGCCTTACCAGACCAGAAGTTTAGAGCGGTGCATTATGGGGGCCATGGAGCACGATCGGTTAGGCCTCGTGCTGCTTACACCACAGTACACCATCACCAGAGAAATTGTTGAACCTCGTCACAATATGTCTGTGAGGTAATTCTAGTGACGTCTTGTTCTTAGGGCGGTTCACCGAGAGTATACCACTTCGCCGTGCCGCTTGCACCTTTCTCAGTGGCCAGTATTACCAAGCTGATTACACCTGTTTACTGATTACTTAATTATCTACGCAGATCGGAACGACGCAACGTATAAAGAGCCTGGTGGCTCTTTTAACATGTTTTTTTACGAAGTGCTTGTTTATATCGGGCACCCAGAGGGCAGAGGTTCTAAATGATTACATTAAAACCAAGGCCAAGAAAGAAATGATTTTTTTTTTTCGATGAGTCCCCGAAGAAATCATTCTTAAGACCAGTTTTTTTCCTTGCGGACATTTTTTCCTAGTTGCCGCTTTTTAAGAGGCCGTTTCCTCCGGAGACGTTTTTTCCGGGGACGTTTTTACCTAGGCACACAAAAACGCACCACGGTTTAACTACTGCAAGCGATTTCACATTTCACATAAAATAATGGTTTAATAGCACGTTTTCAAAAGTTGTCTACCTTCGAAAATGCTCCTTCTCACACAAAGAATACATAGGAGAGATGCGGCAATCAATGAACATAGGATTTAATGGCCATCGTGTGGACACCTGCAAAAACCCCCCGAAAGCAGTTTCCCAGCATTTCAATCTAGGACCTCTATCTCGAAGTAACATAAATTATATATTTTCCACTCAGGCTTGAAACACGTAATTTATATTTCAAGATAAATTTCTAGTATATTTCAAGGGGTGTTTCAAGTTAATTTCACCAATGTTTTTAAACGTATACTGCGCGCTAGCATATTGAAATTGCCTTAGAGATGCCGATTGTACGCTCTATGTTTTCGGATCCTCGTGTTAATCAATATATAATAAAAATATTCCCTAATTTTGCTTCTATTAGTTTGAGATGTCTAGTGTCAACGTGAAAGTTGTAGATCACGCAAGAAATGACTTTGCCATGTCCATTTAGCGAATCAAGGATTTTTGCCACTTTCTTATTGCCCTTCGAAAAATGACCGCGATTAATGTTATAATAGGGAAGCGATTTAAGCGTCCCTAGATGACCGACGAAGAAAGGAAATCGCTTATCTATGCAATGTTCCCCCGAACCGGGTTTTACGTCCGTCAAAGGAAGCTGGAATGCTGAAAGAAAAAAAAAGCCATCAGAAAATGCTCCTCGCAGGACATCTCATAGCGAAGAAAAATTCCATTATCATGTTCTCCTGCTCGCTTCAATTTATTTCACACCATACTTGCAATAGTCGCTGGTGCACACCTCTTTACCAGTGAAAAACGACAAACACCGTTCGGACCAGTATTGCAGAGATAACAGGACTTCGTTACTTAGTCAGCCGTCTGGGAGGGCTTGAATTACAGCCCTATAACGTGTCTGGTTTTGCATTTGGTGGGATTTCTTCGAAGGTCAATAAATAATGCTACGGGAATCGTTGCTTGAAGGAAACATTTTCGAGCTCATCTACTATATATGCTTTGACATTTTCTCCCACAAACGATAAGAAAATTAAGAGTTATTTTTGACAGCAATAATGCAAGCGAAGAAAAAAAATACTGCAGATCAGCACGCCCGACTCTGAAAGCTCTCACCAGTTTTCACGAGGTTAAGGCGCACCATATCTTGAAAAACTTTGGTTACATTATCTGAGACGCCCTTATATATTGCTGTGTTAGATAAAGGTAACCAAGTTTCCATGCAATTTGTTATAGAAATTTTTAAATATGCTGGACAAATTTCTCTACAGAAAGGAATGATCCTTTATTTTTGTAATATACCCAGTAGTTTTTCTGTGAATGAAATCACATATCACTAGAGAAGATAACGCTGTTTTTTATGTACAAAAGTTGCAAGTTTGGAGTCCTGCTGTTTGTAAACAAACATTCTATCCGGTATATTTTTTTTACTGAATAGATCTAGGGAACTTGTTTTTCTTTCCTCGTCGTACTCGTTTTAGTCAAAAGTCGAAACCTTTGCTCGAGGAGCAACGAGCTGCAATAAGACGATTTTCAATCCGACATTGTGGCGCGACGAATGAAGTTGTTCTCAGTGAAGCGTTGTCTTAATTATGAAGGCTATATTCTTTATTTGAGGAAACATTTCAGTCTCTATACCGGGAGGCGGTTTCTCAAAGACGCAAAAAGAATCGTTCAAAATTTTAAAACACCATAAAATGAAAAACTAAATAATATTTTCGAGAAAGCAATACCTTCCATAATTATTAAATTCCCTCAGAAACGCGCTCTAGACCTCAGAATCATTAGGGACTAAAAGGTGGTGCATTATATCGCTTACGATTTTAAAAAGGTGGTAAAACTGAGACCTAGTAGTGAAAATAGCCAATATTGAGCGCTGCATTCTGTTGGAAACCCCATTAAATCGATTTCTGAGCATTACGCAGGCACAGTTGTTTCTGAATTTGTAGCTGTGTTCTTGCCTGTTCGTTCTAATGCTACTTCGATTTGGTCAAAACTTTATAAACTGTCTGATAGTTGAAAATTTCTGTTTGAATTTAAAAAACGTCACCACATTTGATTTTCATTCAAACCACTTAAAAACAAATTAAAGTTTGCATTATATGGAATATTATATAAAAGTAAATATAACATAAGCACGTGTTTTCAAGCAAAAGAGTTGCCTACCCCTTTCTGTTAATGAGTAGGCATCATACATTCAAATAACTATTCGCTACATTTACTTACATGTCATCCGCAACAACAAGACGTCGCCCCTTTCTGCATTCGAAGACTGAAAAGGCACAGAAGCCAGAGGGTTTCCGAGAGAACACTGGATAAAAATGGTAACTAAAACAAGATGTTTATTTAAATGCGTGAAAACAAGGGTACAGGAGGCTTCCGCAAGTGCAGCACCTTGACTCTTGCTGTGCGTGATTCTGCTGATGGTCGTATATCGACTTTTTAGTACAGCCCGTTGGGATGAAGACGCCCGTACTCCTTCCGGAGATACCAGTAAATGTCTTGGGCAGCATCGAAGTCGGACTCCGTCTCGCTTGGGATCCGTGAAACTAGCGTATTATTACGCTTGGCGAAGTCATGCCGACCGTCGCAAGAGGGCGAAGACTGCTTTGGACAGCGGACCTGGTCAGGATGCGCGGCATAGAAGGGAGGCTGGACCTGCTGGTCTGCCTTGTGATGTGGGGGCTCGCCGGCTGCAGTCACTTTCGAATATCCTTGCAGCCCCTTTTCGACAGCGCTGAGAAGTGCGGCCTGAAAAGGAAAACCGAAGCATTAAATATTGAAATACATGGCCGCATTCTAAATCCACAACGCTTGAAAATGGTTGCGAGATATTTGACGTCAGAAAAGAACAAATCGCAAAACAGTGCTGGAGGCTAACAGCGCCGCGGCTCCTATCGCGATGATTTTGAACTTTTACCTTAGCCCCGCATTTATTTTAATAAGAACGCTTTCCGAGAGAATTTGATGCGTAGCCTATTCCGCCATCACGACGACCACTATGAAAAGGGCGCTATGACTAGCTCTACGATTTTATGCAAGTATTAGAGTCTGGTAACTAAATCGCTAAATAGTACAGCAACTGAACGTTTGACAGGTGAATAGAAAATGACTGAAAAACGGTCTTACCTCGTTTGCTGAACCGCATATCGTGTCTTGTGCCGATCGGCATTCCGTGAACTCCAGGGTGAATTCAGGAGCGCCAGGGTTGAGCGACGAACACTAAAAAAAACGTAAGAGGACGCTTTTGCTTTACCATATGATTAGACACGATAGCACGTTTGACACCGCCTTTTTTACCCGCTCCATTTTCATTATTCTTTAAATGCAATAAATTTTTATTATTATAGCTGTCATGTCAATACACATCCCATACACGCCTGTTTTCCTTTTAGTGATCAACGGTAACAGGCTAATATGATTTGGAATAAGAAATCAGTTGAACGATGATTAAATATGCTCGAAGGGAATACGTACATTCAACAAAGTCGGACTGTGACGTACGCTCATTTCAAGTGAAATGAAAATCTGCGTTCTATGATCACATGTGCCTAAGGGTTATACAATAGCCAGCTATCTTCCGCGGTACAAACAATAAAGAGCTTTATATGCTGGTCTAAATCTCAACAAGTTGATCTTCGATTCTGTGCATTTTTTCAGTGTTCTTAAATTACCGCATAAATTGCTCTACCTATGCCGTGCTAACTTAAATAATGCTGGACCAGAGAGAGGGTAAGGTAGCACTTACAATATCTCCTGGTTCCACATCCCAAACTTGAAAGAAGGGATAGTGTTCTCCACGGAAGACGTAGCACCGCATCTCTGCGGGACACGCTGTGCACTGCAAACCACAAATAAAGACACCAGTTAGCATGCATGCACATTTAAGAAAGCTTCCAAAAGTAACTGAGCGTAGGGTCATTAATTTAGTTATGTTCTGCAAAGAGAAGTTGAGATTTCGAACATAATCTACGAAAAGGTATTAAAAATGAGCAGTTGTACTGACCTTCACACAGATGCGCATTTCTGCCTATATATCACTTTCTTGACGCCCCCAGATACTACGCTCTGAGATTACCCCGAGTCATTGATTGTGTCCTCAAGCGGAGCCTTTTTATACCTGCTGGAGCGCTACACCCGGTGAACCATGACTGGTTCTATGAAAGAGGGCGCATTCAAGGTTGCCTTGTCCATGTGAGCTCAGTACAACCCTGTCCCTCTTCCCTTGAATTCCAAAACTTTCAACTTTTATTGTTCTCAGACAAAGACATTCCTGGTGGGGACGGAAATGACCTACAAAGGAAATGGAAGCAGCACTTATCTTTTGGTTCTAGGAGGTATTGGAAGTCTCTTTATCTGTAACCTGTGGCTTGTTATGATGAGTCATGGTCAGTGGCATCTGACGAAGCCAACTTTGTGCACTCCTTCTACTCACTCTCTGCACAGTTTATTTGGCTTTTCGGTAGCGTCCTGTTTCTTGAATTTATTCTTTACAACTTAGGAGCATGTGAAACTATCTGAAGTACAGAGAACATAGCCCAGAAAGGGTGTTAGAATGCGGTTTAGAGGTCACGTGACACCGCTCTTGATCCAAAGGCTGTTGGGAGGAAATATATTGGAACATTGCCGTAGGGAGGAAATATATATCTCTAAATGGAACTGGATTGCCATAAATGTATATGCTTTTCGCTAGACATATTTGGTAAGGATATCAAAGAGTGGAAAGTATACAATTTTTTCAACAGCCCGCCTATGTATCCACCTCAATTATAACTTAAATTATATGTATTTTTTAAAACATGTTCTATTCTTAAACTTCGTACATTCGTTCCCTCTTGAATGTTCTTTCTTCTGATAATGGCCTGCTTGTCAGGTATGGCTTACTATGATTTAATATTTTCTGTTTTTATTTATCCTTTTCTCCTATTTATTATATATATTTATTGCATTAGCCAATCGTGGTTCTTAACCATACCCTGAACGCTCTTGGAAAACGCGGTTTCTGTGTTCTTTCGAGGGTACGGAAGCGGTTTTTGGGCTCTCTTGAGACAGCATGTGCTGCCGTGGGCCAGGTGGTATGGCGACAGCAGGAGCGACGGGATAGCCCCGTATACATGAGTTCCTTCTTTTATTAGTTTTTGGTTGCCTATAAATAACTCCAATACAAGGAGCTGAATTTACTTAGACATGATACCGGCTAGGTCACTATAAAACTTGTCTCTTGATATTTTCGGGAAGTATTTTTGTTTAAAGTGGCGCTTTCACGGTCTCAATCTTTACAGTAGTTCACATTCTGCCACCAGGCTACGCCACTAATTCAAAAAGGAATAATGGAGTGCCCAGCCTTCTTGAACTGGGCTGCCTGAAGGCTTTTCTTGTGTTGCTGCGCGGTCTTCCAAATATTTTTGTAGCTCCACAGGGAGGTCCAGGCAGCCAAGAAAAAAACTGTTGTCTCCATCCTGCACAGCATGGGCTGCTTCAGTCAAATCCTCTCTTCACCCCACCACAATGCTACTTCGAACAATACAGGCTGGGGAAAAGTGACTAGAGCCTTCCCTCTCCTGCCTATACTTCATATCACAAGATATCTGCAGCACTGCAAAAGGCAGAGGAGCCCTTGCAATTGTGCTCCTAAGTGCCTCAGGGCCCTTGGCACTTTAATAGAGAATTGTGCTCCTACTGTCACCACCAGCAATTTTGGGGGCGAGAGACCGGAAGAGCTCAAATGTCTATTTTAGTGCATGTGATCCTGATTGGACCGGGGTGCCTCTGCCTTTCGCTGTGCTGAAGAAATCTTGTGAGACCAAGTATAGTTTCCCTTGTAGAGCCACGAAACATATTGCGCCCTCCCTCCACCCCACCTTGCCGTGGGTGAGGGATTTGGAACGGACACCAGTCGTCTAGGCGGCTTTGACTGCAGTATAGTGAACTAGAATACTTTCTAGTGGCGCGAATGACTACGCTCGGGCACGCCGATTTTCATTGACGCCGCCAGACGGCGCCACTGCAACATCTACCAGTCGACTTTTCAATGCTTTCTTGCAATAGTGCGACATAGTACCGATGCTTTTGTGCGCCTATTCAGTAAAAGTGGTGATTTGTTCCCTATGCCGACGTATGTGGACCTCCACCCATGATAGAAGGCGTTTCATTCGACATTATTCGGGTTTTCGCCGTTGCGCTAGGGTGAAAGCGCTTTTATTTCGCTGGCGTCTGCTGCAGCTCATGCGGGACGAGTTATCGCGCACTGTAAATCGTTACGGCACATTCATTTGTTCGGGACGGGTATTTTTCTGAGCCCTGCAGAGCCCGCTTTATTACAGAGCTAACTCGACTGTCAGCAGCAGAACTAGCAGAGCGGCCAGGCATCGTGCGCAGGCACGGGTTCTCGCATCTCTCCAAGCACGCCGCAGTAACTTTCCTTTAGCCAATAGTGATGATTATATTACACTGCGCTATTCGCTATCCACTGGTAACCAGGAATGCTCATTTTAGCTTGATATCTGCTTAGCGTTAGGAAATTTGCCAACTGGTAAAGTGAGGAGCAGTTTCAGGCTGTTATATATATATTTCTTTTTTTGACAAAGTGGTCATGAAAAAAACAAATGCGACGCTTTGAAACGAATCATCCAGCGATATTCAGTGGAGTCACCATTATTCTCTGTTCACAACAACAATATCTGTTGAAAATATTTTAGCACCTGGCTTACAGCGATGATTTATATCATCTCATATGCACAACATATATGCCAAAAATACATACACAAGGAGGGTAGAGCAGTTTTGTTTAGCTACTTCACAAGGTTTCTCCACTGCTATTTTATTTTATTTGAGTGCATGGGACAAAAGCCATAACAATGAGTTGTTTTGTGAAATTATTGACTACACAAACAGTCCTAAGAGCATCCATCTGTTCATCTTCAGGTGCTTTGAATCTTGACATTGCGCTGGTTAATGCATTTTGTGAAAGTGTGCATGCGGGTAGTTAAGCAGTGATTTCAGCTGCACCAATTTGACAGTTGTCAGAGCACCCAAGTTAGCAGGTTTGCTTGGCCAGTAGCATACTGAGTACAAGCTGTCTGCTTGAATTTAGGCTAAAGCAGGTTGTAAACACATTCTCAAGGTCAGCCACCAACTGGTATCACTTGAAGGGTACAAAAGGCCTCTGTTGTCCTTAAAATTAGTAAATTAGCCAAGTTTATTATATGTGACTTATCTTTTTCTTTTCAAAAAAAAAAAAAGATTAAAGCTTTTATCACAGTTAGTTTGAGGTAGTATAGAGAGACCACAATTGTATACAGCTGCCAGCCAACTGGCTCACCCCAGGCAATTTTTAATTTTTAAGTTAAGTAATTAGTATTTATTTTTTCTAATTGACTAACTATCGCCTTTAGACAATAACTGGGTTTGCAGAATTTGAGAGCGCCTTCTAAAACCTCCATTCCATTTATTTCCGATAAAGAAAGCCTCATCGTTTTTCCAAGCTCTAAAGAAAGCCCGCGAAATGCAAAAATTATCAGCCTGTATAGCCAGTACAGCTCCGAGACTGGGCTGTTGAGGCACGGTCGCAGCTAATTTCTGTCACTCAAACCATGCACGGTTGGGAGCACCACAATATTGTAGCGCATAAATGCGTCAGTCACGTGACTTTTTTTTTATTTCGCGGGCTTTCTATAGAGGTGACAAAAACTATGCACGTGAGGTTTTCTTTATCGGGAATAAATGAAATGGGGGTTGCAGAAGGCCCTCCCCAACTTTGCAAATCACATTTATTTGAAAGCAATACTTAGTAAATTAGAATTGCAAAATGAAAAATTGCCTGCACCGTTTTTTTTTAATCGATATTTATTCTCTTGGGACATCAGTAGGGTATGATATGAAGAATGAATAAATGATTAAATAAATGTGCCTGCTAGAGATCGAAGGACATGCCATGACTACGCGTAATATAATTTAATTTAATATCAGCTGTCTGCTTTATTGAGCCAGTGGTAGTATTCGAGATCACGCAAACAGTCGAAGCTTTCTTCCCCGAAGTCTTCCTTTTGTTCAGACCTGGTGCGCCAGGTGGCTGTCAGCAATTGGTTTCTCTGGCCTATCTCAAATGGTTTATTTTTAACACTTGGCTGAAGTTAGCTTGGACACGCGATACAAAATATGTCGGCTATCGTTTGGTGCCACAGGCTTAATAGCAAGCATCTGCACTAAGCACAACTCTCTGCAACATCAATATTGCCCAAATCCAGCCTTGGCTACACGGTTTTGACGGTAATATATGCCGGATAACCCGGCAAGAGTGTATAGGCACCGCATCAGGTGCCAGTGATGGATTTCACGCGGTATATCCTTACTTCTGCCATTGATCACATATGTGCGTAGTCACGCAGCAGGATGAGATGCGGCTCGAAATGATGCTCACACCGTGACTGCCAATGTTTCTGTGAGAGGCTTTTCCTGCCTTCACAAACTTCGTTTCCACTTTGAGCGATGTTTCTTGTCCCTTGGAGCAGCAAACAAAGGTGACGAGCACCCGGATAGCCGCGCTTCGGCATCTCGGAGCAAAACAGTGCGAGTTGGTCTTCTTCCTGGCCATTTCGAACTGCGCATGGTGCTTTTGAAGAGCTGAGATGTCTTAGTTGCTGTGATGGAAGGAAGGCAGAACTGAAAGTTTGAGGGCAAAATCGCAAGAATGTACAGACTGCACGGCGCGCCAAGCCTTGACTTCCCTTTGCGGAGGGGCATGCGGTCCTAGTAAACGTAACTGCAACGCCACCAGCGGCGGTCAGTGGCGTCCGGCCTGCAAGAGGCGCCCATTTTCCTTCCGTTCGCGCCTCTAGAAAGTATTCTAGTTCACTGCAGTATGATAGCTCGCCTATACACAAATAAAACAGGCTGTCAACATGATCACAGTGCAAAATTTAGTACCAGTGAAATGGATAAGCAGATGCAAAAAGGGGAAAGTGGCGATATCATGCAAATTATTTGTTTGTGTCTCATGCATATATTTCTGCAGGCTTCGTCAATTAACCTTAGTAGAATTCAGCGCCGGTCTTGTGTTCTTTTGATCCCCACGCTCTGAAATCACGTGATCATGAGCTTCAGAATAGGGAGCTACAATCGGTTAGGGAGATAAGGTAATATCAGAGCGCAAGTGTGCATGCCCCGAGTAATTACCGCACCCCTCGCCTGTTTATTAAAGCGCTCTAGGCATGCTCATTGTTGCCGCGCTATTACCCTATCCTCCTGAGCGGTAGGGGCGCCTTTTCTAAAGCTCTCTACTGTTGATTCCATAGATATAGTAGGGACTGCCAGCTCTTGGGCGATCTCTTGTAAGCTGCGAAATCTTGAGAACTGCGAGTTCTTGGGCGCAACAAAAAATGTGTTGTTTTATCAAACGCTAATACATATATGATAATTACTTGAACTTCAGGGAACAGTCGTCTTTGTTTGTTCTTAATTCTTGCTTGTCCAACCTTAAAAATCAGAGTTTGCAAGCTACAAAGTGCTGGTAAGTGAATGGTTGCCTTTTTTTTTTCGTTTGAGATGAGTAGATATTTGCGAAAGAGGCAGGAAATCCACCGAAACGTTCTGTACCGCGCAGGATGCCGGCATGTATTCATGTTCACTAGTGCACTGAAGAGACGGTGTCACACGAAGCTATGTGGAAAATAGGGACAAGGGGTATCGAAGGGGTGTTGTGCAGGAACATTGCCAGAAGAAATGTTCTAACCGTGCTTGTTTTGTAGGCACTTAAGGTGTCCTCTTTCTGTCTCCCAATGTGATGCTCCATTGACTCCTCATTTTATTTATTCACGCGCGGGCGAGAGAAAGAGTATGGTGCAATTGAAGAAACACACAATTTTCAGGCAATTAGAATAAATGTTTAATAACCTAATCAATCTCCTAGGAACATTTTTCCCCTATTGCATTTCACTCGAAAAAGAAACCTGATGTGAAAAGTAGTGCGCTCTGGAAGAAGCTGTCCTGTCCTGTTGCAGCTTCCTGTAATGATGAATGCCCTTTCTGAATCAATATGGGTGGACTACTATTCATCATTAGCTTGGAGCCAAACTCTATTGTCGTGTTCATTACACTGGGCACACACACGTATGAAGCATGTATACTATAGTGTTGAGTCCGCCCTACGGCTTCATGCGTTTTTAGCAAATATTTTCGAGATGTAGCAATTTGCCTGTAGAATCACACATTTGTAGCATAATAATTGGAGCCATGCACTAGCGGCCAGGCTCACCAGATATATATATATATATATATATATATATATATATATATATATATATATATATATATATATATATATATATATATATATATATATATATATATATTTCTTTTTTTATGGAAAAGCCAAACTATTAAACGCATTGATCAGATCGAGTTCTTTCGGATTTGGCATGTTTTTATTGAACATTTAGTACCAAATGCTGTACAGCGGTTTTGCTTCATGTGGGCAAACATAGGCACGTTCTTTGTATTCTTCGAAATTCTCACATGCTTTTCTATAAACGTCAGCTTTGATAACATGATCAGATATCTTTCAGAACACAGCAAGTCGTGTTGCAAGGTTCAAATATAAACGCAACAAACTAGTCTTTGTGACGTCGGGTGAGTGGACGCTTGGGTGACACGAGATCTGGCTTACTTAAGGTAAGGGCCCCAATCTTTTCAAAACGCTGTGCCCATCGCGTTTTTACGAGAATCATAACCAACGCCATCACCACAGCAAAATCGTCGCCTTCGTTGTGCCCGGGCAAACTAGCCCGAGCGCTCCATGCCCCTGGCCATCGCGGCAAATCGCGGAAGCGGGTGATGCTATAGGCACGTTACGTTCAGTTCAGTCGTGTCCGACTCTTCGTGACCCTATGGACGATATCACGCCACGCTTTCCAGTCTCTCACGATCTTCCTAACATCGCATAACTTAATCTGCAGCGCCTCAAGGATGCCATCAAACCATCGCGTTCGCTGCCTACCCCTTCTCCGGCGACCCTCAACCTTTCCCAACATCAAATCTTTCTCCAGCGACTCCTCTTCTTATCATATGACCAAAGATAGCGAATCTAACTTTAGAATTAGACCCTCCAATGAGCAGTCAGGGTTTATGGTCGACAATATCGAATTATTTGATCTTCTGGCAGTACAAAGAACTCTCAAGAGTGTCCGCCGTACCACCATTCAAACACGTCAATTCTTCAGCGGTCAAAATTCTTCACAGTTCAACTCGCGCATCCATACACCACAAATGGAATGAACATAGCACGAGTTATACGGATCTTGGTTGGCAGACTAATGTCTCTGCTCTTTACTAGGCGGTCAAGGCTAGCCATGGCTCTCTTTCCCAGAAGCAGGTGTCTCCTAATTTCATGGTTGCAGTCTCGTTCCCGGGTAATCTTGTAGCCCAAGAAGAGAAAATCTGTTACAGCTTCCACTTCTTGTTCCCTGATGCTCCAGGACTTAATAAGGCAACACGCCATGATGTTTGTATTTTTAATAGCCCAAACTTCTCACTCTCTTCTTGTACGCGCATCAGAAGTCTCTTGAGTTCCACTTCACTTTCTGCCATTAAAGTGGTATCATCCGCATATCTAAGGTTGTTGATACGTTTTCCAGCAATCTTCGCTCCAGCTGAAGACTCGTCCAGACCGGCCTTCATCATGATGCACTCATCATATAGGCTAAATAGGCAGGCGACAGTATGCAGCCTTCTCTCATTCCATTCTCAATCGGAAACCAATCAGTAAGACCATGCCCAGTTCTGACTGTGGCCTCGTTCCCTTCATACAGTTTCCTGAGGAGACAGATGAGGTGAATTGGAACTCCCATTTCATGGATAGCTTGCCACAATCTTCTGTGATCTACGCAGTCAAACGCTTTCGCATAATTTATAAAGTAGAAGTAGATGGATTTCTGGAACTATCTTGCTTTTTCCATAATCCTGCGAAAATTGGCAATCTGGTCTCCAGTTCCTCTGCCCTTGTGAAACCCAGCTTGCACGTTCGGAAGCTCATGATCCACATACTGCTGCAGCCTACCTTGGAGGATTTTCAACATCATCTTGCTAGCATCCGAAATAAGCGCGATCGTGTGGCAGTTGGAACAATCTTTGGCACTGCCTTTCTTTGGAATGGGGATATAAACTGACCTCCTCCAATCCTGTGGCCACATCAGGGTTGTCCAAATTTGCTGACATAAATTATACAGAACGTTAATAGCGTCATGGTTTGAGGTTTTGAAGCAACTCAGCTGAAATGCCATCAGTTCCGCTCACTTTGTTCTTAGCAAGGCTGCCTAAGGCCCAATCAACTTCCTTCTTCAGGATGTCCGGCTCGAGATCACTTATGACAACCGTCGTATGTTGGGTTTGCACATCCGGGTCCTTCTTGCACTGTTCTTCTGTGTATTCCTGCCACCTCTTCTTTATTCCTGAGGCTTCAATGAGGTCCCTGCCTCCTTTGTCCTTTATCACGTCCACCTCCCAAGCGACAAGCCTATGGTCGGCCCGCACTCGGCCCTTGCCAATATGGCCGACTGAAACTCACCGGGCTGACCTAGGCCACCTACCTCAGCCCGAGGTCGGGGATTGACAATGGCCTATGAACGGCCGATCATCGGCAATCGACCTCGGGCCGACGAGTACAGCCGACTTGGCCTGCCTATTGCCGCGCTAGGGTCATGCATGTGCCATGGCTTGCCAACTTGACCAGCCTACTGCCGCGCTAGGGTCATGAATGGGCCATGGCTTACCCACACATGGTCCAACCACTTCGGTGGTACTCGCTGGCCGGTGGTTTATCCACCGTCGGCAGTGGACCTCGGGCCAACGAGTATGGCCGACTTGGCCAGCCCACTGCCGCGCTAGGGTCATGCATATGGGCCATGGCTTACCCACACATGGCCCAAACACTTCGGCGGTACACGCAGCCCGGTGGTTTATCCATGTATAATTAGTGGTCTACTCATCCATGGCCTATGGTGTACCCATTAAAACGTCTGCAGTTCAATTGTGCATGGAAAATTAGCGCTGCGGCAGTATTTTGAGATGCGCACCTTCTCCTTCAAGCGGGCTCTAACTTTGTGGCATCAGTAATGGTGTTCTCCGGGCAGGTGAAAAGCAACCCATACGTATGTATCTCAAAAAAGCCTGAGCATCGGCAAATGTAGGTTTAAA
Source organism: Amblyomma maculatum (assembly GCF_055883805.1). Classification (NCBI taxonomy): domain Eukaryota; kingdom Metazoa; phylum Arthropoda; class Arachnida; order Ixodida; family Ixodidae; genus Amblyomma; species Amblyomma maculatum. Next base: position 1,088,992 of record NW_028146754.1, on the reverse strand, counting down.
CAGCACTTTTTATTGATTTTTCCTAAATATTCGAAACATGGTCAAAGCCCAGCAAATAAAAAAAATGGCACTTGCAGCTAAGTTTGTGAGGCTTCACATCAATTTATTCTGGCTTTCAGCTTCTAGACTGAGTTGAAGATGTCACGTTTCCCTGCTCGTTGTGCCCGCCGTCCTATTACTTCACTATCACGAGCCATCGCTTGATTGCTGCCGCGGTCTTCCTGGAGAGGACGTCACTCAGGTACACGCTGCCTCTTCTCAGGCATCCTGGAAAATATACGAAAGAAAATATCAGCCTTCATTCCTTATTCATATGAGTTCCCTAGCCTGTTAAAATGATAAAAGGCTGTCACTCAGGCAATTATAAGGACCTTCAGTGGTATCAGTAGTGATGTAGTCATCCGATGATATCTGAAGTCATTTGAAATATGAGGTGCACCATTTTTACACATATACTGCTTGTCCAAGCAAATTTGATCCAAGGGATAAAAAAGACATTTCCGAGGCAGGGGAAGGAAACCAGATAAATATTGCTGGAAGCTATCTTGAGCGGCACAGAAAAGGTTTTGTTTGGAATCCTTAATTGACATTATTTATCTAAATTACTGATTAATGACTTACACAATAAATGGTGTTGCTACTTTGAAGAGTATCGGGACAAACCAGGTTTCATTATTAGCGATAAAGAACCATCACGTCTGCATTTCGTTCCCCAGATATAGTAGGAAACCCCGAAAATACAAAAATCAGATTGCCGGACAATACAATTGAGGCCTTGGCTTGGCTCGACAGCCCTGTGTAGCGTTAGACCTATAAGTTGCCTGTGGTTTATTTGTCCGCGCCAGCCCAACCATTCAACAAGACCGTATTTGTACATTACAGCTGAAAAAAAATGTTCCACTCATTTGTATCCTTACCGCTTTGTAGTCATTATCCGCACTGCAAAGTTCAGCGCGCTCAGTGTAACTCGTGCCTTCATGTGCGCCAAAGGGCTGACGCGAGGCAACCATCGCCAGCATATCACCCTTACTCATGCATGGGACCAGACATCATAGCGGCAGGTTGTTTCGTCCGCTCAAAATCATGTTGAGAGCAGCACAATTGAGGTGTGCGAATGGGCTGGTAACGGTTTCGGTATCTACATAACCGGTATCTACATAACACTGCAGATAGAAAAAAAAGGTACACATGAGGTTTCTAACCGCAAATATCGAAACAGAGGTTTCCGAACGTGCTCACCGACTCTGTAAGTCGTATTTATTGTCTAAAGTGAATATTTAGTACTTGGAGCGAATAACCTCACTTCCCTACGTACAAAATAAAACTTTACTGTGCTGTCCTAAGAGGCTGCCGGCAATGCGTCACCGGTTTCCATCGCCTGTTTCTAATGGTTTATTTCTAACCCTTGGCTCAAGCTATCAAGCACAGCAGGTGTAATGTAATTTGAATAAAACCTGCATGAGATCATACATATAGGTATATTTGTAAGCTTTACAGATTTCACTTACAAATATTAGGAGAATCGCGTCACTGCGGTCTTTCTTTAAAATTGACACCAATAGTCGTGGCTAAAATGAAGTACTCAACGTACTAATTCAGCTTCGCAAGTGCAGCTGTAACAGAAAGTGAGGGCTGGCGACACCGAAGGGGTGCCTAGCTTTCAAATTTTCTTAGATGGCCAAACCGTTCGAAATATGTAATTTTAAATATAAGCCCTTGATAGTGGCTTTCTCACAGCGTATATGGGTGCCTTAATAAGAAACATAATAGAGGTCCCATGACCATCTTTCGTTTCAAATGAATTTTTTATGTTATGGGCAAATATCTAGACACAAAGTAATTAACCTTTGTTTTGCAAGATATGGCGTAGTTTCTTCGAAAACAAAAAAAAAATGTTACGGTATTTCTTTAGAGGTAGAAAACGCTGCTTTTGCCATTTCAAAATGTTGCAAATTTGGATACCATGATTTTGTCATCTACTATTTTTTACTCACTAAATATATGCAGGTTTTACATTTACAAACAGTATTAGGAACCGGTTTTGTTTTTGCAGTTCAGTTATTAAAAAATCGCGAACTTTGGTTCAGGAGCGATGCGCTGTAAAAATATGCATTTTTAACCTTGTATACTGGAATGTGATGCATTAGGTCGGTTGCACTAAATATGTTTCCACTTCCTAACGCGTGTTCTTAATTCCAGGCAATATTTGGAGCTCCAAACCGCTAGGTGTGTTCTACACAACGCATCAAAATTGCCCAAAATTCGAAAACAGCAGTAAAGGGTAAATTTGCTGCGATTAAAAAAAAGATCTTCGATCTTCAAATACCTCTCAAGAATCTTCAGTGCCTCAACAATATCGCGGACTAAAACGTGTTGCGTTATATTGTTTAAAAATATAACATTAAATATTAAACCAAGTGCTTGTCCTGATAATGGCCAAATTCAGCCTGCATTCTTGCAAGATCCAATATTTTCCTGGCACTGAAACTATTTCTCTGCATTATCTAGGTTCCATGCTTTATTTCTGGAAAAACTTGAAGCTCTAGGTTTGTTTTTTTTTTACATATAATATTTAAATTGGCCAAAATTTAATAATAATGGTAAAATAAGGAAAACTGATTAGGACTGAAGAAAATGCCGCAACATCGATTTTTATCGAAATCTCTGGAAACAATGCAAAGTACTTTGTTAATATGAGTCAGTAAATATATTGAATTCTGCAAAATGTAAAATCAGAAATATATTAATGCCTGTTTTTAATCTATAGATTTGCTTATATGACTCCCCCTTATAGAGTAGGCATCAAAAATTCAATTTAGTATTTGCTGAATTTAGTTACATTTTACTGTAAGTAAAATTTAAAGCCTTGTCAGCGCTAATAAAGCCTTTTTCTGCTTGTCAGCAAGGACATAACCTAGCTTAAAATGGTATTAATTCGCTATTTCTGTCAATTTCATGGCAGAACGCAAGTGAAGGCTGCACTTTTTCTGTCTTTCATTCTTTCTTATTTCTAGGTGCAGTTTGCATACAATCTAGTCTATTAATATATTATTCCATTTCTCAGCTTTGACCATAACTAACAATACTATATTTTTGAAGATGGTTTTTAAATGTGTAATTTTTTATAATGCAATCATAAGCAAATTGCTTTCCAGCGTTACAGAGAACACACATAGCAGCTTAGATCTCCAGATTCTGCCTTAAATTAACAATATAACCTGCGTAATAAAGACAGAATATTTTAGTGCAAACAACGTAACGCATCACGCCAGTATGTACGGTTGAAAATAAACATTCTTGTAGCGCGTTGCGCTTGAAGCAAAGTGTGCAATATTTTACTAAATCAACTGCATCAATGAAACAAGCTTTCAATACTTCTTATACAAATAAAAGTTATGTTGATGTGGTGAGTAAAAAACAATGGATGACAAAATTTTAGTGCGCAAGGAGCAGGCCTCCAAACATGCAACATTTTGAAATGACAAAAACGGGGTTTTCCAGCATAAGTGATAGGCGTTTTTTTTTTTTTTTTTTTTCTGAGAAAACTACGCCGCATCTTGCAAACCTAAGGGTCTTTCCTTTGTGTCGAGAGATTAGCCCACGACATAGGGAAATTTAATTAAAACAAAATGGTCATGCCTCCACGATTACTGTTCCTGTCCAAAGACATCCATATTTATTTGCATTTCGTCTCTTCAAACAGGCTGGTTTAGGCAATGCGGTGAATAAAAATATCATCATATATATTAAAGATTTCCGCGCTACACGTCGTACCTAAAGCTACCTACATTGTCACAACTGTCATTCGTTATTTTTAGCTGAAACAACATCACAAAAGGAATTCGATTGCAAATTGTTCGCGAGTGAAAAAGGGCGTGCGGGATGACACACGTGTACTCTGCAGAATACAATTTAAGAAAGAGCAGTCACAAACTACAGGCAAATAAGGCTATGATACGGAGCATATGTATTACTCCGGTTAACAGTAAAAAAGTCGACTTTTACCATATTAATATATTCGACAAACTATTGCATGTTCACATAGGAACACAATTAATGAACTCATTCACGCATCTAATGTCTATGGGCATTAGATGCGTGGATGACTTCGCTTTATTCCAATTCGTGCGTTACTGAAAATAATTGAACGAGGAAAAATTTAATGTCTACACAATTTTCAGCGAGTATACCACAAATTATACTAAGGTGCTTCATATATCGTCACATCACCTAGCAAGTGAAGTGGGATAACAGAACTAATCAGACACTCACCCTGATCAGCATTTCGCTTTTGCGTCATCTTTGTAAGTTTTTAGGCAGGCTTTTACACTGATTATCCTCTTCTATATACCCTTGCCACCCACAGGACACAGATCTTCTGGGGGTACCGAACTGTTGGTTTTCGCACCAGAGATATAACTTAATCGAACCATTTCTACGTAGAAAACACTCTCGATGCGCACCTAAAAAAATGAAAGCATGTATGTTTAGGCGAAATCATTCACCCGTGATAAAATAATATGATTTGAACAATAAAATCAAATGATCACACTCGAAGCAACAAGAAAGTGGTGGAGAGATAGGAATTGAAGCAATGAAAGGCGGTTGCTTACTGCAAAAAGCCAATAGCAAGGGGTCCACCGTCTATAAGAATAGGCAATAAAAATAAGGCACATTTAAATGTGCATGCAGCAGTTACAGTGATGCAGTGCTACCTTTTGTTAGGCAGGCTTTTCCGCTGATTATCCTCTTCTTTATTCCCCTTCCAACCACAGGACACAGATCTTCTGGGGGTGCCAAACTGTCGGTTTTCGCACCAGTGATACAACTCAATCGATCCATTTCTACGTAGAAAACATTCCGATGCACATCTAAAAAAATGAAAGCATGTATGTGTAGGCTAAATCATTCACACATGATAAAACTATTATTTGAACAATAAAATCAAATGATCACACCCGGAGCAACAATAAAGTGATGGAGAGATAGAAATTGAAGCAATGAAAGACGGTTGCTTGCTGAACAAAGTCAATGGCAAGAGGTCCTGCACTGTAAAAACAAAAACACCTTTTTGGGCATTTGTCTGATTCAAAACACCCTTACACCCTGAGTGTAGGGTGTTCGTGCCATTGGAAATCACCTCTTGCATACCAAAGGGGTGCTTTGGTAGGAGAATATTCCTTAGGGTGTTACGGGCAAGCAATATCACCTAACATGCTGGGCCATATGGCTGCGTAACTTCGTAGCTTTTTTACACAAGCGGCGCTGCTAATATAACCCAACACCTAAATAAAGCACCAAAAGTAACGCTAAAATAAAAATTACACACGAGTGCTTTCTAAAAATGAAACAAAAACTGAAACAAAATTTCACCGCCAGGAGGCCGCCGGTAGCTACAACGCTCTTTTCAAATTTCATAATATGGCCGTTAACATTGTGGGGTGCGTTTCGACCACGTTTCGGCGAATGCTGAATGTGCTTCTTCGATTGTTTACCCTCGTGAAATGTGTTGCATTTCCCATGCATATGTGTTACAGAAGTGTGTACGCTTGTGAAGTGCCTTCTACATGTGGTGTTTAACGCAAACGGGCATTTATCGTGTCGGCAAGTGGGCTTCTTTTTGCTTTGCTCAGGCGGAACGACTGCTGCACCGTGTTAAGTTTGAGACGTTCGCAAGAAGAAGGCATGGACGATTTTTTTTTTCTGCGTGACTAAGAGGTATATGCGCCGACTACATTGCACTCGCGCTGAAATCGCACTGGCTGGTTCGGTGCCGGTGATACGAAGGCGGACAGCGTACTGCGCGGCTGACGCAATCGCCTGTAAAGGTAAGCATATTCTCACACATATTGCGCTTATTGGGAACAGTGTCCTAGCGGTTTGCTGCATTCTGTGTCTTTTTGGGCCGGAACGCTCCAGAATGTGCTGAAATGAAAACGTGGGACACGCGCTTGTTTTCACCTGGCTGCCAAAATGACATCGCACATGTGGTAGATGTCGCGGCGAGTTACGCAGATTTGCGCGCAAGAACATCAGCCTCAACTTTCTTGAACAGAAATAATGTATGTGCTACGTTTCCTTGCATTTTGTACGCGCAGGAGGTTCACGAAACGATTTTCCTTTCTTGACAGTTTGATACTTGCGCTCAGTTCGCAACGACTCGGTTTTGTTCTACCGTTTCCGTTCGTGCGGCAAGGTCATGTTGGCGTACTAACTTAATTCTCCTAGCACTCTCGACTCCCCCCTCACCCCCCTCCTCCCTTATCTCTTACACTTCGCGCTCGCTCACCTGAAACCTCCTTCATGCTTCGTATTCTCCTTTCACTCGGAGCGCTGCGACACCCCCTCCCACTTTTTTTCTTCTTTGCTCTGAGCATAGGCGCGCGCCGTCCTGCTGCTCGGGGAGCGTCCTCCCGCAGCCCTTCTGTTTACACTTTTTGTTCGAGGAGGCTATGTTCGTTCTCGGCGGCCGTTCAGCGCGGCACGCCTCTGCACTCGTGCTCTCGGCATCGAAGTGCGCCGGTCGGCCAGCCTGGTTGCATAATAGTTTATTCCAAACTACGTAAACTATATGCCGCTATCATCAGCCTATGTTACCTTCCCGCGTCTGAATTTGCCTTTTTTAATCACAATGGGAGCATTTTTAATTTTACGGGGACCATATTTTGCGGTTGCATGGAGTGTGAATTTGCATTTTTATTATGCTGCTTTTGTTATGGCGTTTACTTTCGCTCTCGAAGAATCATTTAGGTACGTATTTTATTTTCAGCAAGACTTGAATTAAGGCACTTGTACACGTGCTAAGTCAGCTGATGTGGTTCAAACCATCCAGTTTTCATTATTTTTGTGGTCACATTTCAACATAACTGTTTGACCGCATTACTTAATTTTTGTAGTGTCTTTAGACTAGAATAAATGGATATTCGACACTGATGCCTCAGCATTCAAGTAGACGTCGGCAGCTTGAATTCTGTTGCCAAATATTGTACCGGGTGTTGATATTACAGAGTTTGATTCTGACCAGATGTTTACTTTTTTTTGTCTTTTGCTTAAATGTACATATGAAGCGGTTATCATAGCCTTAGTCGCATATGTTTACCTGCTTTGCTCATCACAGTGCGCATATTGCAGGCAAATTTGTGACTTACTTATTAAAAAAATTGTAATGTATGTGTTGAAATCAGTTTACTGATTTAAAGGGCCCAGAAAACAATTTGACTTTCATATGCTAACGATGCATGTCCGTAGATTGTCTCTAAGAATTGAAGCCTACTTTTTAAAGCTGAGCGTGGACCCTTAGTTTAGAGATATTTTACATAATTTATTGCCATTCAGCCGTGTGCCAAGTTGCGGGGAGGAGGATCATATTTTTTGCTTTGTTATTTTTTATATTAGACCTTCCTTAATATTGCTTGCAGTCTGGTGATGAGTGGCAAAATACTGATGGTTTTTGCAGTTTTCTAACCTTAGTAAATATTTGTATTTGCTGTTTGCTAATGCCAGTTTTTTTTTTTTTCAGATATGTACAAAGGCATCAATTGCCTTAGCTTTTGTACAATGATTTTTAATATTCTGTTACCTAAAACATTGAGTAAAATGAATTCTTTATGACTGCCATTCAGACAAACTTGCAGTTCTTACATGACTTCAAGATGCTGATCAAGAAGGACGGCAGCGAGGCAGTTGAAATTGGCCATAACAAGACACTTGTCTTGGTTTTGAAGGACACCATTCGTGCAAGAAAAAAGGACATTGTCCGGGTGCTCGAAGTATGTTCTGAGGGAATACGTGAAAGGAGGAAGAAGCGTAGGTATTAAGCTGTTTCCTTCTGTTTGCTGCATGTGCTATCTAGTTGGCAGTTTTTCGCTAAATGCTTACATTTTCGCCAATTTTGCATTGCCTTATAGATATACCAAAAACATGGCTAAGCATCAGAAAGAATAATAAAACCATAACTAGCCTGTGCATTTCTTCATATGTAACAATTTTCGCATTAGCTAAATTTAAATTACCTATTGTTCTTCTCCATTGTAATGGTGCAGCCTTTTCGAATCTCTTCAACTAGTAGCAGAGATTTAGGTGATACCTAATTCAAATCTTCACAAGCTTTGCTAATTTTTGCTGTAAGATGTTTGGCTTTCAGTTTGCGTGCCTCTACATGTTTTCAATTTTGTTTATTTGCTTTCCTAAATTAGACAATAAATTATCACCTCAAAACTCGGCTGTCTCTTTTTGCCTACAAGGAGGTACACCGTTGTTGTGTTGCTTATTTCTATTGTAGATGTACAGACAGTATGCATTCTGCAACTCTTGGCAAACATTGGGAACCAGCCGGGAGCTCTTGATGTTATGTTTGTATCATTTGTAAGTTTTCTCTTTGTCATTTGAATATTCAGGAAGCATGGAAGTTTTCTAACCCAGGTGCTTTTGATGAGTGTAGCCGTTTTTATTCAACAAAATAGCTTGCATAATCTGAAAATACCATGCAACAGTATGCTGCATGAATAAAAATGGGTTGACCTTACGTGCTCTCATTCATGACTTGATCAAACACTGCCAGCTTTGTGCCTCCTGAACCAACAATAACAGTATACTCTGCATTGTTAATTGTGAGATAACCACCAGTAGTTTCCGATGGGGCCCTTTTCCAGCACACTGCTGTACACTAAAGGGGCATTGGTGTATTTTAAATATAGAATAGAAAATATGTTGAATTCGCTCAGGCGCAATGCACATTTATACAGCTGCTCTCTTATGCACTTCTTTCACATTTTTATTAAGGAACAGGAAGAAAAGCCTGCCACGCCGTGCGTCGGATATACTGGGAGCAGCATCAAAGAAGCTGAAGAGCATTTCTTCATTGAGCAGCGGAAGCTTCTTCGAGTCATCGACTCTACGTAGGGTATTGTTCCAAAAATGGCTCAATTTTGGCTGTTCAGTCTGTGATATGACAAGGCGTCCGATAATTTGTGCTGCTTTATAGAGCACCTCGTTTTGGGCGTATGTGTGTCGAAGTCAAGATGCACTGCAGGACGCTTTATTTCATCGCACAAGGCCGAATTTTATGCAAGTGCACGTGTTGACACTAACAAAGCGTACGATTATTATTGTGTACTCCTATTATTGTTGCATACGACTAAAATTTTTGTTGTCGTTTTTTAAGAAATGTCACCATGCTGTTGTGTGCATTGTTCGGATATGTTTTTCAAAAACATTTTATACTTTGTTGTCTGCATTTGTTGGAACGGTTTTGCTTCTTTCATTTTTTGAAGTATTTACGTACATAACATGTATGTTTTTGCCCGTCTGCTAGGCTCTCGGTTGAGAGCGACCGTATTGTTAAATAAATGAGGTTCCATAGCGCGCATAAATGAAGGAACAGAACACAAGTACCCCCCCCCTCCCCCCACTAGCACCCGAGCACCCACTAGTCCGAACCCTGACCCTTCTATGCGGAATAAAATACTTCCAGTTTCCTTCTGTGTTTGAAGCTGTGACATTTTTTCGTAGCATGCTCCGTGAATTTGAGAAAACAATCATACTGGCATGAGCCATTCGAGATGTCAAAATAAAGCATGCAGCATCTCTTTACATGCTCATTTGGCAACACAGGTGGTTACCAGGTATACCATTAAGCTTGATTGCAAATGTGCACATAGGAAAAGCATTAAAGAACGTGTAGTGGCAAAGGTAATTCCTCATTAGGGAATGCAATATATACAGGTTATCCGCACTGATTTTTTCAAGGGGTGTAAGGGTGCAATGCCACTGTTCCCACCCTGCAATAGGGTGTAAAAGTGATGAAAACACCCCAGTGCATTAGCCCCATAGAAGGGTGTTATGACTAACCGAATCACCGTGTTTGAGGGTGTACTGCCACACTGAAGCCACTTTTTTTCAAGGGTGCATGGGTGTTAGTTATAGACATGCGAAAACACCTAAAGAGGTGTTTTTGTTTTTACAGTGTGCGTCTATAAGAATAGGCAATAAAATTATGGCACATTTAAAGGTCCATGCAGCAGTTACAGTGATGCAGTGTTACCTTTTTTATTTCACTGCAGCGGTTGGTATAAATATTGCAGAAATTGCTAGGCATTTCAGGTAACCCCATTGAAAACCTCATCCAATGTTGCTGCGGCCTGTTATTTGCAGCTGTTAACGGTAAGACAGGCTATCCTATGAGTGCATGTTCATTTCCTCCTTTTTGTACCTTGAATGAAAGCGACTGAACAGTGGGTGTTGTAAGAGGTGCAGAGTCCCTAGGAATAGGGAACAAAATTAAGTTTTGCTTGTAATAAACAAAGGTACAAAAAGGAGCAAATATGCTTGCGACAATAGCATGATGACCTACCTTTTCATCAACAGCTGTAAACAACCTGTCACTACTAGTCGCTTCTTTGGATAGGGTTGTCAATGCCAGAGCTTAAAGCTAAGAGCAATATGAGTAATACATATAGCGGTCACGGCCGTAAAGAATTAGCACAATACTCCATTACTGTAACTATTCAACCGTCCATTTATACATAGTGTTCATTAAAGAACCATGCACCTCTTATTAAGTTGCTCTTTTCTACTCCCAAATGATTTCCTATACAATTAGAATACGTGGGTCGCTGCTTCGGTTTAAAATTTTTGTACGATGGATATGACGTGCACTTCATGCATACAGTACATGAGGCACAAAGAGCTATAATTGCCGAACAGGCGGACCTGACGTCCTGTCCCATTTAAAGTGCGCGCCGTGAACGAGCGCTTCGCGAGCTATATATCTCGGACGATATGGTCGCCTCATACCGGCCGTCAATTTTTTGTACAATGTGTCCCACATGCACGTTGTTTACTTTCCAGTGACAGGGGCGCAGTGCACACACGGCTGATGCGCCTTTTTGCTTGTTTTGTTATTTTCCTCAGCCTTCGAAGCGCGTCTGCGAAACCGCTCTCCTATTGTCGCCGCTTCCTGACAGCGCGCCCTCACCTGAAGGTGCGTTCTCAGAAGGGGGGCGTCGATTAAAAAAATTTTGAAAAGGGGCTCACTTGCGCTGTTCACGGCTTTCAAATCCTCAATATGATATTAACCATTATAAAAGTGGGGGTTCATTATTACTAAAGTATAGCCTAATCATCAAGCGGCATCACGCACATAACGTCTGCCCCACTGTAAAATTCGCTTGCACAGACTGCACGGACAGTTTTCAAAGCATCGTCTGTACATTTGAAAACAAAAAACTGCACTAACGCTTAACAAAATCCAAAAACTGAGCGAACATGGCTTCCTGCGCGCAGAAAAGACGCTGTCCAAAATATATGTACAAAGCTTTGCGCGTAGTATTCGGGTACTAATTGATTGCGGCGCGCTGCGCAGTCAAAAAACTGCGCAAATGGCTGCCGGTAGTGTTCTGTCGCGCGTTGGTGGCACACACACCTGTTATGCACGGCTTCTCTATTTTCGGCGCAAATGATGTTCATATCGCAGCCAGTAAATAAGTCCACGCACTTGCTTGCATATAACCCGGACGAAAATCCGCTTAATTCTTGAAGTCATGCTTCGCGCAGTTATTTCGAGGAGAATACGTAAAGAGAACATTTGGGACTGATAGGAGATTATATAGAACCAATTATGAAGCAATGGCATGCTGCAAAGATATATACTCACGGTCTAAGATGAAGGCTTTCACTGAGTCCGAGAATGCCGATGGTTTCCCGCCGTTGCTGTAATCCGTACTCTGGCGACATTTCACAGTTCTACTATTCACAGATATGTAGCAAGCACAAACCGGAGCACATGTAACGCATATAGGCGCAAGAAAAAAAATTATACACGGCACAATGAATAAGAAAATTAACGAGGGAAGCAATTAAAGAAAGGTATAAGAAGCAGTGACAAGTCTTGTAGCGTCTTCATCAAGCTCTGAAATGAACGCTTCGGGAGAAGGCCGCAGAGCCGCGCAGCGGGGGATTCGTAGACGAGCTGGAACAATGAACTGCTCAACCAGAGCGCGTCGATTCCCGCCGCGGTGTTGTGTTCGCAAGGGCTGCGCATAGGAACGAAGGACCAACGACCCTCTCAACATTCCATTCCTCCTTTACCCCAGCCTCTCCTGTCTGCATCAGCCAGCCGTGCCCAGAGATTGGACCGCGCCGATGAGCGGCCGCCAGCGCGCACCGCTCGAGTCGAGGTCTAATAAATAGTTTTTTTTCTGTTCGCAAAAGCATTGTTTCTTCAAGCCAACCGCGGACATAACATTTTCTAAAAAAAAATAGAAAGCCTCCCCATCTACCATCCACAACGTTGCGTAAATCTATACAGTTGGTGCATCGACAAATGCGCACGTCATGTTTCCCCTCCCGCTTCCACCTATGATCAAACAAAAGACGGTCGTTCGACCTTTTATATTTACTTCAAAATATTATATGTTGTTGCATGATGACTGATTAATAATATCGAAGAGGCGGAGTTCCGAGCTTCTCTGATGTTCTGGCCAAATTTAGTCATAGATTACACAAACTATGTTCAAGTTAGCTAGCTGAAAATTATCTGACTGAATATATACATGTTTTTATTTGTATTCAGTTAATTTTCGCTATTCGGGTAAGAGTAGATGTTTTTATAAAAATTCTCAAGATCGGCCCAAGAAACGAAATTTTCCTAAATTGCAGGCCTTTGTTTCAGAAAAGGTTCATGGTAGAGCAGCAATGATTCCACACTATGTTCTCAGCATAGTTATCCGCAAACAGGTAAAGCTTATATTTTTGTGACATTTGAATACAGATACGATCGCGCTAATTTACAGAAAACAGCGAACACTGAAAATTTCTTAGGAAAATAAAAAAAAACTGTTTTAACACTGTTTAAACTTCTTCCGCCTATTCTACACTACCTCAGCTTTCAAAATCATTAAAAACACCGCGCATAATTTTGTTTGGCTAGTAATTATGGCCACTTTGATAAGGCCTTTGTCCAATTATAGCGCACCGCGCAGATCTAAAGTTCTCCGGAATTTGTGAATCGTTCAAGGTTTTTAAATTTTGGCATATTATTGTAACAGGAAGAAATACATTTATAAAAGAGGATTAAAGATATATGCATTGAGAAACAGCCAAGGAGCCAGGCAATGAGGGCCCCCAGTTCGACGCACTTCTTTTTCTTAATCTTCCACAAACGAGCGCGCCACTTCGTCCTCATCATTCTCCAGCTATAAAAGTATTTCTTCGGTTATTGTTTGTCTCGACTTCGCAAATTGACGGTGACAGACACAGCAATGAATGATTCAGAATCAGTTTTGTACGCGTCGAATTCCTGATGCGCTGTGACATCAGGCACCACACAGACGTTTTTCGCAATCACCTACACCTTAAGGTGGCGGTCCCACTCCAGCGGTGAAGAGACGACATTTTTGGCGATATTCATACGCCTATTGCGCCTCACTAGTTTAGTTTATAAATATGACTTTAATATATTTGTAAAGTTTATTTCCTCTTCTTTCTAATGGCGCATTTGATTTATAAATAGCTGCACCGATGTTTAAGCTGTAAAGGAAAACACAAAGGTAAGAAACGGCTTTTAAGCTCTACTTGTCTCGGGAAAAACAAAATTGTGCAAAATCTTTTGCACCTAGGAAAACACCGTTTGAGATGTTTTGATATTAGATGTTAATGAAAAAAGGTAAGCATTTTTGTTACTGTGTATCGTATAGTTTATTAGCCACGCGCCTGTGAAAAGTGTATAAAACAGGTAATTATACATGCAATAACTTTCAAGATACGCGTTCTGCTGCGGAGATTTTTTGCGCAGTTGGAGGTCGTACATAGTTCGCTTTTTCCTGAAAATATCGTCTGTCTGCTTCATTTAGTGTAAAAGTTATTTGTGATCAAACTTTGCGTTTTTTGCAAAATGGCTAAAAGTATATGCTAAACTGTTCAAGTAATAAGCTCTTATCTGTGCTGAAATCTCGCGTGGAAAAACTTTGCACCTCGCTGTCAGAGGATAAGCATCGGTTTTGTTCTACGACTCTTGAGGAATGTGCACTGTAAGGATGATTTCAGCTAATTTTTTCGTGGTTCACTTGAAGCGCGCGAGCTCTTCATGAAATATTTTAAGCATGATTGAAATGCTCCATGGCTTGTTTGTTTCTGGCGAATATAACTTAAAGGTTCGGGCTTTCGTTCCCTTATTCAACCGGTAACAATTATCAACTACAAAGTCAAATAATAGTAAAATAACAGAGCCACGTGTGATAAACGTAGTAGGTAGCGCCATCTATGAAATTTCATGTGCACTGAAATGTCGCAGTTCAGAAAAATTACGAGGATGGCGCCACAAACACCCTGAATCGAGGGGTATTTACGAGAGGGTATTGTACTTCTACAATGTTTTCCCTCTGCCCTTTCCTTTCCATCGGGCGAGAGAAGTAAACACTGGCGAGTCGGGTCGAACTGAGGTGCACGTGCTTCGCGCACTCAGGTGCTTCGCGCATGCGCAGTAGCGCTACTTGAAAATGGTCCCTTGACAAATGTACACTTGCTTGCTTTGAGATTTATTTATCGCCTCGAATTAAGTGTGTCATACTGTTTGTGTGCCGAAACGTTGCCAGCTAAGGCTCTCCCGCTACTTACTTACTCTACTTACTCAGCAAGATATAATCGTAGCGGAGATATTGAAATTTTTTTTTTCTGGTTTTGTTTTGTAGTCTTGTAGCGCCCCTCGCGCCGCGCTTTTATCACAAACAACGGCACGGCGCTGGACAAAGAAGAATTTTGCACTAAGCGTCTCAGTGCAAGCAGCGAAAAAAAAAAAAAAAGACAGTTCGAACCCGAACGCTGTCGGAGCTGGTTATTCCTCGTCTTAGCTCCGCCACAAAGCTATCTTCAGATGTTCGCGGTGTTAGCATATATTGTGAGGATGGGGAATTTAGACTTTTTTTTTTTTTCCAGTAGCAAGAAGGAAAAATATCTTCCCCTTTCTACGATAAAATGAATAGTAGGGCACGGAACTATAACACTGCATAAATTAATATAATATAATTTCAAAGAGCGTCTCCCTAGGAGAAATTGCACGAATGCTTGTACACTCTGCCACTTTACTGGTACAGATAAAATGTTTCGACAGTCTGCCAAGTACAACTTGAAAACCTGAACCATGCCTCTTCAACCTTCCCACCGAAGTTCCTATATAGCGCAAGCAGTGCAGGCTTCAAAGAAAAGGAGAAAAAATGATATAGTGGGCAGCCGAAGATAATCACCAGCGTTTCAGTCATGTTTTTTTTTTCTTTCCTTTTTTTTTTTCAGAATGTTGCGTTCCGGTGATGATAGTAATGGTGCCGCAGTAGCTGCCGGGGATGTTTTCGGGGAATGGGCAAGTAGGAAACAGCCATGTGAAGCTTCTCCAATACAAAAATGTGATGTTAAATCGGGTTTTGCCACTGCATTTCCGTCATTCCCCTCACTAAAAATTAAAAAAAAAAATGATGAGGCTCAACGCTGCTGAACCGAATGTCGAGCTTAGCTCAAATGAGAGAAACCACTGTAATCAAGAGTTCGACGAAATGCAGTCTGATCAGGGGGTGGCATAAAAAAATATACAGGCTCACTTACCAAGTTAAAGTTTCGTGAAAACGTACTATCGTTTCGGCAGCCCTACAGCTTCCTTGTTCGAGAAACCAGACAAAAAGCATTCGTTTATATCTTCTCCAAATACTTGACTTGATCAATGGCCCTATATATATATATATATATATTGTTACGATGAAATAGCAAAGGGGTGTTTATTTACAGTGATATGGCAGTGGGATAAGGTGAAGCCTACTAGCCCCAGGCACCAACGCTTCGTCTTCTTCTTCTGCCTCACCATCCCTCATCGTCGTCATTAGCGTGACATTTCCCCCCTACTCAGACAAAGCCCTCTGGGCGTGTTCGTGAGTCGTGCGAGGCTGACACGGCTTCAAGCGGGCAACATGACACAGTTCGGTTTTGGCAGACCGGCGACCCGATGCTGTCAGGCGGGCTATCCCATAAGTTAAATCACTAAGGCGTTTGATAACCACATATGGGCCGTCATAATGGGCCAAGAGTTTTTGATGTAGGCCACGGCGCCGAATTGGACGCCATAGCCAGACTAAATCACCTACAGAGTACGTGACCCGCCGGTGACTGGAATCGTATCGCACTTTGGAACGTTCTTGTGAAGCACCAGACCGTAATCGGGCGATTCTCCGAGCTTCTTCGGCGAGACAGAGGGTCTCAGCCAGGCAGGGGTCTTCACGGCTTGTGAAGGGCAGGATAGTATCCAGAGAGTAGCGTGGCGGTCTGGCGTAAAGCAGAAAAAATGGACTGTATCCAGTCGTCTCATGCGTGGCGGTATTAAACGCATACGTGATGAAGGGCAGTATGGTGTCCCAGTTCTTATGCCCTGCGTCCACATACATGGCTAGCATGTTGATAAGCGTTCTGTTGACGCGCTCAGTCAAGCCATTTGTCTGGGGATGGTATGGCGTCGAGTGTCGGAAAGTTACGGCGCATAAACGCATGAGCTCTTCAACAACATCAGCAGTGAATTGTCGGCCCCGGTCAGTGATGACAATTCGTGGCGGCCCGTGTCGTAAGATGACTGAGTGCAGCAAGAAAAGCGACACCTGATGCGCCGTAGCAGATGGAAGAGCGGCGGTTTCACAGTAACGTGTGAGATAGTCCACGCAGATTACAATCCAGCGATTTCCATCCACGGACTTCGGAAACGGACCTACGAGGTCAATGCCTACTTGATCAAACGGTGCTGTCGGGGTCTTCACAGGGTGCAGCAAGCCAGACGGAGTTGCAGTTGGACGTTTGTGGCGTTGACATTGCTTGCAACTGGCAACGTATTGTTCAACCGTCGAGCGCATTCTGGGCCAGTAAAATCTTTCTTGAGCACGGTGGAGTGTTCTAACCGATCCCAAATGCCCAGAAGTTGGATTATCATGCATAACACGCAATACGTCCGTGCACAACGTCTTGGGAACTACGAGTAGGTATCGCTGGCCGACAGGCGAATAACTCTTTTTCCATAGGAGGCCATCATGCACACAAAAACGGCTTGTAGGTACGTTGGCTTGGGCAGAGAGAGGCTGCAGACTGGTATCATTTTGCTGTTCCGTTTTGAAAACATTCGTGTCGGGGAACGCTGGCTCGAGGGTCGATATATAATTGTCGAAATCGTCGCTTTCAGGTCCAGTCGTGGCCATTGGCATCCTAGAAAGACAATCTGCGTCTGCATGACGCCTCCCGCTTTTGTAAACCACGGCAAAGTCATATTCCTGTAACCGGAGGGCCCAGCGTGCGAGGCGACCACATGGGTCTCGAAGGTTCCGCAACCAACAGAGTGAATGATGGTCAGTTACGATAGTAAACGAACGTCCGTACAAATATGAACGGAAACGCTGCACAGCGAAAACTACAGCTAGGCATTCCTGTTCGGTGACTGTGTAGTTTCGCTCCAGCTTGCTCAGGGTACGACTTGCGTATGCGATAACATGCTCTCGTTCATTGTGCCGTTGGACAAGGACTGCACCAAGACCGATTCCACTAGCGTCCGTGTGTATTTCTGTCATTGCAGTAGGATCGAAGTGACGTAAGATGGGTTTCGATATTAAAAGAAACTTCAGTTGACGGAATGACGCGTCGCAGTCTAGTGTCCAGTTAAAAGTAGAGTTTTTGTGGAGAAGGCACGTCAATGGGTAAGCAACGTCAGCAAAGCGATGTATAAAGCGTCTAAAATACGAGCACAACCCTAGAAAACTGCGCAACTCCTTCACTGTCTGCGGGGGTTTAAAAGACTCAACAGCGGCAGTTTTTTGGGGATCCGGCATTACACCATCACCATTGACAAGGTGTCCTAGCACCAGCGCTTGGCGCTCTCCAAAGCGGCACTTTTTGGAGTTCAGAATTAGGGCGGCGTTGTGCAGGCAATTCAAGACACGTACTAGACGGTCATTGTGTTCTTGGAAGGATTTCCCAAATATCACGACATCGTCCAGATAGCAAAGACAAATGTCCCATTTTAAGCCGCGCAAAACTGTGTCCATAAAGCGTTCGAATGTAGCTGGCGCATTACACAGCCCGAATGGCATAACATTAAACTCATAAAGGCCATCTGGCGTTACGAAGGCTGTTTTTTTCTTATCTGCAGGGTCCATTGGAATTTGCCAGTAGCCAGATCTGAGATCAAGACAAGAAAAATAGGACGCACCAGAGAGGCAGTCGAGGGCATCGTCTATGCGAGGAAGAGGATAGACGTCCTTTTTCGTAACAGAATTTAAACGCCGATAATCGACGCAGAATCGCCACGAACCGTCTTTCTTGCGTACAAGAATAACAGGGGCAGCCCAGGGGCTAGATGACTCCTGTATCACCTTTTTCTGTAGCATGTCCTCCACTTGCTCATGAATGACTTTGCGCTCAGATGGGGACACGCGATATGGCTTTTGACGAATGGGACGAGCCGAACCAGTGTCGATGCTATGATGGGTCCGATGTGCAGGGCGAGAGGTTGGTCCATCTGTTTCAGAAAAGTCAAACATAGGCGAAAAAGGTAGAAGAATATCCACAAGAGTACGGCGTTGAGGTGAGCTGAGATCGGCGCCGATCATGCGGGAGATTGAAGTTTCATCAGCAGGCAAAGGTACGGTGGCACTCGTAGCATCTGTGACCAAAGCAACGACGTGGGGCGCATCGGGTCCACAAGAGGCAAGCTTCAACCCCGTTGGTAAAACTGCGGGCTCGGACGATGGGTTGATGGTCCATAACGAGGCACTACCATGATGCACGGATATCATACAGTGAGGGATAATTACATTTTTCTTCAGGCATGCTGAGTGAACTGGGTGCACCATGGCCTGGAATGAAACCTTCTCAAGAAGTGGAACGGACACGGGGACGAACATGGCAGACAAGGGTGGAACTACTGTGTCTTCGGTAATACTAAAAACTGTTTCTTCATCACGGCCACTTTCAAAAAGTGTCGGCAGATGCGAGCCATCAAAATGAACCTCTTGACTTCGGCAGTCCACGGTAGCGCCACAAAACTTCAAGAAGTCCATTCCTAAAATGATGTCATGCGTAGAGTGGGGTAAGACTACGAATTCGGCTTGAAAAATTGCACCACCCACAGACACTTGCGCACTACACACACCCAGTGGCCGCAACGCCTCTCCACTCACACCACAAAACGTTGAAGCACGGTCATATTCAAACATCACTTTGCGTCCCAACAAGCGCCTAAACTGATTACTCATCACAGACACAGTCGCACCCGTATCCACCAAAGCTAATGTATACACACCATCAATAAACACACGAATTTTGTTTTTGAGCATTATAGTTGGAGGGATGTTGGCACACAGCACATTTCCAGCGGCCTCACCCCCATTGGTCGCGCAGGTTAGTTTTCCTGCTGATGATGCTGAGGCGACATGGGGCGCCGTCGTGGTGATGGAGAACGACGCGCACGGAAGGCGGGTGGTGGAGTAACACTTCTATCAGATGCAGGGGAGTGGTCGCGGATATTCTGGTTATGGATGTTGCGGTAATACCCACGCTGAGTATTTGATTGTTGAAAAACGGGATTGTATTGCCGATTGTTGGGTACTGTTGGAAGCGCCGGGCGGTTATAGCGAGGTGGGAACCTACTGCGGCAGTATCTGGCGATGTGACCTTCGACGCCGCAGCGGTAGCATATCGGCGGAGAAGGTAGAAAATGCTGTTGCGAATAAGAGCAGGGAACAGCTGGGTGCGTCGTAGGTCTGTCTGAATGCTCATACTGCTCAGGAATCCTGGTAGATCGAATGGAAGATCTATGGGCACTTGAGGCGACGTCATACCTTGGGGCGTCAGGCACCGACGCATTCCGGTTGGCGAAATGCATAGGAGGATAGTCAATGGAAGCTGCAACTTCAGGAGCTTGTGGGAAAGGCTGAACGGTAATCGCTTGTGGTGGTGAAGCCGGCCGCCTAGATACCCTCTGGACAGAGACCGCAGCAGATTCGTGCAGGGGAAGTGGGTTGAGCCGCAGGAGTTCTTCCCGCACGATTTGCCGGATCGTCGACGGAAGATCTAGTTGGGCGTGGTCATCAAGGCTGGCCACGGTAGGCACGTTGGCCAGCCGCCCAAATTTTGGCACAATACGACGCGTTCTCAGAGCTTGAAAAGCGCGGATGTGTTTAATGACATCGGAGACGGTTTCAAGGCTGTCTTTGGCGATTAAAAAGTTGTATACGTCAGCCGCGATACCCTTCAAAATGTGGCCGACTCTATCTTCTTCGGGCATGTTGGAATTGACACATCTGCACAATCGGAGGATCTCTTCTGTATACGTGGTACAAGTTTCATCCGGCAACTGAGCTCTTTGGGCAAGGGTCTGCTCAGCCCGTTTTTTGCTCGGTACAGAGTCACCAAAACGCTGTTTGATCTCGGTGGCAAACCGTTCCCAAGTTGTCAAATTGTCCTCGTTATTCTCGAACCATGTCATCGCCGTGTGAGTTAGAAAGAAGACGACATTTGTGAGCATGGTGATAGGGTCCCACCGGTTGTACCGACTAACTCGTTCATAATGAAGTAGCCACTTCTCAACGTCCTCACCTTCCTCTCCTGCAAACGGTCGTGGTTCCCGGTAAGGCTGGCAGGGAATAGAGCTGGAGGGGGCAGGCCTGTCACCAGCCTGGCTTGCAGCGTCGCGGCCGGCGCGGTTAGAATCGCTGTGGTCCATGATGTTTGAAAGCGGTGGCAGTCCAGCAAGGCGGCGACTACGTCGAAACTCCAGTGGTTCTTGCTGCGCCGTATTTGGGGATCGAACGGAGCACCTTCCACCAAGTTGTTACGATGAAATAGCAAAGGGGTGTTTATTTACAGTGATATGGCAGTGGGATAAGGTGAAGCCTACTAGCCCCAGGCACCAACGCTTCGTCTTCTTCTTCTGCCTCACCATCCCTCATCGTCGTCATTAGCGTGACAATATATATATATATATATATATATATATATATATATATATATATATATATATATATATATATATATATGAGAGAAAAGACTGAATTGGTTTCCCGTTTGATGTTTTTATTTACGCTTACTTTATTTATTTTATACGTGCATGATGTCCCGTCCTCTTCCCAGGTAATTCCGCTTCTTGGAGGGGGATATACCGCGGATTGTCCGAAGCATTACGGCGTCTAGGGTAAACTGTTGATGCATTCGGCAGGGAAGCTGGTTTGGCGTTCATTTTGCTATAATGCTATACTTGCCTAGCATCGCCTGCTACCGCGCTTTGCCGCTGTGGCCGGAGGCTTGGAGATTTCGGTCTAGTTTGCCTGGGCACAGTGAAGACGGCGATGTTGCTATGGTGATGGCTCTATTTACGATTCTTAGAAAAACGCGCCACTCGCGCAAGTGAGCAACAGAGCTAACGCTCTAAAAGCCCGTAGGCAGGCAGAGCGTTTCCAAAAGAATGGGGCCCTTATCTCGAGTAAGGTAGATACCGTGTCACCCAGGCGTCCACTCACCCGCCGTCTCAACGCCCAATTTGTTCACTTTATATTTGAACCTTGTTTGGAGCAACTCGACTTCTTGTGCTCTGAAAGGTATCCGATCATGTTAGCAAAAGTGACATAGAAGCGTGTGAGAATTTCGAAGCATACAAAGAACGTGCTTCCGTTTGACCACATGAAGCAAAACCGCTGTACTGCATTGGTATGGACAAATTCACAAATTATAGCACATGCCAAATCTGACCGAACGCGATCTGATCGATGCGTCTAATCGTTTGGCATTTGCAGAAAAACATTTGGTAAGCATGGGCGCTCTTGCATGGAGTAAAAATTGGGCTCTGATTATTATGTTTCAAATGTGTGAATGTACAAGTGCCACATCACGAAATTATTTACTACCAACACATGAAGCCAAAAGGCGGGCTCAACACTAAAGTATACTTGTTGCATACGTGTGTGTGCCCTGTAAAATGAGTACAATTAAAGTAGGCTACAAGCTACAGTAGTCCACTCAATATATTGGTTCAGAAAGCGCATACATCATCATGGGAAGCTGCAGCAGGACAGGTCAGCGTCTTCCATAGCATGCTGCTTTTCACATCATATTTCAGTGTCGAGTGAAATTCTGCAGGAGAAAAATGTTTCTAGGGGATTGATTGTTAAAATTTTATTCTAACTACCTGAAAATACTGTGTTCCTTTAATTGCACGCACACACATACACACACACACACACACACACACACACACACACACACACACACACACACACACACACACACACACACACACACACACACACACACACACACACACACACACGCGCGCGCGAGCGAATAAATAAAATGAAGACTGTGGAGCATCCAACTGGGAGTGGGGAAGTGGCCGCCATAAGCGCCTAAAAAACTGTCCCCGTTAGGTCCTTTCTTCTGACAACCTTCCTTTACAACCCCTTCTCCCCTTCCCCCATTTCCCACATAGTTTAGTGTGAATGCGCCTCCTCAGTGCCGAAGAGAGCATGAATACATGCCGGCCTCCTGCGCGATATATAGCCTCTTGGTGGATTTCACATCTATTTCGGAATATCGATTCATCTCAAAAGGAAAAAATTGGCAATCATTCACTTATTTGCACATTGTAACTTACCAGCTCTAGTTTCCAAGATTGGACAAGCACGAACAAAAAATAAACCAGGGCGACTGTTGACTGAAGTTCAGCTAATATATTATCATATTTGTAATCACGTTTGATAAAGGAAATTTCTGGTGACCGCAAGAGCTGACAGCTTCCACTACAGTCAAGGAGTGTTCCGATCCTTACTATATCTATGGCATCAACAATAGGGAGGTTTAGAATATGGTACCCCTACCGCTTAGGGGGACAGGGGCCAGGGCAATAGCGCGGTTGACGTAGGAGCACAATTCTCTATTATAGTGCGCACGCTCCGCTATTACTCTATCCCACTTACGGATAGGGTCGACGTATTCTAAAGCTCGCTAATGATCACTCGATTGCACAGCCCAAAAGACGAGGATCAAAAGAACACAAGACAGGCGCTGACTTCAACTAAGGTTTATTGACGAAGTGTGCAGAAATAGTGCCATTCGCTTGTCCTTTTCACTCGTACTAAGATTGAACTGTGCAATCATGTTGACACCCTGTTTTATTTGTGTTCAGTCAAGCTAGCCTACTGCAGTCCAGTCCAACCACCTCACGCTCGGCGGGTAGGAGCAATGTTCGTGGCTCTACAGCGGAAACTATACTTCGTCTGACAAGATATCTGCAGCACTGCGAAAGGCAGAGGAGCCCTTTCAATTGTGCTCCCAAGTGCCTCTCGCCTGTGCGCACTATAATAGAGAATTGTGCTCCTAGCTACTCTCACCCCCGCTAATTTGGGGGGGGGGGGGGCGAGGGGCGCTTAGAAGCACAATTGCCTATTGTACTCGTGATCCTGGTTGGACCGGCTGGGGTGCCTCTGCTTTTCGCTCTGCTGCAAACATCTTGTGAGACGAAGTATAGGCAAGAGAGGGAAGCCTCTTGTCCAATTGTCAGGGCGCGTATTGTTCTAAGTAGTGGTGCGGTGGGTGGAAGAGGGGAGTACAATGGGGCAGCCTATGCTGCGCAGGACGGGGACAAAAATCCTCCCCTTCTCTGCCTGGACACTGCTGTGGAGCCGCAAAAATCTTTGAAAGTCCACGCAGCAACACAAGAAAAGCGTTCAGGCAGCTCAAGTCGAGAGGGCTGAGTGGCTGGGTACTCAATTCCTCAGTCATGGATTAGTGGCGTAGCCTGGTGGCAGAATCTGAACTACTTCCAAGATGGCGACCGTAGAACCGAAGGAGACGATAACGTTCAATGAGCAAGCAACGTATTCGAAATCATTTTAGTAGAATGGAAAAATTGTGAAGGGCGTGGAAAACTGCCTCAGTAAAACATAGTGTTTCTGGGCTGCATCCGTTTTTTTTCGAATGACTCGACAGCGCACATTATTTTCATTCCTGTACAGTTTCTTCCATGCAGTCCTGGCTAGCATGCCTGCATGATGTGATCAGCAGATCGAACGCGCGGCAAAAGGCCCTCTTCAGGCCGTCTGGATGCCGTCATCTGAGAGAGGCACGAGCATCCGGTTACCGATTGTTTTTTTTTTCCTTTTTTTTTAGCATTCGATACCTTGCTTTGCCACTGCAGCACCAGTTATGCTTTCCCACGATCGCATCTGGCGCAGCAGTTTCTCATGCGGCAGAGGCTGTTGCCCGCGCTGGTGAAGCGGACTTCCCGACAGTGGTCGCATCTCATTAACTTCACCCCGTGTTATTGGCGTCCGGTTGCGGTGCGAAAAACAGGCGGATAGAATAGTGAAGCTGTAGTGCCGATGCGTTGAACTGCTACAAGGAAGTATTTTTTATTAGTTTTGGGTAGCTTCACCATAATATATGTATCGAAGTCTGTCGGTCTGAAGACGCAAAAACGAGCTCTCACTGCACCGCCTCTTAAAACGAACGTCTAGGGTGAGCACACCCCCGCGCTCATGGCCGCTCTGGTCGTCTCAACATCTCAACATTACTGCCCTCATTTCCGTCGACATCTTTTCCCTACTGTTGGACATATTTTTAGAGAACCTGAAATCCAATCCTGATTGCATTTTATTCGCTTAGTGGCCAAGAAGTCAGACCTACAGCAATGGCAAATTCCTGTTTAAGGGTCTTATTGGACTGGTCGTAACTACTAGTGCACCAATATTGTGCAACGTGTTTTTATTGACATTGCAAATTGATGTAGAGAAGAATACGTGAACAAAGTTTAAAAAGATATCATAAACGGTTTATTTTATTCTCCTCAGAAATTTTCATTGTAATAATGGTGAAGGTTATTGCGAAAAACGTCTGTGGGCTGCCCTATGCCACAGCGCATCAGGAACTCTACGCATACAAAGCTGACTCCGATTTATTCATTTCTGTGTCTGTCACAGCTAGTTTGCAACGTCGAGACAAAAAATGACAGAGGATGATGTGGACGAAGTGGCGCGCTCGTTTGTGGAAGAATAAAAAAAAAGATGTGCGTTGAACTCATGGCCTGGCTCCTTGGCTGAATACAAGTACCTTCGCTCTTGTATTCAGAACTCGAGCGTAACCACTGAGCCATCACGCCTTACACACTTCAGATTCGGATATCAATTTTGTAGACATTTTGCGGAATCCTTGTGGATTGTGGGCGAATGTTCTACTTATCATGGATCCCGAAAGCGATAGCGCGCATGCATAGGCGGAATTTCTCGCCGTTCTTCCTAAGGCTCAATAGGCCTCACTCTGGAAGCGACGGACCAACTGAGCATAGGCATTAAAAACAGTTCAGCAGAGGCAATTTACGAGACTTTTGTGGCTACAGGCCGACAAAAACGACCTTCCTTTTGAGACGTGTGTCAGCGAGGTAAGCACACCTGCGAGAAAAAGTGGAGAGGCCACGCGCTTTGAAAAGTCTGCACGTCCGCCTTTTCTGACGGTGAAGCGGTTATTTCATTTTAAGGTACTCTCCTAAATGTACTTGCCATCTTGCCCAAACAATTTTGTCTGGCGCATTGTTTTGTATAAAATAAAAAAAAGCAATCGTAGCGGTTTGCTCGAAGCTGTACGTGTTGGTTCAATGCTGGGAACTAAAGCAGGACCGTGAAACCGAAGGAGGTTCTTGCCTCTATCAGCCTCTCTCGCCTCCCTGCTGTTCACCGGTAGTCTGCGCAGAGCGTGCGCAAGCCAACAGCGCATGTGAGACGCGCCAGCACAGTCGGTGGGAAACAGGCGGAAGAAGAGGGTGGATGTTAACTCTGCGGGCGCGTTGAGGCCAAATTACAGGCGCCGAGGAGCGCGTTTCATTGTACTGGGCGCGCCGCTTTCGAGCTCGCACGATGTCGACAATCGCCGAACCTTTCGCTTTCGCCGTAGTCCCTTTATGTTCTCTCTCCGAGTGCGTTTTTTTTTTTTCGTTTTTTTTTTGTCTAGATATATAATCTCGCTATTACTGCCTGTAATATATAGATATTGATGCTTATTCGCTTATTTAGTCGAGTTTGCATTTTTCCTCCTTTTCGCGTTTCAGGGTTTGAACTGTTGCCATATTACTTTTATGGATTCCGTTAAGCGTGTTTTTACGTTGCGTTTCTTCGTGACAGCAAATAAATGCATATTGTAGCGCCCGAACAAGCAGCGCGATCGCTTTGACAAAGACGGCGACGCTGCTGCCGTGACTCGCACGCGTGCGCTGTTCCGCTGCTGTTGTGCTGCACTGTGCAGTTGCCCCGACTTCGAACCATTCTATGCTGTGTCTGTCACAGCTAGTTTGCCATGTCGAGACAAAACGTTACTGGATGATGATGAGAATGATGAAGACGAAGTGGCGCGCTCGTTTGCGTAAGATTAAGAAAAAAGTGCGTCGAACGGGGGGCCCTCATTGCCTAGCTCCTTGGCTGTCTCTCATTGCATTTATCTTTATTCCTCTTTTGTAAATATATTTCTCCCTGTTACAATATTATTGTCACGTCTCGGTAGAACGCCAAAGAGGGCCTAGCGATAGATGGTTTGGATGGTCGACCAGAGCGAGTCTTGCGTTCAAGCTTCTTTCTCTTACAGGCTCGCACTTTTCGTCTCATATGTCATCTTTTGCTTCGCCTTCCATGTGTCATTTGGCCACCTCCTCAGGAAGCATCGTCTCGATGAGGTCGTGGGCGATTCACAAATGCCGTAGAATCTTCCGATCTGCGTGGTGCGCTACGCCTTGCACCAAGGCCTTATTGAAGTGGCCGTAATTACTTGCTCAACAAAATTATGTAAGGTGTTTAAGTGATTTCGAAAGATGGGGTATATTGGAGAATACGCTGTAAAAGTTTAAACACTGTTTAAACTATTTTTACTTTCCTAAGAAATGTTCAATGTTCGCTGTTTTCTTTCAATTAGCGCGATCGTATCTGTGTATTGAAAAGTTATATAAATATAAGCTTTAGCTGTTTAATACATAACAATGCTGAGAACATAGTGTGGATTTTTTGCTGCTTTTAATACATAACAATGCTAAGAACATAGTGTGGATTTTTTGCTGTTCTGCCATAAACCTTTTTTGAAATAATTAGGTCCGCAAAGTAGAAAAATTTCGTTTCTTCGGCCGATTGTGTGAAAATTTATAAAAACATCTACACCACCTTGAAAAGCGAAAAATAACTGAATGCAAATAAAAACATGCATATATTTAGTCCGATAATTTTCAATTAACTGTAACATATTTTTCGTAATTCAAAACCAAAGCAGTCCAAAAGAGCAGAGACGATAAGCGCGAAACTCCGGCTCTTCATTATTAATTTCGTGTGGCCGGAAAAATGTTTTGGCAGCAAAACCAATTGCAGATCTCTTCTTTCCATTTATCTGACAATGTTATATAAAGTTTGGAAATTAATATGAAAGGTCGACCGACAATCTTTTTTTTTCTTATGTGGAAACATTCTACTATTTTTTTCTTCCTTTTCCACTGCCTAGCGCAGTTAGAATGATCGGACTCTAACCTAATAGGCGGAACAGACTAATTTGTTATTTATTACCGATATATATGTTGCGCGCCATATAAATGTACCGGGGCTTGTCATGCTTGCAGTCTGCGCGAAAAACTGCCATTTTTTTCCTTTTTTTACCGCCGTGTGAATACCCAAAACTAAAATGGCAAACTCGAGTCTTCCGGCTTTTCATTTTCCAGGGATTGCGTATAGAAAGTACACACATCGTATTCGTTCCTTTCCCCAGGTAAACAAACGATGCTGAGCGTAGTTCCTTATCGATAATGCAAAAGCACTAGGACAAAAAACGGCTGAGAAAACGCTCATTTGTTCGATCAACTTGCGGCAACGTTTTCTTTCTCGGCAATGAAAAAGCTACCTTCTAATCATAATTTAATGTCACATAATCGTGCTATGACAACACGGTTTCGTTTTGTATGCGCGTTCTCACTAACAACTGGATTTGTACTAGAGGTTAAGTAGATCCAGGGATGTAATCAGTGCCCACTACAAGCATATTGGGTCGGGAGTGCTAGCCGGCTTCCTGGCCCACATAGCACGCGGCCGACCGTGGGCTGCCAAATGCCCGAGCAACCCTTGCAAACAGGTCGGCATTCAGTTGGGGTTCCATGCTCGGGCCATGGTTGCTGGCCGACTTCTGCCCAACCTAATACATGGCCAACCATGGGCCGTCATTCGACCGAGCCTCGAATGCCGGCAAGTCGGCTGCCGACCAGCTGCCGATGACCGGCCATAGGTCGGCAGTCGGCCAATGCTGCTTGGGAGCTAGCATTAGTGCAAAAATGAACGCCCAAGCAGACTCCCGGTAGGAGAACATCAACGGTTTACCGTAAACGCCGCAATGCGCTTAGCTAGCAAGAGATCGGGACATCATGCACGCAGCAAATAAATAAGGAAATAAGAGGGAATAAAAGCATCTAAAGGGGAATCCAATTCAGTGTTTCCTCCCCAAAGGAAACTATAGAGTCACTGATCAAGTCAAATTGGGTGGAGGTAAACAATGTCCCCGGAAAAAAGGTCCCCGGAAGATACGTCTCCGGATGAAATGTCCTCTGAAGAAGCGGCAACTAGGAAAAAACGTCCCCAAGGCCAAAGCCGGCCCTAAAAAAGATTTAGAGGTAAAAACGAAAACCAGATAAACGCATGCTTTTTCTCTGGTTTCCCCATTGGGAACAAGGTTTCATAAAAGTTATTACGTTTTCATGAACCTTTGATTGATCATTGACCCTATATTTTTCTTTATGGCACCACCGGATCAGACTATGTTTCGTCGAACTCCGGATTACGGTGGTTGTATTTTTTTGTTTCAGCTGAAGCTCGATATTCGGTTCAGCAGCGTGTTAAGTGTACTAGCGGTCATTCGTTTCTCGTGCGTGGCAGCCCCATGAGCCGCGAGATGCCTGCTTTTGCCAAGCACAAGCATACATCATGTGTGTTACTAAAAAGCTAAAAACGTGAAACGAGGGCCAATTCTTGTACTGGACCGGGAGCACGTTTTGTTCACCGGAGTACAGTGTTGGCTGTAGCTGGGAAGCACCTCAACAATGGTGAGGGCATCAACCAGTTGTTGTTGCTGAATCACAACCGCTACCGTGTACCCCGCTTCTGACTTTGCTGCGTCTACGTAGTAGGATCCAGTATCCGTCCAGTACCTTTCTTGGATGTATTTGGCCCGCGCCTTGCGGCGCCCTTGGTGGAACAGAGGATGCATATTGCGGGGTAGGGGATTGGCTATGAACGAGTCTGACCACCCGGGCGGTATAGCCGGTTTTTGCACGAGACCTTGCGGGCTAGTCAGGTTAAGGTCCATAAGAACGGTCTGGCCCGTGCGGGTTGCTGCTAGTCGATTGATCTGGGTGGCGCGTTGGGCGGCAAGGAGTTCTTCGGCTGTATTGTGCACCCCTAATTGCAAAAGACGTTCTGTGGAAGTGCTTTGGGGCAGGCCCAGCGCCTTTTTAACTGCGTTTCGTATAATGAAGTCGGTTTGCTTATAGGCTCCCGGTTTGAGGTGCAGATACGGTGTCGAAAGCACAATTCTATTAATGATGAATGCTTGAACCAGGCGCAGGGTGTCGTGTTCGAGCATACCCCTGTCGTTGGTAGTGACTCTGGCTGTCATACGCGCAACCTGCGGACTGGTTGCGCGTATGATAGCCAGGGTCACTACCAACGACAGGGGTATGCTCGAACTCGGCTAATAGGGACCGGACAGCTGAACGGGTGGCGCCGCCTCTCGGCGCGTCGCTCAATCGCTGGAATGCGCTGGCACCAGCCGGCGCATTGCCAGCGCATTGGAGCGTGCTGTTTGTCGTTGGTTTCTGCGCAAATTGAAAATCCTAAGATTTCGATGACGTTGTGCCTGAATATATCCTCAAGAGAATATAAAGTTGGGCTAGTTTTGTGAATATGTCCAGTGAAATGAAGTCTGGCCAAACGAGGCTGGCGAAATGTGGTGCGTTGTTGGCTCCACTAGCAGCTATCGCAAACTCGTCGGACACTTTTAAGTTGATTCATTTCTACGGGTTTCCACAGAAGCATGAGAGCGGGTGACCTAAGCATGGTTCTTTGAAAGGCAAAGACACGAATCTACGTATTTGGTTACTGTGTGGTCATGGAAAGGGCCGATTTTTTAAAATTCCGCTTGCTACCGGATGCTCTGTGCTTTCTGTTCCCTGGCAGGAGATGCTCTGTGCTTTCTGGCAGGAGAGTCTAGGAGTCGAAGCCGCACTCCTTCATCTGTAGTCACTTTATTGACAATTGGAAATCGAGGTAACTCAACAGCGTAAGTTACAACGCTAGCCTTTCCCCGCCTGTGTACAACTCCAGCACGGAAAAAAGAAAAGGCAGCTCCACCATCGTCGTTAGGGCTGCTTTACGATCTTCAGTGATGGGCAGAGACAATGTTTGTGCAGCTACTTTCGCTGACATAGTCAAAGATAATTTACTTTTTTCTCTTAACAGAAAGAGCAGACTGGAGACATGAACAATTCATATTACAATGATCTCGTCATTTTTCCTCTTTTCGTTTGTCAACCAATGAAAATGCGCTGAGAGCTCTTAGTTGATACGCTTAGAATTTGTTAACATTTGTTTGTGGCATGTCCATTTGGCCTAACAAAATCACTCATTTCACAGCTCTATAAATACCGCATGGTCCCGAAATCTGCTATCAGCTTCATATTTATCTATTTAGTAATACTGTGGAGTCGTTTGACTCCAAGCAGGGGTGAGCAAAGATACAATCCAAAAAGGTGCAACAAAGTTACACGAGCTTCATGGAAGGGAAAACAGATTATTTAAAAAACAAACAAGGTTTCACATGCGTGAGGCTCTCAAGTTATTAATAAAAATTTCTACGTTCGGGCTGTTCACTACGCACATCGGCAGATTATTTCATTCCGCAATTGTTTGGCAAAAAAAGAATTCTTAACTGTATTGGAGTATGCTCTCGATTCTTCTAGCATTTTTCCGTTAATAAAACGCGTACTTGCGCGCGAAACAAGAATAATGCAATCATGGGAGTTCGAACAAGAAAAAAATATACAATTTCATTTCTGGAAACGACCATAAACGTAGCATTTTTTTTTAATTTCAAAGGCCGTGCAGGAAATGTTTTTTTTCGCATTCACGGTGCATCTGACACAGCTTTACGTATTTTCTCAGCAGCGCCCATTTCCTGGCTCGCCTAAATACATGTTTCTCATTGGCATTTTAGTGAACGTGAGATTTCTTGATTGTGGCGTAGTAAGACGAGACCGTCTTACCTCACTCGGAAATTGCTTCTACGGACAACGTAAACAGATATAGCAGCAGTCCGGCAAGCTGCAGTGACAAAGTTGTAAAAAGAGTGGCTTTCAGTTATGCGGATTCCTTTACGTGCAAATAGAAAACTACCTAGATGATCGTGTCCCCTCACACTCATCAGGTATCGAGGTCAGCTAGGTATCGGCCCCGAAAGTTCGTGGTATGCTGAGAAAGTAGAACACCTTAGCGAACGAGCCACAGAGGGATTCATTTAACAATAGAACGTTCTCTTAGTTGTCGGTGGCTTATCTTACAACACATCACACTGTGTTTTTTTTTGTTTTCGATTGTATTTAACAGTCTGACAGTATTGGACTATTGCCTTCAGATGTTCAAGGCAGCTGCGGTAAGTCGCATTGAACTTCCTAGCAAAAGCCAAATACTACCAAGATCTCTTTATTGTACAGGCGTCCGAAAATATAGGGTCACTGATAGCAGGAAATTTAATTTTTTTCTTTTCACAACCTCCGCAGCATGTCGAGAGAAAGGTATGTATAGTATAATATTTTCTAAGTCAATTATATGTAGCAGCTCCGACGTGTTCAACAAGAGCATTGGCGTATATGTAAAAATGATGCTGAGGTGGTATTACTCATTTGGCTTATATTATGGTTAAGTTTGATAGTCTGAAGGCCGGGTTCAGTGAGATATTGTAGCATATTTGTGCAGGAAGTTTTGGAAGTATATGAGTGTTTACTACTCCAACCATAAATAGGATCCTACTTTTGTCTTGCTTGTTTACTTTTCTCCTTTTACAGCTCTCGTTACAAGGTTGAAACTGGAATGTCATTTGCTATTATCCTACTCTGAATCGTTTGAGCCTAGCTATTACCAAAAAAGACAGGTGCAGCATCTTTTTTATTTTACATGAACGCTGACCATTGTAACTACCACTACTACGGCGCCACGGCTCGGCGGAATTTGATCTTCAGGCAGGTTTCGACTAGACCTAATGTAAGATGGACGCGCAGTGCAGGCGCAATTCCCGTCTTCGAAGTCGTCTTAACAAGTGCCCAACGACGGTGTTCCTAGGGCATGGTGAAATCACGCGCGCGGCATTTTCGAGTATATAAAAGAAATACCATGCGCCGGGCGGTTTCAAAAAAAAAAAAAGAACACGCACGCCCTGCCGAGGACGGCCCTTTTCTTTTTCGAGATTTCCCGGTCAAAAAATACTCCTTGCGATTACTCAAAGCAGCTCAAAGCTCTCAAAGCTACACCTCAAAACAACGGGTAGGAACGTGCTCAAAAACGCGTCGCAGAACGGAAACGACTGCGCCGCTCAGCTGCCTCGGCACTCCGCCGCGTCGGCGCTGTTCCGCCGAGGCGACGGTGGCGCCATAACACGGGCGCCCGGTCACTATAGTCGAAAACAGTGCCCCAATAAAAGTATACCACACGGTGTGAGTACAATGCAAACAGCGAAAGCGTTGCCAGTGGTATAAAAAATAACGACTTAATAACGCGTTCGCAGTTTATGTTGCTGTGCAGTGCGCTAATCTTCAAACGCACGCATAAGCGACGCCAGGAGAACAGCTTTTCCACTACTGCACAACATTGGCTTTAATGCAATGCTTCTGAGCTTTAGCAAATATGCATGCCGTTGTCATGTATTTAGGAGCGGTCTCGTGACAGAAGCTCACTTCTTGAGCATGATAATCAGCACTAATTGACAAATTAAAAGTTCTTCCAGCACTATCAGCTATTATATGCCTTCCGGGTGGTTGAGCGCAAAATCCGCATAAACGCCGGAATACTTGGAGGGTTTTGGAGCGCCAAGCCGGCGTTTTACGCCCGATGGCGCGCACTCGACGCTCGGTGTCGGAAAAAACGCGCGCCGCCGGCGATGTGGCCCTGCCAAATATTTGAGGCGCGGGCGACGCGGCGTCCTCTCGAACCGGAAGCTGAGGCAGACGCGAGCCAATAGGAGCGCGGAAAACTGGCATTGCCGGTTTGAGAGGCAGCTGTTAACATGGTCGCCATGGCCGACGAGGTGTGCGGCAATTTGGCCGCCGAAATGTGATTATCGTAAAAATAAATGCCTAATCGCGCACGAAATATCGCTTTTTTTGTGAGTATGCGACATACTCTCGGATCGTAATATATTTGTTTTCTCCCTGAATGAAAATTTGGAAAAAAGAAAAAAGACCAGTGACGCTGGTATCCGCGCGGGCATTCCGAGGTATCTTCATTCATTCGAGTGAGCCAAATCCTTGTGCGTCCTATGTACGCTTTCTACATTTAGCACAGTAGCGTTGTAATGAGCCCTTTCGCGATTTTAAGACAAGGGGCAGCGTCGCTTCCCTCCTGTACCTCGCTCTGCGATTATTTCCGCTCGATGATGTATTTGCTTTGGCATCGAGTCATATGCGGCGACGCGCGCGCCGCTCCCTCGTTCCACGTATCTCGAGCTGGGCGTCGCGTCAGAGC
Organism: Amblyomma maculatum; assembly: GCF_055883805.1. Classification (NCBI taxonomy): domain Eukaryota; kingdom Metazoa; phylum Arthropoda; class Arachnida; order Ixodida; family Ixodidae; genus Amblyomma; species Amblyomma maculatum. The sequence goes on along the minus strand of NW_028146754.1, from coordinate 1,055,195 downwards.
GGCACTTTTCGACACGCGATAATCGTGAAACATAACACCGCATGTATTTCGGCCTTAATGAAGTGTGATTCATTAGGAAGAAAAAAAAAAGAAATAAATTGCTTCTTCGTTAATCGAAAAATAAGCGAATGCAGAATTGTCGCAGCGAAACTCTGCCTATGCAGTAATGTATACAATCAGGTCGTGCCAACGTAACGCGCCTTTTTCTTCGTTCTTTGCACGTGCCTCCAAAGCTAATTTTGTTTCGCTTTGAAACCTGAAAACTCGTGTGCCCCTTCTCTTTTCAGATTATCACATTCCGTTGCATAACAAGTTACATTCACAGCAATTGCAGACATTGCACCGCACCAGACCTAACCCATTTTACTACGCTTCAAGCAACCAAATGTTTCGCACACCAGGCAAAACCTCACCCACGAGACCTCTATCCAGAATGTCTTCTTAGGTATATGCTGCGGGAGGTTTATTCCTTTGCTGCAACATTCGGTTCAATAACTTCACAGGAAACACCCCAATTCGTACCTTGCTATCTTCCTTAACTCTTTTCATTATAGCTCAGCAGCAGGGTCACTGTCGAGGTGAGTCGCTGTCGATTAGCACCAGCTGGCTAGGTGTTTTCTCTCCTTTTCTTTCAAGCATGCGTTCGCGGCGGCCCTTCAGGCGCTCGTTCTTTTTTCCCCTCCAATAACACCCACCAGAGCATCACTCCAGAGATCCACACTGGTGTTCTGTCTGTCATCGCCAGATAAACTAACAACCTGTGATGAGGTGCTTTTATGTAGTATATCCCTATCCACTCTATCTCTCCGCCCTCTCCCGTCGCAAGACGTACATAGCTAACCATATGTCGCAGAAGAAAAGCTGCGGAGGGGGAGGGTTGATGGGAGGAAAGTAGGTCAAGGAGTGAAAAAAATTACAAAAAAAATGTTTCTTCTGTAATTGTTTTTCCGCCTAGTACCAGTGATCATGTGGCCTGAAAAAGAAATAAAAGCTTCAGTAGCAGGAAAACGTACAATGCCCGGTGGATGATTAATCAACACATCAAGTGGTTTCCGTGTAGACACACGTTTATTGAATAGTAAACATGCCTTCCAAAGGGTTCTGATAAGGAATATATCTGCGGGCGAACAATTCTCAAAAGATTTCTGCAAAGGGAGGAGAATCACAAAGAAATAGAATCGAACCTGCCGCGCCAAAGAAAAAATAAAAAAAAAAAGTTCAAGGTGCCACTAAAGTAGGAATTTATAAGAAGGAGAGTCTTTTCAGGAATATGTGCAGCTTAAGCTAATGCAGAGTAGGGATAGAGTGTGCAGATGCGGAGAATAAACTAAAATAGGTCTGTATGGGATTGTTTTACCGACTAGTTAAATCGCAGAAGAACCATATTTAAGGTATTCTAAAGTCCCTTTAGAGATATTTATTCCAGATGGTTCCAATGTTAATAATTTGTGGATTAGATATGTCTATCTATATTTACTGTCCCTTGTATATTTAACTCCTGACTGGAGCATGAATATTTTAATTTCTCCTAACATATGTTCTTTCCGATTAAAATGCTGGGAAACGGCTTTTGAGGATTTTTCGCCTGTGTCCGCCCGATGGTCGTTAAGGCGTATTTTCATTGATTGCGCTGTTTCTCCGATTTACTGTTAATTACAAAATGAGCACTCTAGAAGGTAGCAACGGTTGAAGATGTGCATCTACAGCCTGATATTATGTGAAAAGGGAAATCGCCTGCAATACTTTTAACAGTGGTGCGTTTTTGTACATGATTGCACGTCTTACATCTGGGTCGAGAGCAAGGACGTGGTTGTGTTGAATGCTTGTTGTCGAGTTTAGAACGTACTAGAATATCTTTTAGGTTTGCATTATGTTTCTGATTTTACCCTTGGTGCCTCCGGGAATATTGTGTTCAGGCGGTCATTACACGTTAGCATGGAATGGTATTTTCGCAGAATATTGTTTAGGTTTGGGGGGGGGGGGGGCATTGGGTTATTTAGTTACAGAAGAAGGTAACTTCTTTGTAACTTCAATTAATGAAGTTCGTTTAGGTAGTGATTATTATCGCTACATATTCTTCTAAGCTGTGTCGCTTGTCCAGTATATATATTCCTTGCTTACAATGTTTCTGTTTATGGCCGGTGAAATCTATAGGTATAGTTGCTTATCCGTTGTCTGTCTGTAAAAGTTAGTTCTATGTTTGCTATTTCCCAGTGGAAATTGGAAAACGTAAAACTTCTAAACTCGACAACAAGCATCCAACACAACTACATAATTGCTCTCAACCAACGTGTAAGACGTGCAATCATATACAAAATCGCAGAATCCGGTAAAAACGTCCTCGGAAAAAAAGTCCCTGAAGTCAACATCCCCGGAATAAACAGCTAAGGAAGAAACGTCCCCGGAATAAATATCCCTATTCGCGACGTAAGAAAAAATGTCCCCGAAAGAGGACTGTAGTATTTGCGCTAAGGAACTTACACAGCGTTTTCACTTGGTCGGCTGCAATGATGAATGATGTATGCTAACTTTCTTGCAGTCGTTCCTACAGTTAGCTGGGAAGGGACCCCGACCATGGAACTGATGATGGCGTTCGTAACAAAAAACAATGGCCGCTGTACTAAAATGACAGCGCCTCGTTTTCGCTTTTTTTACAGCGAAAAGGCGAACTAAAGACCAGCCTTACCAGACCAGAAGTTTGGAGCGGTGCATTAGAGGGGGCGGGGGGGGGGGGGGCATGGAGCACGATCGGCTAAGCCTCGTGTTACTTACACCACAGTACACCATCACCAGAGAAATGGTTGAACCTTGTCACAATATGTCCGTGAGGTAATTCTAGTGACGTCTTGTTCTTAGGGCGGTTCCCCGAGACTATACTACTTCGCAGTGCCGCTCGCACCTTTCTCAGGGGCCAGTATTACCAAGCTGATTACATCTGTTTAATGATTACTTAATTAGCTGCGCAGATCGGAACGACGCAACGCGTAAAAAGCCTGGTGGCTCTTGTAACATGTTTTTTACGAAGTGCTTGTTTATATATCGGGCACCCAGAGGGCAGAGGTTCTAAATGATTATATTTAAACCAAAGCCAAGAAAGAGATGCTTTTTTTTTTTTCGATGAGTTCCCGAAGAAATCATTCTTAAGACCAGGCTTTTTTCCTTGGGGTCATTTTTGAATAGTTGCCGCTGTTTAAGAGGCCGTTTCCTCCGGAGACGTTTTATCCGGTGACTTTTTTACCTAAACACACAAAAACGCAGCACGGTTTAAACTACTGGAAGCGATTTCACTTTTCACATAAAATAATGCTTTAATTACACGTCTCCAAAATTTGTCTACCTTCGAAAATTCTCCTCACACAAAGAATACATAGGAGAGACGCGGCACTCAATGAACATAGGGCTTAATGGCCATCGTGTGGACACCTGCAAAAAACCCCCCAAATCAGTTTCCCAGCTTTTCAATCTAGGACCACTAGCTCGAAGCAACATAAATTATAGATTCTCCAGCCAGGCTTTAAACACGTAATTTATATTTCTATGTAAATTTCTAGTATATTTCAGGGGGTGTTTCAAGTTAATTTCACCGATGTTTTTAAACATATACTGCTTCCTAGCAAATTGAAGTTGCCTTAGAGATGCTGAGAGTATGCTGTATGTTTTCGGTCCTTCGTGTTAATCAATAATAAAAATATTCCCTAATTTTGCATCTATTATTTTGAGAAGTCTAGGGTCGACGCGAAATTTGTAGATCGCGCAAGAAATGACTTTGTCATGTCCATTTAGCGAAGCTAGGCTTTATGTCACTATCTTATTGCCCTTCGAAAAATGCCCGCCATGTATGCAACTAATAGGTTAGCGATTTTAACCGCCCCTAGAGGACCGACTAAGAAAGGAAATCGCTTATCTATGCAGTGTTCCCCCCACCGGGTTTTACGTCCGTCAAAGGAAGCTGGAATGCTGAAAGAAAAAAAAAAGCCATCAGAAAATGTTGCTCGCAGGACATCTCACCGCGAAGAAACATTCCATTATCATGTTTTCCTGCTCGCTTCAATTTATTTCACACGATACTTCCAGTAGTCGCTGGTGCACACCTCTTTACCACTGAAAAACGACAAACACCATTCTGACCAATATTGCAGAGAAAACAGGACTTCGTTACTTAATCAGCCGTCTGGGAGGGCTTGAATTACAGCCCTATAATGTGACTAGTTTTGCATTTGGTGGGCTTTCTTCGAAGGACAATAAATAATGCTACGGTAAACGTAGCTTGAAGGAAACATTTTCGAGCTCATCTACTACATATGCTTTGACATTTTCTCCCTCAAACGATTAGAAAAATGAGGGAGTTATTGTTGACAGTAGTTAATCCAAGCGAAGAAGAAAAATACTGCAGATCAGCACGCCTGACTCTGAAAGCTCTCACTAGTTTTCACGAGGCTAAGGCGCACCGTATCTTGAAAAACTTTGGTTACATTATCTGGGACGCCCTTATATATTGCTGTGTTAGATAAAGGTAACCAAGGTTCCATGCAATTTGTTACAGAAATTTTTAAATGTCCTGGACAAATTTCTCTACACAAAGGAATGATCCTTTATTTTTGTAAAATACCCAGTAGTTGTTCTGTGAATGAAATCACATATCACTAGAGAAGATAGCGCTGTTTTATATGTACGTTAAGTTGCAAGTTTGGAGTCCTGCTGTTTGTACACAAACATTTTATCCGGTATAATTTATTTACTGAATACTTGTTTTTCTTTCCTCGTCGCACTTGTTTTAGTCAAATGTCGAAACCTTTGCTCGAGGAGCAACGAGCTGCAATAAGTCGATTTTCAATCCGACCTTTTGGCGCGAAGAATGCAGTCGATCTCAGTGCAGCGTTGTCCTAATTATGAAGGCTATATTCTTCAGTTGAGGAAAAATTTCAGACTCTAGGCCGGGAGGCGGTTTCTCAAAAACGCAAAAAAAAAAAATCGTTGAAATTTTTAAAACAACATAAAATGGAAAACTGAATAATATTTTCGAGAACGCAATGCCTTCCATAATTATTCAATTCCCCAAGAAAAGCGCTCTATACCTCAAAATCATTAGGGGCTAAAAGGTGTAGCTTTACATCGTTTAAGATTTTAAAAATGTGGTAAAACTGGGACCTAGTACTGAAAATGGCTAATATTGAGCACTGCATTCTGGTGGAATCGCCAATAAAACGATTTCTTAGCATTACGCAGGCCTTGTTGTTTCTGAATTTATAGCTGTGTTCTTGCCTGTTCGTTCTAATGCTACTTAGAATTGGCCAAAAATTTATAAACGGTCTAATATTTGAAAATTTCTTTTTGAATTTAAAGAACATCACCACATTCGATTTGAATTCAAACCGCTTAAAAACAAATTAAATTTTGCATTATATGGAATATTATATAAAAGTAAATATAACATAAGCGCGTGGTTTCAAGCTAAAGAGTTGCCTAGGCTTTTCTCTTAATGTGTAGGCATCATACTTTCAAATAACTATTCCCTACATTTAGTTACATGCCATCCGCAATGACAAGATATCGCCCCGTTCTGCATTCGAATTCTAAGACTGAAAAGGCACAGAAGCCAGAGGGTTTCCGAGAGAACACTGCAGCAAAATAATAACTAAAACAAGGAGTTTATTTAAATGCGTCAAAACTACGGTACAGGAGGCTTCCGCAAGTGGAGCACCTTGACTCGTGCTGTGCGTGATTCTGCTGATGGTCGTATATCGACTTTTGAGTACAGCCCGTTGGGATGAAGACGCCCGTACTCCTTCCGGAGATACCAGTGAATGTATTGGCCAGCCTCGAAGTCGGACTCCGTCTCGCTTGGCATCCGTGAAACCAGTGTATTATTAGGCTCGCCGAAGTCTTGCCGACCGTCGCAAGAGGACGAAGACTGCATTGCATAGGTGCTGTGGTCAGAATCCTTGGCACAAAAGGGAGGCGGGACCTGCTGGTCTGCCTTGTGATGTGGGGGCTCGCCGGCTCCAGTTACTTCCGAATATCTTTGCAGCCCCTTTTCAACAGCGCTGAGAAGTGCGGCCTGGAAAGGAAAATCGAAGCATTAAATATTGCAATACATGGCCGCATTCAAACTCCGCAACGCTTTAAATATGGTTGAGAGAACTTTGGCGTCAGAAAAGAACAAACCGCAAAAACAGTGCGGGAGGCTAACAGCGCCGCGGCTCCTATCGCGAGGATTTATAACTTTTCCCTTAGCCCCGCATTTATTTTATTATAAACGCTTTCCGAGAGAATTTGATGCGTAGCCTATTCCGTCATAACGAAGACCTCTATGAAAAGGGCGCTATGGCTAGCTCTACGATTTTATGCAAGTATTAGAGTCTGATCATTAGATCGCTAAATAGTACGGCAACTGAACGTTTGACAGGTGAATAGAAAATGACTGAAAAACGGTCTTACCTCGTTTGCTGAACCACATATTGTGTCTTGTGCTGAAAGGCTTTCCGTGAACTCCAGGGAGAATTCGGGTGCGCCAGGGTTGAGCGACGAACACTAAAAAAAAAGTAAGAGGACGCTTTTGCTTTACCATATGATTAGACACGATAGCACGTTTGACACCGCCTTTTTTACCCGCTCCATTTTCATTATTCTTTAAATGCAATAAATTTTAAATATTATAGCTGTCATGTCAATAAACATCCTATACACACCTGTTTTCCTTTTAGTGATCAACTGGAACAGGCTAATATGGTTTGGAATAAGAAATCAGATGAACGATGATAAAATATGCTCGAAGGGAATAGGTACATTCAATAAAGTCGGACTATGACGTACACTCATTTCAATTGAAATGAAAATCTGCATTCTATGATCACATGTGCCTAAGGGTTATACAATAGCCAGGTGTCTTCCGCGGTACAAACAATAAAGAGCTTTATATGCTGGTCTAAACCTCAACAAGTTGATCTTCGATTCTGTGCATTTTTTTCGGTGTTGTTAAATTACCTCATAAATTGCTCTACTTATGCCGTGCTTACTTAAAAATTACTGGACCAGAATGAGGGTAAGGTAGCACTTACAATATCTCCTGGTTCCACATCCCAAACTTGAAAGAAGGGATAGTGTTCTCCACGGAAGACGTAGCACCGCATCTCTGAGGGACACGCTGTGCACTGCAAACCACAAATAAAGGCACCAGTTAGCATGCATGCACATTTAAGAAAGCTTCCAAAAGTAACTGAGCGTGGGGTCATTAATTTAGTTATGTTCTGCAAAGAGAAGTTGAGATTTCGAACATAATCTACGAAAAGGTATTAAAAATAAGCAGTTGTACTGACCTTCACATAGATGCGCATTTCTGCCTATATGTCACTTTCTTGACGCGTCCAGACACTACTACTCTCCGAGGTCACCCCGAATCAGTGATTTGTGTCCTAAAACGGAGCCTTTTTATACCTGCTAGAGCACTTCGCCCGGTGAATCATGATTGGTTCTATGAAAGAGGGCGCATTCAAGGTTGCCTCGTCCATGTGCTCTCAGTACAACCCTGTCCCTCTTTCCTTGAATTCCAAAACGTTCAACTTTTATTGTTCTCAGACAAAGATATTCCTGGTGGGGACGGAAATGACCTACAAAGGAAATGGAAGCAGCACTTATCTTTTGGTTCTAGGATATATTGGAAGTCTCCTTATCTGTAACCTGTGACTTGTTATGATGAGTCATGGTCAGTGGCATTTGACGCCGCGAACTTTGTACACTCCTTCTACACACTCTCTGCACAGTTTATATGGCTTTTCGGTAGCGTCCTGTTCCTTGAATTTATTCTGGACAACTTAGGAGCATGTGAAAATATCTGAAGTACAGAGGAGATAGCCCAGAAAGAGTTTTCGAATGCGGTTTAGAGGACACGTGACACCGCTCTTGATGCAAAGGCTGTAAGGAGGAAATATATTGGAAAGAGGAAATATATATCCCGAAAAGAAATTGGATTGCCATAAATGTATACGCTTTTCGCTAGACATAATTGGTAAGGATATCAAAAAGTGCAAAGTGTACAATTTTTTCACCAGCACGCCTATGTATCCACCTCACTTATAGCTTAAATTTCAGACATCTTATAGTAGCGCGAACAAAAACACACACAAGACAGGGTACAGGACGAGGGCTAACTGCCAACTGTTTATTGGAAGAAAAGAGGAACGTATATTTAAACCCTCGGCCACTCAGGTGATTCATAGCCCCCAACGCACTCACCCCACCGGGTATCAAAATTCATCAATGACAAGGCAACTGAAGCACTAAGGAAGAACTTTAGACAAGTCAGGAGCAGCGTTACAAGAGTAAAGAGCAAGGCGGAGCGATTGTACAAAGACTTGGGCCTTTCACAATTGTCAGCAGCGATTGGAAAGTGTAAATCTGACTCGTTAAGTGTATTTTTTACAGCAAAGACTCACAAACCGGATATTCCGTTTCGAACAATTGTCAGTGAAAAGGGCTCTTGGCAGATCCAGGTCAGTCGGTTCCTTCTTAAACAATTGAACAAGCTGCAGGTAACTGACCCTTTCGTCACAAAAAGCTCGAAAGATGTAACAGAGTACCTGGGGCACAACCAATCAATCGGGTTCGCGTTTTCAGTGGTTGTCGTAGACCTTTTTTACTCCATACCACACGCGGATTTATTCGCATCGGTAAGGGCATGTGTGGAAGAACATGGAGAAGTGTCATTCCAGAATTCTGTAGGCATGTCATTAGATGATTTTATGACTCTTCTGGAATTTTACCTCAGCAGTACCTTTATTTCATTTGACAAAGAGCATTATCTGCAACGCCGCGGCATTTGCATTGGGTCATGCGTAGCACCAGTACTAACCAACATCTTTTTATCGCATATTGACCAGTCATTGACGACAGCCCTAGATGGCACCAAGATTTTAAAAGTGTTCAGATACGTGGATGATTTTCTAGTTCTGTTGAGCATAAGCCATGCTATGACGTACCAGGATACGGTGAATGATGTTTTAAATCAGTTTAGGCAGCATGGCAAAGGTTTAACATTTACCCATGAAATGCCTTCGAAGGACTGCCTACAGTTTTTAGACATCCGCATAATCATTTCGAACAGCCATGTTTGCTGGTTGTATCACCCCAGAGTTCAGAAGGGTCTGTTGCCCTATAGTTCGGCACACTCGAAAATAGTTAAAAGGGGGATTGTCTCTCTGTGCCTGGAATCCGCCCTCATGAAGTCATGTCCGCACAAAATGCAGGAAAGTTTTAATGATCAGGTGGGCAGGCTTTCTTCTGCCGGTTTCCCCTATGCGATCGTGGCGGCTGTGGCTGAGACATTGCTGCAAAAGATAAAGAGAAAAGCGCGGCAAAGGGCTGAAAGCAGAGGTAAACCTGTAGTCATGCCGTATGTGCACAAGGTGTCGCACAACTTGAAGAAGGTGGCGGGGAGGTACAAAGTGCCGATGGTGTTTTCAGCACCTTTCAAAATGGCAAAGCTATGTCCCCGTATCGCCAAACAAGGAGCAAAGAAGAGCGGCTGTGGCAAGAAACATGCTAGGCCCTTTGCGGAATGCGCCATCGGAGTTGTCTACGAGATACCATTGTCTTGTGGAAAGGTGTATGTAGGCCAGACGGGACGCTGCGTGAACGATCGTGCACGGGAACATGACTTATCATTAACAACGGGGGAAGGTTCTAATTTGGCTAAGCATTGCGCGTCCTGTAGGGGTTGCCAGCCTCGGCTGTACGAGATTAGGATTCTTGGCAAGAGCCGCAATTCACTCGCACGTGAAATCATGGAAGCGTACTTTATAAAGATAAGAGGGACTGACTGAATAAGTGAGTCTTCTGTAGTGCTCTACAGCAGTGAGGTATCTTTCCTCGATAATATGATCTGAAATGAGTATTCCATTGTCCACTGTTTGTAACCTGCTTCGGACGACCTGTCTTTGGTATTAGTGGCGGTTTTTTTTATATATATATATTTTTATATATAGATTTTTTTACCTTGATTAATTTTTAGATTTTGACTGCTTTTGCTTCGTATACATGACACTGCCTTCGCTACGAGATATTGACTGCTTTTGCTACAATTTGTTTTGTTGGTTACCCTTGGGTTTGGTTTTTTACCTTGGTCTTACCTTGTTGGTTTTTTTGTTAAAATGCTTTTGTTACCTTGTTGTTTGTTCTGGTTTTTACGGCTTTTTGTTAGACTGCTTTTGCTTTGCTATGGACACTGCTTTTGCTACGGGGGATTGACTGCTATTGCCTCTTTGCTAGTTACCTTTGGTTATTACCTTGTTGTGAGCTCTAATTTTTACGTTGTTTAGTTTTGACCGCTTTTGCTTCAAGTCTTCACAATCCTTTGCTACGTTTGACTGATGTTAAGATATGTATCGTTTATTTATCGCTTCCTTGTTGTGTTTATTCACACATGCCTAGGCTTGTCATTGATGAATTTTGATACCGGGTGGGGTGAGTGCGTTGGGGGCTATGAACACCTGAGTGGCCGAGGGTTTAAATATACGTTCCTCTTTTCTTCCAATAAACAGTTGGCAGTTAGCGCTCGTCCTGTACCCTGTCTTGTGTGTGTTTTTGTTCGCGCTACTATAAGATGTCTGAAGTACTGCACCAACTAGGCCGACAAAACATCTTATTATAGCTTAAATTATATGTTGTTTTTTTTAACATGTTTTATTATTAAACTTTTTACATTCGTTCCCTCTTGAATGTTATTTCTTCTGATAATGGCATGCTTGTCAGGTATGGCTTACTATGATTTAATATTGTCTGTTTTTATTTATCCTTTTCTCCTATTTAATATATATTTATTGCATTAACGAATCCTTGTTCTTAACCATACCCTGAACGCTCTTGGAAAACGCGGTTTGTGTGTTCTTTCGAGGGTACGGAAGCGGTTTTTGGGCTCTCTTGAGAGAGCATGTGCTGCCGTGGGCCAGGTGGTATGGCGACAGCAGGAGTGACGGGATAGCCCCGCATACATGAGTTCTTCCTTTTATTAGTTTTTGGTTGCCTATAAATAACTCCAATATAAGGAGCTGAATTTACTTACACAGGCTACCGGCTAGGTCACTATAGACCTTGGCTCTCGACATTTTCGGGAAGTATTTGTGTTTAAGGTGGCGGTTAAATTGTCGCAATATTTACAGTAGTTCACGCTCTGCCACCAGGCTACGCCACTAATCCAAAAATGCAGACACGGGGGCCAGTTGGTTGATCATTCTGTGGAATACTGCGCTACTTGATATACAGAGACAAATGGAAGACAACACACGAATGAAGCGCAAACTTACAACTATTTATTTTTATTGACAAAACACGTACATATATACAAAAGGCATTCTTGTCAAATCACAAACACATCATTCATGCATGTGATCACGCACGTTATCATTTCTACCACAACTCCGCATCTGCACAGCTATCATATCTAGCTCCTCTTTTGTGAGAGCCACAGAAGATGTACTAACGCACGTATCTTTTTCTGCTGACTCGATTAAGAAGGCTTCTACGATTTCCCTTTCAATTCTTTCCTTTTGTTTACCTACAATTTCAGTCCTATGGAATAATGGTTTGCAGCCAGTTTCGCATCGCAAGCAATGTTGCGCAAGATTTCCAGGGTGGCTGATTTTCAACAGTCATTATGATGTTCCAGCAGCCTCTTATTAACACATCTTCCCGTTTGTCCGATTTATTGTTTTCCGCACGTAATCCGCTCGCATGATGAAATCATTTACAAGATCCCGATTTCGTGCTGAAAACAATACATCGGACAAACGGGAAGATGTGTTAATAAGAGGCTCCTGGAACATCATGACTGTGGGAAAATCAGCCACCCTGGAAATCTTGCGCAACATTGCTTGCGATGCGAAACTGGCTGCAAACCATTATTCCATAGGACTGAAATTGTAGGTAAACAAAAGGAAAGAATTGAAAGGGAAATCGTAGAAGCCTTCTTAATCGAGTCAGCAGAAAAAGATACGTGCGTTAGTAAATCTTCTGTGGCTCTCACAAAAGTGGAGCTAGATATGATAGCTGTGCAGATGCGGAGTTGTGGCAAAAATGATAACGTGCGTGATCACATGCATGAATGATGTGTTTGTGATTTGACAAGAATGCCTTTTGTATATATGTACGTGTTTTGTCAATAAAAATAAATAGTTGTAAGTTTGCGCTTCATTCGTGTGTCGTCTTCCATTTGTCTCTGTATATCAAGTAGCGCAGTATTCCACAGAATAATCCAAAAAGTAATAATGAAGCGCCCAGCCTTCTTGAACTGGGCTACCTGATTGGACCGGAGTGCCTGTGCCTTTCGCAGTGCTGCAAAAATCTTGTGATACCAAGTATAGCTACCATTGTAGAGCAACGAAACCTATTGCCCCCCCCCCCCCCCCCCCCCTTGCCGTGGCTGAGGGTGTTGGAATGGTTATCAGTAGTCTAGGCGGCTTTGACTGCAGTATGATAGCTCGCCTATACACAAATAAAACAGGGTGTCAACATGACGACAGTGCAAATTTAGTGCCAGTGAAATGGATAAGCAGATGCAAAAAGGAGAAAGTGGCGATATCATGCAAATAATTTGTTTGTGTCTCATGCATATATTTCGGCAGGCTTCGTCAATGAACCTTAGAAGTCAGCGCCTGTCTTGTGTTCTTTTGATCCTCGCGCTGTGAAATCACGTGATCATGAGCTTTAGAATACGGAGACGCTATCGGTTAGAGAGATAGGGTAATAGCGGAGCGCAAGTGCGCATGCGCAGAGTAATTACCGCTACCCTCGCCTGTTTATCACAGCCCTCTGCGCATGCTCATTGTTGCCGCGCTATTACCCTATCATCCTAAACGGTAGGGGCCGCTTTTCTAAAGCTCTCTATTGTTGATGCCATAGATATAGTACAAACTTCCAGCTCTTGGGCGAGCCCTTGGAAACTGCCTCTTCTTAGGCACAAAAAAAATTGTTGCTTTATCGAACGCTAATCATCATCATCATCATCATCATCATCATCAGCCTGATTATACCCACTGCAGGGCGAAGGCCTCTCCCATATTTCTCCACTTAACCCGGTTCTGTGCTAGCTGCATCCACTTGACCCCTGCGAACTTCTTAATCTCATCCGCCCACCTAACTTTCTGCCTCCCCCTGCTACGCTTTCCTTCCCTTGGAATCCAGTTTGTTACCCTCAGCGACCATCGGTTATCCTCTCTTCGCACTACATGTCCTGCCCATGTCCATTTCTTCTTCTTAATTTCCACTAGAATGTCGTTAACTTGAGTTATTTCTCTGACCCACTCTGCACGCTTTCTATCTCTTAATGTTACCCCTACCATTTTTCGTTCCATAGCTCTTTGGGTTGTCCTCAACTTAAGTAGAACTCTCTTGGTTAGCCTCCACGTTTCAGCCCCATAGGTGAGTACAGGCAAGATGCAACTGTTGTACACTTTCCTCTTGAGCGATACCGGTAAGCTGCTAGTCATAATCTGCGAGTGCTTGCCAAATGCGCTCCATCCCAATCTTATTCTTCTTGATATTTCCTTTTCATGGTCTGGATCTGCGGTTACTACCTGTCCTAAGTAGACATATTCGCCTACTTTTTCCAGTATTTCGCTACCTAATGTAAACTGCTGTTCCTTCCCGAGGCTGTTGAACATTACCTTAGTCTTCTGCATATTGATTTTCAAGCCTACCATTCTACTTTTTCTGTCTAGGTCATCAATCATTATTTGCAGTTCATCCCCCGAGTTGCTTAGCAAGGCAATGTCATCAGCAAATCGCAGATTACTGAGGTATTCTCCATCTACCCTTATCCCTAACTGCTCCCATTCCAAGTCTCTGAATACTTCCTCTAAACAAGCTGTGAATAGTACTGGGGAGATTGTGTCTCCTTGCCTAACACCTTTCTTTATGGGAATTTTATTGCTTTCTTTATGTAGAACTATGGTTGCTGTGCAGCCACTATATATATCTTCCAGCACTTTCACGTACGTCTCGTCTACCCCCTGATTTCGCAATGCCTGCATCACCGCCGAGGTTTCAACTGAGTCAAATGCTTTTTCGTAACGCTAATACATATATGATAATTAGCTGTAGTTCATTCAACAGTCGTCCTTGTTTGTTATTATTTCTTGCTTGTCTAACCTCGAAAACTAGACTTGGCAAGGTACAAAGTGCAAGTAAGTGAATGATTGCCTTTTTTTTTTCTTTTGAGGTGAATCGATATTGCGAAAGAGACATGAAATCCACCACAATGCTCTGTACCGCGCAGGATGCCTGCATGTATTCATGTTCACTACTGCACTGCAGGTGGGGTTTCACACTAAAGTATGAGGCAAATGGGGACAAAGGGCTGGGGGGGAGGGGGTAGTAAAGGAAAATTGTAGTACTGTAATTGTAATTCTACTAGAGGGGGTAGTACAGGAAAGTTTTGTAGGCACTTAAGGTGCCCTCTATCCCTTTCCCAATCTGATGCAGCGATTGCAAAGTGCCATCACGATGTGACGTGGCACCGCAGCCAGCGATTTCCAACTACGAAGAAAGTTATGTGTCTCGTAACACTACACGAACTCAAGTAAAAAAAAAAGCGCTACGATATTGTGAATGTAGCCAGCTTACCACCAAGGTGCTAGAAGCAGCCAGAACTATAAAACATCACCAGCAGAAATATCACTCGGAAGGTTCTGCATTTCGTCAAAAGGTGACATCGGCTTTGAGTAACAAATTTGTTAATGTCGCTACTGAGACGAAAAATAAATAAAAAGCCAACAGGGCATTTCTGAGTGAAGTTCAAACCATGGTAGTATAGCAATCAGAGAAGTTTATTTGTCTTGGCTAACAGAACCACTCCTGATATGTTGTTTGTTTTGTGTCTTGGCTTTGCTATGTCTTAATTTCTAGTCACAATGGTTTGTTTCCGTCGGCAGCACCAGCTGATCGCTTTCTTCGCATTTACCGGATAGATTGTAGTTTATACTGAAATGCAAAGTAATTGGCCATTCCCGCTGTATTTGTTCTTCTAACTAGCGGGCACAACATCTACGGTACGCCCTAATAGACAGCTCCAATAAAAAAAAAAATTTCGGTTTAGCTCAGTTAACGCTAGTTGAATTATTTGCCTATCACGATCTGGAAGTGTAAGGTGCTACCTTATTGGGGACACTTAAGTTTATTGTTTAAGGGTGTAAATGAGCTCTGTGAGCTCTGAATTTCACATTCGAAGTAGAAATTAGACGAATTCTTGGAAAATCGACATTTATTCATTCTGTGTACTGTCGTACAGGTTCCATATCTGCTCTGACGGCGCCCAACAACATTCACGCGCTCCACTCAAGGCGAAAATTCTTACGCCAAATAATTTTTGTACTTGGTATAAAATCAGGTAACAGCTCGAAAAATCATGGACGGGACACAAGAGTAAGAACACACAACGAGCGCTGTTGTGTGTTCTTGTTCTTGAGTCCCGTCCATGTTTTTGCGCTGTTACCTGAAGATGCGGGCCTGGCCGGGCTCTGGCTTTCGGGTAAGTCCGAGCATGTGCAGTGCTCGAAACCCTCATCCGCGTGGAACAGGGATGCGAACATAGTTTGCGGGTGGCATTCTTCGCTTGTTCTTGTTTATTGCACATAGTTTTGAATAAGGTAATTAGTGCATATAGGTCTGCGGTTGCTTTTCTCCGTGTTATTATCTTACTAATCTCTTCAGTCCCTCTTATTTACCATTGACCGCAGCTCAGATGCTTACGGAGTAAAACAGCAGCTTCAACGGTCGACAAACATGTTTTTTTTTTATCCTTCTGTGTAATAGCTGCTTCAGAACCTGCAGCGGCTCCTTTGGAGGCTTTCAGTGCCGTGAGTGAATTGCCGGCGCAATGACTGTCAGTCACCAATTAAGCTTCGCAAAGCTTTCCACTGAAAATGTACTCTGCTTTCCGCTTGTAAAAAGCGAACGTTTGGACCGGTCCTCTTTGGGTTGTCGCGACTGCTACCGAACAAACAGGTTCTCCCTTTGTTCAGCACCAGAGCAACGATGCAGGGCGGCCGCTCTCTTCAAACGGTCGCACCCTCTTTCTGTCTGACTACTCTTTGCTCTTGTGGGACCCCAGTCAAACGCTTAGTGTGAAGAGGGGGACAGAAAGAGAAAGAAATGGGAAGTCTTCTTACTAAAGAAGCTTCGCTGCCTGTATTTCTTGTGGCCGTTGGCTCTGTGCGGGACCAAGCTTTCGCCACTGACTCCTTTCCGCTGGCTTGCGCCCCTCGTGTGTCCTACAAAGGAAGAAAGCATTTGCAGCCGAGACAGGCAATAAAACTGACATCTCTTGATTTAAAGCCCAGCTTATTGCTCGCCTGAGGAGTCTGAAAAGTCGGAAGCCCAAGTGAAGAATGTGGGGCCGAAACGTCTCCGCTTGACCTGAAGCTATAGAACTGGTGTACAAACTTCCTCCTGGCAACTACCAAGAATTCGGGCACGCGACCAGCTGCAGAAAGAGGTCGGGTGCATTTCCTTAACTTCACGAAGGCTATATTAAAAAAGCTATATTAAAAAAAGACAAAAAAAAAACGGAGATGTCTGTCTCCGCAAAGTGGGGCTCGGACACTTGGGCCACTGCGGGTAGGGGAATTGCTTTTTTCTTGAAAGCGTATTCACACATTCTGAGATTCCCTGCTGAACGCATGGTAAAGGGGCTTATCCTAGGGTCTTGGTTTATTCTTTTTCGCTTTAAAACCAGCTACGCCCGTCAACAAAGAGCACCATACTGTCGCGTTTTTCTTAGCTGCATCGCCGTTTGTTTTGTCAGTTCTATGTGACTGACATGGCTGTCTGACTTGGTCTTCCCGATGACATATTGATGTATGACACCAAGAGTCAGGACAAATGCGCGAAGAGAATGAAAGGGTGCAGCATTCGAGTGCTTTAAGTATACACGATTTACTGCCCAGGGTGGAGAAGGGTGCTTCATGTACACATATGGAGAAACGAAATGGGACATGGGGCTGAATCGTGCTTTTGGGAGTAGCGAGCGTGCAGTGTGTATATTTAGATCTTCTAAAGAAGCATTCTTAGCTACACACGCCTGCCCTCCTTGCTCACAGCGTAGCAGAGGCGGCGCACTAAATTTGAGACCAAGAAGAAAACTCTCGTCTGTGCAGTGGATAAATAAACATATACATATATTAGGCTCCAGGGCCGCGCACGACACACACACACACACACACACACACACACACACACACACACACACACACACACACACACACACACACACACACACACACACACACACACACACACACACACACACACACACACACACACACACACACACACACACACACACACACACACACACACACACACGCACACACACACACACACACACACACACACACTTGCGATGCCGAAAGCTAAATATCTAAAGTCAGTGAGACTGCGGAGACGTCTCCGGCGAGGGAAAATACACCAATCAGGTACAGCAGGACTGAAGATAGAAGAAAGCACTCCTGTCCGGCAAAAAAGGCGCCAAAACTACACCCGAGTTTTTTTAAGAGAGCCTGAATCCTTTGTCCGCTTATTCCTTCATGTGATAGTCTGTCGTTCTGTGCCGTTATTTCTGCGCCATCAGGGGAGTTCGAGCCACAACATTTGAAGCTCTCAAGGATATTGCTACATTGCCTGACATAAGCTGCATTGGCTGTATAAACCATGAGCATATTTATATTCAAATTACGTCAACTTTTGCTGACTGATATTCCTTGCTAACCGACGAGAAGTTTGCCTTCCTTTTTTTTTAAAGCATTGCTTCTTTTATGTGTCCTGTCTGTTGTGAAATGTTTTTAGCTACATTCGTATTATGGGCCTGGTGCGCTTAGCTTTGGCCGTACATGTGGCGCCATCTGGGAGGCGCCGTCGAGAAAGGCGGCTGTCTGGATCCGCAGCCGTGGGTAGCGCTTACGCAGTGTTCCGATTTGTTCCATGGTTCCCCTTAAGAAAAAACAAAAATAAACGCCGACTGAAAAAAGAGCTTCTACTTACTGTTGTCTTTATGGTCATTTCCAACCTGATATCGCACCCATTGCTTTTCGTTTCGGCTGCGCATTTCCCATGTTTTTTTTTTTTTCTTTTCGGGACTGCACGCTAGGTTTCTTTCAAGCATGCGCACGACCGATCGCTTGGTTGTATCGAGCGCGCGGCATGCGAAAAACAAAAAAAAAAACGGGGTAGTGTTTTTTTTTTTTTCTTCTGGGCTCAGCTGAAGTTTTAAGAGTTGTACTATGCGTGCATGCTTGGAACCAGTGCTCGGCACGTCTTCGGACACGGCCTGTGTGTTGTAGAGAGCGCGAAGTCTTCCTGCCCAGCGGGATATGTGTTTTTTTTTTATGACTTTTTAATGATAGTTTCCAGCTGTTCTCGGCGCTCGTTTTTGCGAAGACTAGCCTGAAGAAGTACGACATCGAGAGCGAAGCACATTGCAGGAGTGCGCGCTCTTGCCACGCGTTCATGGCTCTCCGCAAAGAGAAAACCTCCTTTAAGACTTACAGCTCGATTTACTGCTGTGTTTATGGGTGCTTTAATAGTTATCACAAAAAACCGCCGGGAAGCAAACGAAAATCAGTGTTTTCAGTTTCCTTGGAAATCATACGAGAGCGATGCGACTCATCGTTAATAGTGGCCCCCAACCTTGCAGATGCAACTGGCCTCGGTGATATTGCGTGGGTTAATTTCACAAAAGCTACATTAAAAAAAAAAAACGAATTACACATGTGGTGAAGAGACACTAAAGGGCCGAATAAAACTAATCTCCAAGCTGACGTCTTAGAAGGCGCGCATTTTCTGAAGATATCCGAGGACCCCTCAGCACTGTGAAGTTCCTCCCGCACTCCATACACATGCTGGCTTCGTACAGTTTCTGACCGCGCACCAAGCAGTTATTCTTAAAATAAGTCTCAGCATTCTAGGATCGCCACCTCAGAACAGCACGCGCTGCGGAGCTTGCTCAGCTATGCCTGTTTTTCTGCGCACTGCACTGTCACAAGTCACCTCTCGTTTAGACGCACTGAGTAGAAAATAAAAACTACTACCGAACTGCAAAGTGACGAAAAAGCACATGCACACATGGCCCGGCGCCTTAGGGCGCATCTCCAGATCCAACCTGGGCTCGTCCTGTCCTGCTAAAGAGCTTGCTTTTTTTTTTCTTCTTTTTTTTTTTGAAGAGCGATTCCATTGACTGACGGTGCCCAGCTGTAATCGGCTCTCGGTTCTGTGGGGTCGAACATATGCCGTCTACACATGCACTGCCACCGATCGAGGGCAAACGCCAGTGGTGCGCATTGCACACTGGCTTAGTTTTTGTTTTATTTATATACTTACTTTCAAACTGCCAAATTGCGCGGATTCTGAATTCCTACTTCAAAAAGAAAGAAAAAAAAAAAACGAAGAGCCGCCGGCAGAAGCGCTCGCGCGCCGACGATGCGCTGCGCCCCAAGCGCCGGCGGCCTTGTACAAGACGACATGAAGGAGTAGCGGCTTTCTGTGCTTTGCTTTTGATTTATTTTGCAACACAAACACATGCTACACATGTCTCTTATGTGCGCATGTGGTACGAGGCAAGAAATGGCCTAAGAAAGTTTCGTTCTAACAAGTCTGCTGTCGAGAAGCGTAGACTTCGCGTTCACTCCGCCGCCTCACTCCGACGAGCAGACCATGGCCTCCGAGATCACCTCCGCGCGCACGTTTCACTCCGGCCGTTCCAATCGGCCGGAGAGAGCGTAATACCGCTTTCACACGGGGAAGTCCCAACTCCCTCAAACTTCTTTTCCATAAAGGACCACGGAGGGAGCGGGAGGGAGTTCAGCCCCAATGAAGTTGTCACCGTGTCACACGGCTAAGAACGAGCTTCTCAGAGACGCCGTTGGGGTCCCATTAGGCGCTGTTTATTTTGGGTTAGCATACAAAATAATTAAGTTAAAAACATCTAAAATAATATTTATTTGCTTTTTTCCAACAGTTTGAACTAAATTTAAAATATAAATTTATTTTTCATTCATGTGAAAGGAATGCGCTGTTACTTTTACTAGCATAGTGGGTTTGTTCGTTCTGCTGGCCACAATGTGCTTGCAAAATTCATGCGTGATGCATGCATGGATACTTACGCGTTCACTTTCTTTCAAGCTTTGCGCTGTGCTATAGTGTTCTTGAAGTGCTGCCAAGCCACATCGGTACCGCGTGCTGCGAATCTTTCTTGTGGGCTCGGACCGTGCGGTGACAGCCAGCTTGTATACCGTGAGTTTTTTAACGGAAGTAGCATGAGTGACGAGAGCGAAGACGTCCGGAAGAAGTGCGAGATTGCTCTCGCTATGGCGATTATTTCTTCCCTGGAGATCGACGCAGCTGCGGAGAGGGTGCGACTGCTCAAGCAGCAAATTTTGATTAACAATTCCGCCCTCATGGCAGTTGCAGCGTCATCGCGGTGTGCGCCGAAGGAAATTTGGGCATACCATCGAGACGGCCGATGG
Source organism: Amblyomma maculatum (assembly GCF_055883805.1). NCBI lineage: Eukaryota > Metazoa > Arthropoda > Arachnida > Ixodida > Ixodidae > Amblyomma > Amblyomma maculatum. The sequence continues at coordinate 1,034,688 of NW_028146754.1, read as the reverse complement.
TTTGGGAACACGCTGCCCAACTTCGGAATCGTTCCGAGTGTCGGAAACGACGTTTAAATACATTGTTGACGTTTGTCGGCCTACAATGACGCGGCAAGCTACAAATATGCGGCAGCCAGTTGCCGTTGAGAAGCGAGTCGCCGTTGCATTATATAAACTGTGCTTGTCGGCTGAGGGCAGAACTGTAGCGCATCTCTTCGACTTGGGACGGTCTACGATGAATACAATTCACAGAGAATTCTGCGGAACTGTTGTGGAAGCATTTAGAAAACCACTGGGTGAAAATGGTGCCAGTCCCCGAGCTCGCCAACCACATGAGGGAATTCCAATTAGTTTGTGGTTTCCCGCAAGCAGTAGGCGCACTGGATGGGTGCCACTTCCCAGTTTCCCCCCCAAAAGAGCACGCCAGCGATTATTACAACTAAAAAGGCTGGTAAGTACATAAAGGGCGAGTATTAACGTTTGCTAAAATATAGGTTTCACGGGTAGTTTGCTCCTGTACAATGTGAGGTAATAAGTAGAATGGTGTGACTTTGCATTGTGCTTATATGTTTGTGTGCAATAAATTCATCTACTCATCACCTGTAAAATAAGAAAAATGGAAGCCAATTCACTTGTAATGCTTACTGAAACCTATGTTGTTAGTCGTGCTGAAACAGTGTACAGTAATGATAAGTGTACATTATTACTTAATGAGAATAGGTCCATAATTTCTTGATTGATCACTGTGTTCAAGATGAGGGTATTACCACAGAGCAGCCCAGCGTTTGATTTCTGCTTTTAAATGTGTATGACCATGTCGACACTGGCACGTATGAAGAAAATTGTGCATTTCGTTCACAGTAACTAACTATATGAAAACTGAACTTGCTTAAAATTTTCACCTTACGGGTCGATGTGGCGGGGCAGTACGCATTGCATGTTGTTCGACATGTTAAGTAGACTGCGTACGTTGCACAAAAATGTATCTCGCTTTATAATTTCATCAACTTCTGACCCACTCCTGTATAAGCCTTAAGAAGGCAGACAGTATAATTAAAAAAAAAGTACTTACACAGACTTGCAATGGAATTGTTTACTCATCGTTAAAGTTGTAAAATATGCTGTCTCCCACTGTGTTCCCGCAATGCCGCAATTTTAGAAGTGTTTGACTCATCAAAATGTGCTCTCTCTTGCTTTCAGGTACAGTGTGATCCTGCTGGCACTAGTCGACCATAAGTACAGATTTCGGAATGTCGTAGTCGGCTCACCTGGAAGGTGCCACGACTCTCACGTGTTTCAAAGTACAACACTGGCCGATGTAATTGAAGGGCCCAAATTCAGGCACCCAGTGCTTAAAGTTGGAAATACCGATGTGCCGCCAGTAATACTTTGTGATCAGGCTTTTCCTCTCACAGCACACCTAATGAAGCCAATTGAAAACTCAAGTACGGAAGCTGAAAAAGCATTTAATTATCGGCTATGCAAATTCCGAAGGATTGTAGAGAACGCCTTTGGCAGGCTTAAAGCACGGTTCAGGTATATCATGAAGCGCATTGAATGCGATGTTAAAAATGTTCCAATTATTGTGCGTGCATGCTGCACACTTAACAACATTTGTGAACACTTCAATGATTCACTATTCCAACAATGGATTAACGAAGCTGAGCAGCAGAATGCTCTCTACGAGCAGCCATCGCATACTACCGACATGCAAGTTGCTGATGGCAAGGAAGTACATGCTGCTCTTGTTCAGTACTTTCAACAAATGCGACAGCATTGAATGGAGCATAGCATCTACTAACATTAATTCATCTCATGTGGCTTGAAGCTGATGTGTTGAAGTGTGAGGTAGCACAGCTCTCCGTCTATCGAAAGCGTCGAATCGAAGAAAGTTCTTAATACCTCGCGAATATTCGCTCTTTGTTTTAAGATTGAAGAAGTCTCCAAGCAACTGCACAAGCCTCTCCTGTGCAATGACTTGCCGTTCCCTGAGGCTCCTCTCGTGCCTTGAAGTGTCTTCCAGTGCTCCAATGAGACTGTCTTGCTGCTCCAGCAGCAAGTCGAACTTATCTTGCGGGGCCACACGTTTCCTATTTCGTGTCTGCCTATGATGCCCGCTGCTGCTTTCAGGTTCTGTATTTGGAACCAGGGCAGCTTCGGTCTGTGAGCGTAGAGGTTGAACATTTTCAGTATCTACAGAAGGTTCGCCTGAAAGGTCACCCAGCTCATCTTAAGAGGGCGTTGGTGGCCTTCCTACTTTCATACCTAATATTATCTGCAATAAAAATTTCATATGGAAGATTTATTTATTGCACAGTTCCACAAAATAAAAGTGCTGTCACACTGAAAATTGTTGAAACAATAAAGATGTTACTGAAGTGAGGACATTTCATTTGACACTTAACGGACGGATCAGCGCACTCACTTATGAGTGCACTCATTTACTATCGCACTAATATTTGCGAATGTGAAAGAGACTGGTTGTAAGTGTAATTAGCAGACAAATAAAGTGAAGATGATGGACTTTGTTATGAGATATATATGATGAGCCAAAAGCGTGCTGTAGTCTGAGCAAGTGGTGGTGAGTACGTCTCAGTGGACGAGTTTGAGTGAATGTGAGTGCAAATAGTGTGAGGCACCGCTCATGATGCTCACCTATACACTGGTAATGCGAACTGCCAAGCACGAGGAACATTCAATTGTCAGCCCTTAAAACCACGAAAGGTTGTTGAATTAATGGTCTAGTAAGCATTATTTCAGAAGCCAACAGGTGCACGACATTCAGAACAGTTGTCACGACTTTGCAATGCAAAAGCAGCAGGACAATGTCGGGTGCCTGATTGGCCATTAGGAATTGAAGCACATGGCTGTCCTGCAGGTTTTCAAAAGCTAGTAAATGGAGGGTAGAAACATGCTCTCTGCTGAAACTGCTAAATAGATTGCCTTTTGTCTGCGGCATATTGGTATTAGCTATGAAAGCAGAAAAAGAAGATGCATCTTACCTGTTCCACAGTTTCTTCTGGATAGCAGTCGCTCTGCTGAATATGTGAACGGTCATTCACTGGCAGGCTGCCGAGGAAGCGATGGATTTCCCGGTAGAACGGCCACGCTGTGGCCTCAGATCCTGTGCTGTTCTCTCGAACTACTTTCCTGGTAAAAAACAGCAAGTGAATTCGAATGTCAATCGTTGCAAAGTTCAGCCAACACACTCGGGAGGTCATCTCTCATACATTATTCCCGTCAAAGTACTTGGTCAACACAGACAAGTAGAAGTATGTGGTTATTTTATTACATATTCAAAAGGAAGGAAAAGACGTTTGCCAGCCCGGTTTCTTATATCTGAAGCAGCTGAATTGTGGTGGCAGAAATAAAGGAATAATGAGGAAGCGGTTGAGGAAGTCGGAGGTGAGCGACAGGGAGAAAGGACAGGGTAGATAAAAATAAAAATAAATGTATACACTATGGCACAATATGCAGTGGGTTGCTTGAGGCCTGCCTGCAAATGCCTTGTCATACACAGGCAAGCGATTAGCCGTGATTTCGTTACCGTTGTCACAGGACTACCAACTAAACGCTGGGCTCAAATAGTAGGCAAGAGGCACTATTTGACTTTTAAAGCTCATTATCTTTCGTATAAAACAGCGCGATGACACGGGATGAAGCAGAAGAAATAGACACGCACGGCGCCGTGTGTCTATTGCTTCTTCTTCGTCCCGTGTCTTTGCGCTGTTTTATACGAAAAATGCATAATCAACTCGCCCGAACTGCCGTTACTACTGTTTTATTGCCAAGCTAAACGATAGCGCATCCACGCGTTGCAATGAAGCAATGCTCACCTGTACTTTTGAGTTAAGTTGTCGATCTTTGATTCTACTTGTTTCCGGGTCTTGAAGATTGCGCGTGATCTTAGTGCATGCACAATAGCGTTATAAACCTTGGCGTTATGTTTTTCGCCGCGCAACTGGTCCAAATTGTCCTCCCACATATTAATCAGAGCCCACGTCTCTGACTGTCCAGGTGACCCTCGGCTGCTGCGGCTGCAGACGCGGCCGGCCTTGCTCCCCACGCACTTCGTCGACGTCGTTCATAGCGTCCGGTCACGTTGGTCTCGTTCAATGAAAACAAACAAAATGGCGAAGCAACAAACCAAGAAAGCGCGACCCGTGCACGTGGTTCGAGAGTCTAGTCAGTCTAGTGCTATTGCTGAGAGTAAACGTTTTTGCTTGCGCTCGATTAGTTCCGTTAAGCGGTAAAAAGTATTAAAATTAGTTATAAACGCAACATTAATGCGTTTTTTCTTTTTTTTTTTTGAACCTGCACTGAAGCTCACGCGGAACCAGAGTACTCCCGTTGCCTGCTCGAGGGAGATGATCAGATCTCCTTCCGCTAGGAACTCCCTTAAACTTCATTTCCTAAAGGACTGCCGTGTGACACGGCGCGTATCTCCATTGAGATAAAGATTACCTTGGTTGAAGGGAGTTAAAAGGAGTTCAGTCATGACCGTGTGACAGCGGTATAAGTTGGAAAAGGGGCGTGGCAGCGTCTTTCGCCGCACCGCGGCGCTCGCCACCTATGCAACCAGTGTTCCGCCGCAGCTTGGCGCAAACTATAAAACACGAGTTTCCTCACCTTGCGCTCGTACCACAGTCGAGCTGCCAGCTTTAAAATGCCACGGGCAAGACGGCAGCCAACAATTTCGCTATGGTTAAAGTACTAATATATAAGGCCCACATGCGCAAAGTTAGGCAGCGACTACCCGAAGCTGCATGCGTGCTCTGCCGCTCTCTGCTGCGGTTCCGCGTCTTTTTTTTTTTTTTTGTCAGTGTGTATATACATGCCGCACATTTGCGAGTTCATTAACTCGCTAAATACTGTATTTACGAGTGCGGCGACTTACATAAACATCCACTGCACGAATGGAATTGGTTTGTGGGGTTTAACGTCCCAAAGCGACTCAGGCTATGAGAGACGCCGTAGTGGAGGACTCAGGAAATTTCGACCACCTGGGGTTCTTTAACGTGCACTGACATCGCACAGCACACGGGCGCCTTGCTTTCCGCCTCCATCGAAAAGCGGCCGCCGAGGCCGGGATTCGATCCCGCGTCCTTGGAAACAGTAGTCGAGCGCCGTAACTACTGCGCCACCCCGGCGGGGCACGAATAGAATTCTCTAAATGGTTCCGCCACAGCCACATAATTATTGCTTACTTAGATGCATGTCACGATAACAATTTTTTTCTTTTTTTTTTCTCGCACGGCTTTAAACAACCTTGGAAGATCGTAAGCACGCAAGTTCGATAGAGTCCTTACGGAAAACAATTTACATGCGTTTTTACAATATGCCTTAGGGCAAGCTTGCGTAAACAAAAAAAAAAATAGTTCGATAAAGGTGAAGGGTAATCGGGGCACGTTCAGGCACCTCTGCCGTCATATGAGTATATGCGAGGTTTTCGGAAGTGATCTCGATAAAAACAGATCAGCTTATACGATCGAAAGTGAGGAAAAGCTATTACCTCGTTTGTAAAATACGCGGTCTGCCATAGCATAAATGTGCGCAATTATCACGCGATTTTCAGCTTATTTCTTGTTTTCACTTGTTTGCATATGCTACAGACTGGGTGCAGCTGCTTTTATTTGTAATTTTTACTCCTATGCCTATACAAGCAGAGGGCCAAGCCGAGCAAATGGGTTAATTCAAACGAATTATGATTAGACTATAGAATGGCGCTATCATACACGCCTGCCACATTAGTTAGCAATTTTTCCTTATTTTTCAATGATATGCGAAACTTATCAGAACGTTTTTGGCACTAAACATCCCCCGGTTGTAATGATACTAGCACACTTTCTGAACAAAGTTACGAGGCAAACACTGTGAGCAATTTAAAAAAGAAGTACATATTTCTTTATTTACAAAACTCATGAAATGGACAAAGATAAAAACAATATGGACAAGCACAATCAAGAAGTACACAAAAACATTTCGTTATTTACAAAGTTCAATCACCACATATGATGACTACTTGCGTAGTTTTCTATTCGCAAAGATAAAACTCGCCAGATTAAGCACGCAGCTCGTATCTTGCTCAGCAGGTGTTTTTTTTTTTTTCGGTAAGCTCCTTGATCAGTTACTAATTTTCCTGCGTTGATTAGCTGTGGCCTAAGCAACTTTTCTGCAATTATCTTTGTTGTTTCGGTGGTGTGGTCCTTTCTTAGTCCACAAAGCTAGAGCACCTCTCGAAGTAAACAACATAAGCTAAGGACATGTACGCTACACATGGAGTGTAGCGATGTACGCTCCACTGGAATTTGTTATATTTGCAAGCAAGCGCAGAAGCCTTATGATTAAAAATGGGCAGGAAAAAGAATGTCTCATCAGTTCACCAAACTGCAACAAGCCCTTGTAGCTGAGAAACATGCATGCCTCTGACCACTCGAGCCTAGGCTCATAACGTTTATTAATGCCGGCTTCATGAGTGACCGTTAGGCACTCAAAGACTACCACCCAGACGACGTAGTCTTGACGAGTAACTGTTTCACAAGCAAATAAAACTATTTACACGAGCACAATGCGTAAATTCTAAGTAGAACGGAACGCATTATGGAAACGCAGCAAGAACATCAACATTCCGCTTCGGTAGTAAACACAACACTTAAATTGTGAAACATTTCGGATACACCTTGCGGTCAGTCTTTGCTGGAAAACCAGCTAAAAGTGAAAGGCTACGTTACACGCTCGTAACAAATTTTTCCTCAATGTACACAGCGCAAAAAACGAGGGAACCGCCAGCGCAGATAGGCCGCGAGCAGGCTGGACGATGCATCGATGGATGGACGGATGGAATATAGGAGCGTCCCCTTTGAAACGGGGTGGTAGCATTAGCTATCAGGCTCATTTTTCTCCCTATTCCTTAATTATTGATTTAGATTGGTTAACTAAACCATCATTCTAATTATTAAATTTTTGTTTCTACATTACTAACATTATATCACTTCTCTGCTTTTAAGCAACCAATCTTCCAGTCGTTGTTTGCTAGTTACCACCGCCGGTTTATTCACCCGGCCACTGGTATCTCTAAACCCCAGAGCTTCAGAACAGTGATTGCGCCAGCATCAACTTCCGGATGGATACCATTAAACTGGAGTATAATATGGTCATTTGTTTCGCTGGAGTTACCACATATAGCACATGCGTCATCTGCATTGTTAAGTTTCTTTTTGTAGCTTCGTGGTCTAAGGCACCCTGATATAGCTTCAAAAATTAGGGCACTGCCTCTTGAGTTATCGAAGAAATCTACCTTACTGATCTGCATTTTCCACTTTCGGTATAATTCCACACTATTTTTCTTTTCCATCGAATTTATCCAATTTTTACCTTCTGTGTTTTTCACCTGTTGCTTAATGCTCTTTATTTCTCCCTCCTTGTGACTAGCATATTTACTAGTTAGTTTCCTAGTTCTTTTCCTCCATTGTGAGTCAACGCTTTTTAAGTACAGGTAATTAAATACTTTAGCTGCCCATCTGTTACTGTCCAATTACCTCAGGTGTTCCTCATATAATATTTTAGTCTGAGCTTCCCGTACTTCGATAGAAGCCCAGCCCATATCTCCCTGTACCGCCTCATTTGTAGTTTGGCCGGGGGCACCTAGTGCTAATCGTCCAACGGATCTCTGATTTATTTCTAATGTCCACTGTACCTCTGATTTTAGGCACAAAACCGCATTTCCAAAAGCAAGTCCGGGCACCATAATTCCTTTCCAAATACCCCTCAAAACCTCATACCTATTGTATCCCCACAATGCCCTATGCTTCATTATCCCGGCATTCCTTCGCCCTTTGGCCTTAAGTGATTGTTCATGCTTTCCAATGTATGCCAATCCTTCGTCTACCCATACCCCAAGATATATATATTCTGCTACTCTAGGTATTTCATGGCCTTGTATTTCAAGACCCTGATCAGTTGAGCCGTTAAAAATCATCAGACCCGACTTAACTGCGCTGAAACTGAAGCCTAGAGCGTCCCCTTCGTCTCCGCCATACATAACTAGAGTTTGCAATTCTTCCAGACTCTCAGCTAGAAGCACAATATCGTCTGCATACACCAAACCGGGGAGGCGCTGCTCTACCGCCTTTCCACCTAATCTATATGACAGGTTAAAACCTAGGTTACTGTCTTGTATCCTCCGTTCCAGGTTTATCATATAAAGCATGAACAGCACCGGTGATAGACGACAGCCTTGTCTTAATCCTTTGCATAGTTTGACAACCTCCGTACTTCTTATCCATTCCGACGTAATTTCTACTTTGTTATCCCGGTATATTTCCTGTAGGAACTCTATTATCTCATAACCGATACCTTCTTCTTTTAATATGTTCCACAGGAGTTCCCCGCTTACGTTGTCGTACGCCCCGTTTATGTCCAGGAAGGCCAAATAAAAAGGTCTATTTTCCACTCTAGATATTTCGATGCATTGGGTAAGCACGAACAGGCTATCATCTGAGCGCCTACCATTTCTAAAGCCGTTCTGAAGTTCCCCGAGTATCTTGTTACTTTCTACCCATGCTTGCATAATTAATTGCACCGCCTGCATGGCTAACCTGTACATAACAGATGTTATGGTAATCGGCTTGTAGGATTTTATGTGCATCCTGTCTCCTTTCCCTTCATAAATCAAATTCATTTTACTCTGCCGTCAGCTGTCCGGAATTTGCTTATTCGTTAAGACTGTTTCCAGAGCTTTTAACAACGTTTCCTTACTTTTTGGACTGAGTTCATTAATCAGCTTGATCGGAATTCAATCTATTCCTGTAGATGTGTTTCAGGAATATTTTTTTCTGCCTTTTTCCAGTTTAGATTGGTCAGTTCTAAGCTTCTTTGTATTCTGCTACCTTGTGTTGCTTCCTGATTTGCGGAGATTACCCCATCGTCGCTCTTAAATGACTAGGCTATAACTGATGTAATGTAGTGCACTGCGTTGTCTCCCTTTAAACAATTTCCCTCGTTATCTTGAATCCGATCCTGCTTTCTTTGATTCTTCTTCCCTAGCCAGCTTATATGGTTCCAGAATTTTCTTGCTCCGCCTCTAGAGGCATCGTGTATGTCAGCCATCCAGCGATCGGTGGACTGCCTTATTTTACTTTGGACGCGGGCCGGCACCTGAAGTTTTTTTTGCCGATATGATTCCCATTTTTTGTCGATTTCCTCCTGAGATACCTGTGCTTTTTTTGCCATTCGGTGTTCCCTTGAAAGCCCGTCGTTGTTCAATAGCTTCCCTGATTTCCTTATTCTACCAGCTGCGTTGTTTCCTCTTTCCATTCCAGCGGTTTGCTACTTTAATCTCCTGAATTTTCCTCCTTATTACTAGTTCTACCTGTTCATAATCCTAGTCTTCCATGGCGCTTTCCTGTATTGCTTCCTCTATGTCTGCTGCTATCTGCGCTATTTGATTGTCGTTTAATTTTGCGTTTGCGTTTTGTCTAAATTCCATTTCTCTTTTCATCAAGGGCCCCATCTGCAGACTAATACGTTTATGATCACTTCCCAGACTACACTACCCTTCTTCGTCTGTTCCCATTTTTGTGACCTTGCTATAAATTTCCTGCGACATTAGACAATAGTCAATGGTCGTCTGCCTGTTGCGGTATTCCCACGTGATTTGGCCTTCACATTTTGTTTCTCTATTTACTATAACCAGATCGTGTCGCTCACAGAAATCTATCATTAACTTCCCGTTACAATCCGTGTATCCATTCAGATCGTCGATGTGACCGTTCATGTCCCCCAGCAGAATAATATTGGCCCCGTTTCCAAACTGGCTTATATCGTCAATGAGACATTCAATAAGATCCTTGTTTTCTTGCCTGCATTGATGTCCTGTTCCTAAATAAACTACCCCTAGCCATGTCCTTATGCCGGCAATTGTTCCTGAAAAACAGATATGTTCTTTACAAGATGATTTTATTCTTTGCCAATTTGTTCCCTGGTGTGTCAACATACCTACCCTTCCACCCTTTTTTTACGTTCTCGTTGTGTTGCACCCTTCGCAGACGTTGCCTTCTATAAACGGCGGATCTTCTAGATCCCTGAGATGAGTCTCGCAAAGGGCGTACGCACCTATTTTGTCATCCTTCAACTGCTGTTCTATCTCTAGCCATTTCGCTCTTTTTCTACCTCCTTGCATGTTTATGTAGCTGATCCTAGCATTAAATTTCTTTTTCGTACTTTACTTTCTCGACCTACTCTTTGCCATTTTGGGGGGCTCAGCCTCCATTATTACACTTTCTTCTGCTTCACTTCTAACTACCTCTGTGCACGGAGTCCTCGCGGACTCCCTAGAAAAGCTACAGCCCTGCCTGCCAGGCGCCAGCCAATCTCTGCTCCCACCCTTCTGTTAAAATGAATGCCATCTCACTGAAAAGCCCTACCAAAACCTGCTTTATGTACCTCCCTGTTTACCTCAACCACTTCGAAACACTTCTCCAGGCTTAACTTTTTTATGTCCTGATTAACTGTCACCACGTCCTTTTCCAGCTTTCCGTTCAATCCTAGCACCTCTGGTACTGTGCATACAACCATCTGCGTTGGCTGTGCTATCTCCCTGATCTCGTCAACTCCATTAGCTAAACTTTCCACCACTCCTGCAGCATCACCATTTAGGGCATCGTTTAGCCCCGCGGCTACTATTACCATACTGCACTCTGCGGAATTCTTCAACAGCCTATTTTTACTTTCTTTCAGCACTGCCCTGTGTCCTTATCTATGGGATTTTAATTCTTCCTTATTTGTTCCTTTTTTTCCGGCTTCTTAGCTGCTTCTAAATAACTCGGACGGTTCGGATCCGCCTGACCTACTTTGCTTATGCCTTCCATGCCAGTGCTGGTCCCAGCCACGTGGCCCGCATTGGAATGTTCGTCCTCGTTGGTTCCAAGGATAAAGTCGGCCCATTTTTTTCAATTTGAGGAAGCTGTCCAAGCAGTTTTTGAGTTTCTGTCCAAGCAGTTTGGACGCATAGGCGAGCACTGCCGCCTGGTAGCGCCTAGAGGAACTGACAACTTTACAACATATGGCTGGGGCGCGCGCCGATTGGAAAGGCTAGAGATAAACACGCGCGCGAGGGTGATCTCGGAGGCCATGAGCAGACGTACCACATACGGGTGCGCCGGCGGGAGGTGGCACCACTTGTTCCGGAGCAGTGCCGCCTCCATACGAGCGCACTAGGTCCATAGCGACATCTGTAGTGGACTGTTAAGGGTGTATATGTAACAGCAATACATGTAACGACGCGGTGATTCTGTCTGCACAAATTTTGTTTCCGATTGTTGCGTAGGACAGTGTGTAAAAAAATATTTTATGTTAGCACTATATTGCCCTTTTCAAAGCGAACTGACTTTTTTTAGTAAAGATAGCAGCTAGCGTAACAGGGGCAATGCGGTTTACTGAGACGGCATGGACAGATACCTATTCCACTGCTTCGAGTGCCTCCTGTAAAGGGTATACAGTAGAACGAAATGTAACTTTTAGTGCTTGAAATGTTTGTAAATCATAATTATGCGCGTTTTATTTATAATAAATAATCTATTTGTGCACTCATTTTAAACATGTGTGTTTTATTTGCACGAAAAAGTTTAAAAGCTGTGCATCAAGAACTTTAATTTTTAAAAATTTGATTGTGCGGCTAGGTTTTGCTCCGTTTGCAAACGGCGGCCCACGTTGGAAAATGTTTTTCCACTAAAAGAAGGCCAGGATAGTATTCATCACAGTAATACAACAGGCAATAATTTTTTAAAAAGAAACCGAAGATGATCGAGTGCAAAGTCTGGATGAGTTGGCTTGGAATGACCCCCACACTCTACTACCCGCATTGCGCACTGAGCCTTGCGCAGGAACCTCATTAAAGAAGCCGCAACTATTAGTGCAATAACAATAGGCAATAAGTTTTTAGTGATTATAAAGCTGATGTAGAGGATAATATGTGGACAAATTTTAGAAATACAAAGTATTTTCATTGTTGTCCGAATTTTCCATTGCGTAGCGTTTGTTGAAGTTAGCCCGATCATAACGCCTCATCGGAAACGTTAGACAGGAGCGCTGGCAGTTTGATAGATAAGTTTCCATGAAGTCTAATGAGCATTACTGCTGCTTTGTAGTAACCTTACTTTTTAGATACGCAAAATAGCCAAAAAAAAGTCGTTTCCTTGGGCTGACGTTTCGTTAAAATTTCGCTATAAAAACAAAAATAAAAATAACGGAGCAGAAATAAAAACATTTTGATATGTAGTCGAACGATTTTTATTTACGTAACTTTAACACTTTATGTCATTTATAGAACCTTAGCCAAAAGCAGAGCATTTAATCGCGGCGCTAGACCTCTTGGCCAACCCGGTGTTTAAAGAAAACAAAAATGGATTAAAACAAGTTGCAGACATTTTTTTATTTAAACATCAGGAAACATCACATAAAAATTTTGACAAGCCACGCTTTCATCCATCTTATGTGGAATGACCCTACCATCTCTTCTGCGTAATTGCCCACTGCAGGCGCCGTGTTTCATATGCGAGGCGAAATCAGGTTGGACATAAAACGGCCCCTGGAAGATGCATGATTAAATGTATGCCAGATCGACGCAAACCATTTTAATCAGCATATGCTAGGGTACCTAAAACCGGGAATAATTTTCGATATCTATCCGCGTTACAACGCTATACAGTTTCAAAGTCTGAAAAAAAGGGAAATTTTGTTGCCTTGCCATAGGAAGAATATTCAGACGCGCTGGTATCACAAAATCGGCGCACATTTTTATTAAGCCGGCACGGCGCGAGGCGTCGCTTGGAAAGCTCGAGAAAAGCCTCCTGCCCCGCGCGAGAGAGCGCCTAGCTTTGTACACGTCGCCACCGCCCTCTTTCCCATCACCTGGCGATCACGCGGACTCATCAAGCTGGAATATGCCAGATAATTCGAGAACCTTCTATGGGACCTAGCCAATGACGACGCGCGGCTTGACGGGAGAAGAAGGGAGTGCTCTAACCAGCGAAACTAAGTGTGTGTGCGCGCTAGCTTTGGCTCGGGTTAACAGACAGACGCGGCGCGCCCTATTTAAAGAGACCGCGCCGATTGCGCAGTCAGTCAGTCAGTCAGTGTTTGCGACGTGTTTGCTTATGCTTCGGCTGAACTCTCGGGGATCACTCGCTGCTGGCAAGCCCACGGATATGCGAGGGAGCGGCGCTCGTCTTGCATGGCGGCCACATCGTGACTCTCGAGGCGTCGACTACAACAGTGCCCGGTGAACAATTAGGTGTTCATATTTGTGACTCTCTCGTGTTTAATCTGCGTTGTAAAGCCTCTATGTTATTGAATGCCTCTGTAGTTGCATGCTTAGCGTTTGTATTCTGTGAACCTCTCGTCTGTGCATTTCAAGTGTTCTTGTGTATTCATTTGTATCGTCTCCTTCTGTGCATAAACTGTGTTTTGTTTGTTACTTCTGACTCGGAACCTTACTCTGGCTTGAACCGGCGACCGCTGGGCACCAAACGGCCATCCCCTTCGGTCACTACAAGGTAGTTGAATTCTGGCTGAGCTTTCCACGCAGGTCGAGGGCATCTCCTGTGCGACAAGAACAGCTACCACCACTCACTCTAAGGGTGTCTGGAAATGGGCGCACCGTTAAGGGAGCATCGTTAATAATAGCTCTCTTAATTATTAACGGGTGACAGCTAGGAAGCTCGTGTAATAAGAGCACAGAGCTGAAACGTAGGCACAACCTTCGGCTAACTATATATTATATAAATCCCGGAATCAATTTGCGTACGTGCTTTTGTTCACGTTTAACGTATTTGTTTTTGTACCCGTTCCCATTAAGTAACGCACCCTGTCGCCGCCACCTGCCGGTAGATGGCGTGAGTAGTACATGTCCCAGAAAGCTGGGCATGCCCGCAGACACTTTGGCACTACACACACCCATAGGCCACAACGCCTTTCCACTAACACTACTAAACCTTCAAACACGATCGTACTGAGACATCACTTTGTGTCCCAAAAAGCTTTGAAACCCATTGCTCATTTCAGAGACAGTCGCGCCCACATTCACCAAACACACACCACCCACGAACACAAGATTTTTGGTCTCTGAGCATTATAGTAGAACGGAGGGAAGTATTGGTGCGCAGCCCATTCGCAGCCGCCTCACTCCCATTGGTTGCGATGGATCGTTTTTCTTACGAGGTGATACGGAGCATCACCGGGATGATGGGGAAGGGGCGCACTGAAAGAAGGTGGAGGATAAGACTTCAATCAAATTCGGGTGATAGTCGTAAAGATCAGTAGTGTGGTTTTTTTTGGCTTGTTGGTACATATAGCTCCAATACACTACAGCGCAGCAAAAGAGGCCACACGAGACGAGAGACTAACATCACGAGCGCTAACTTCCAACAAATTTTATTCTCCTGAAGCATCACATTTATACGCCAGAAAACAGGAATCACGTGTGCAAACAGTATCAATCTCTTGGAACAACGAGCTCTTTATCTGAGAGGAGAATGGAAGGTGTGCTTACACACGCACATCCTGACGTGTTTATTTTTCGGCTTCAATGATTTCGCGCGTTATTCTTTCTCTGCTTTTTCCTATTATCATACTTCAAAGAAAGGCTTACAGGGTTTTGACTTGCATGTGCGAATGTGATCAACCAGCGATCCGCCTTGCCCGTTCCTGACGTTGCGAGCGTGTTCCATTTGGCGCTCGTTCAGACATCTCCCCGTCTGGCCAATAAATGCTTCCCGCATGACAAGGGAATTTTTTACACAACACCTTCATCGCACATTGCGTAGTGCTTCTGGTGCCTAGTTCCGCATTAGCGCGCTTTGTTGATGTTGGTTTCTCACAGTTTGCACAACGTTGCAAGTTTTTTCGATAGATACTTGTTCGGGACTTTGAGGTAATATGTGCGCAGCATTTGATTGCCGTAAAACAGGTAAGTATTGCCGATTGTTGGGCAGCGTTGAAGACGCCGGGCGGTTATAGCGTGGTGGTACCCTACTGCGGCAGTACCTGTCGATACGAACGAAAAGGACTCCTGGCGAAATAAAAAAATTTTCCTGGTGACTTCCGTTCTTCTGTGCCTTGCTCTGTACAATTAATATGGCTCCACGTACTTGGCGAATGATTTATCAAAATAGGTAGTCACTTGGCAGCATTCTTCGAGGGCCTGTATATTGTATGGTGTAATTTAGCATGGTGTAAACAAAGTAACTAGTAGTTTTTTTAAATATATACTCTTTCATCGTAATTTTTTCTCAAAGAAATAATTTCAATTAGGTAATTAAGTCGACTAATTAACACCTCAGTCATATATATAACGCTGTATATTAGCTTAGGTGACTCTGAACATCTCGGAGTTTGTTTCACTGGGCTTGCGCTCACACTATATTTTAGAACCTTAGTTACAGAAGAGTCTCTCAATACTTTTTTCTGGTCACGAAACTCCCGCCAAAGTTTAACATAGGGTCAGCGCTGGCCGCTAGGGGCGCAGTTGAGCACTGAAGGGCATGCATCCGCTGTGAGTTCTGGAGGTGACCGTCATATTTAGTTTTACTTGCCACTAAAAGTTTAAATTGCCTCGTCATTCTCGTATTCGTTAACTTAAGGTTGTGCTCCCCATTAGGCAATTGCACGAGAGACGATGACAAAGCTAATAATGTACGCGTTATGCCTCACCGGAACAGACACCAAGCGTGAAACTAACTGCACAGAAGAGAACCTATTGTGAATGAAATTGATAACGTTTCGGCACACTTAGCCCCACTCTGATACCACTAAACGAGCCGCACCACCTTTTACTTGTTTCCTGCCTATACGCTGCTCTTTCCGATCAGCAAACTTGCAGCACGCAAGCGAAAATGCCACCGCAGTTCGTGTTGAACACGTCGCGCGTAATGGCTATGCTAAGGTTGAGTAAAAGATCTTCGTCATCCGATATCGATTTTTAGATCGTCAGCAAATACATTTTTTGCGCTTTATTTGCCTTTGTCCCTCTATTGTGATGGTCAGCGGCGTGCCGATGTCAGGCTACAGTGCCACAATATCGTCATAGAGAAAGACATTGGTAAAGAGCGGACACTCCCATAGGGCCCATTTGACTGTAGCGCACCAAGCGGCAACTACTTCCGGTCTTGTTGAAAGGGGCGCGATTTGATTGCAAGTATGCGCTGCGCCCTTCCCTGCCATTATTTTGGTTTTACATGGTCTGCTAGGGTTTCTTTTATTTTCAGCATGCATAACAACACGGAAAATAGATTCCCAGTTCTCTAATCAGACCATCAACGCAGCTGCGCCGCAGCCTTTGCAAAACAGTATTGCAGAAAAGACGCCAAGTGCTTTGTGAAATGAACATTTATTTTGCTGCATATAAAGCACATAAGAGATGCAAACGATGTATACGGAGACATTGACAAAAGTTGGCCCACATTAGGCGATGTGCACAGTACAGAAAAATAAAACTACGCAAGGCGAGAAACAGCACTTAGGTCGAGATAAAGATAGCATAACGTTGATTTCCAAAATAAGGCAAATGATAGGTAACAAACAGGAATTATACATAAACTAAACAGCCCCAGTCGCGGCTACTTTAGCAATGGTAGCTGGTATTGTTCAGGGAAGAGATGAGTACTGACGCTTGGGAGAAGGCCACACTGCTCACTCGTCGCATCTGCCGTGCTTCGGCTGCAGTCCATAGGTCCGTGCAGTGCTGTTGGAAAAGGAATGAACATGATGCAGAAGGTTGCAATGAAATGTAAGGCCACTGCACCGCGCACACATGTGTGCATGTGGGTGCCTACTTAATACTTGGTGCGCAGCAGTTATGGTCCAGAACAGAAAAGCTGTCATTCGCAAAATTGATACAAAAGCGACTCTTGCAACGTAGAGGTCAGGAAATGCAGTCTAAACGAACCTATCTGAAAATGCATTTCTAGAGTGAGTGAAATAACCGCCACTAAACTAACATATTCCTCTAAAGCACTGAACAGCTGAAGCAATGAAGCTTGTACCATAAAACATTTCTCCCTTTAACGTTGTTCCGTTAAATGCAACGCGACACCACGCAAAACTAGCCGTTCGCAAAACCGCGGCCTGGCCTCACCGCGGCCGGCGAGCACGCCATGTTGGCTTGCCCTTCATACGCGACTTTGTGAAGCGCAGACCACCGTGCTTAGCTGAACTGCCCGAAATGCCTCGCAGTTTGACAAGAATGAAACATATATCACCTTGCGGTTGCCCTGTTAAACACAACACCACGCAAACACGCGTCACGCAATGTCCCGTCACCGCGGCCAGCCCGCCTTGTCATGCCTGTTAGCTTGCCCTTCACGCACGACTTTGTGAAGATCAGTCACTGCCGTACTTAGCTAAACTGCCTGAAATACGGCGCAGTTTGACAAGAAAGTCAAGAATGGAGCATTTCTTACCTCACCGTTGCACTGTTAAACGCGACACATAGGAAAACTAGCCGTTCGGAAAATCGCGTCAGGCCTGACCGCAGCGCCGGCTGATACGCCATGTTTGCGCAACGGCGTGCCTTGGTGCCTTCACATGCCACTTTGTCCAGCGTGCTGAGGTAAACTGTACGAAATGCAGTGCAGTTTCGCAGTAACACAACATATTAAACATCGCCGCTGTTGGAAACTGCCGGAGCGTCACGAACTGAGCCTGAACTTCTCTCCCTTACAAAAAAGCTTAATGAGTTTCTGACTAAATGTTAATTACATTCCTCATCATGCACATTAACATTTCTATACATTTTCTTGATGCATTTTTGATGAGTTTCACAAGAAAGTTGGCCACCGTGTTTCTGGTTGGTACCTAATGTGTGCATTTCTTGTGTGCTGTTCATGAGTGTTGACCAATGAGCACCTGATGGCTCTCACTTTTGGATAAAAAGTAAAAGCTAAAACGTAGCGAAGCACCTCAACTACATTAAAAAAAGCAAAAAAAAATTAAAACTAAGCGAAAAAAAAAACTGCACCTCTGGCGCAATTCGAACCCGGTACCTCTACTCCGTGGCTTTCTACACTAACCACTCGGCCACTCGGGGAACTGATAACGTAGGTAGCGTATTTGCTTCTTATGTCTGGACTGCATTCATAAGATTGGGACTTAATGTTTCGAAGCATGTTTCGAAGTGTACAGGCCATTGCGGCTCCTTTAACAATTACAACTTCTTGACCATTAGAACTTGCATCTAATGTTCTAGATACCTATGCGCACTATTTTGTCCACTGCAGTCATTTTAACATGTCGAGTTTGGCATCGCTGGCAAATTTATCAGCGCTGGCTCTTCGGTGGTTGCTACCTTGGGCGTAATTTTCGCTGAACACGGAGCTGTAGCACGAACCTTTAAAGAAAAAAAGTGCGACCAAGCTTCAATACCGGCAAGCGCAGCAGCGCCAACACTATTTTACTGGTAACTAAATTTTATTTGTATCTAAACATTTCGGGAAGCGATGCGATGACTGAGGGCTCGGCTAATCTATATGCAGAGCAAGATCGAGCTCGAAAGCTTAAGAAACACGCAAAATATCATGCATTATAAAGAAGGCATTGCTTCTCGTGCCCTGGTCGCGCACATGCTCCCAGGACGATCCAGTTCCGAGTCAAAGCACGGCTCGGGTTACGTCCGCGCGTCGTCGTCGGCGCAGGCCGGGGTACCCCTGCTGGTCTCTCCGAAACGGCCTGCTCGCAGGTGCGAGGAGCGGCCTTGCGTCCGTTTGCTTGGAGGCGGTGTGGCAGTGCGTCGGTTCGCGTACACAACAATATCCTTGCCCGTAACACCCTCAAGCATAGTGTCCAACCACAGCACCCATTCGCTTGGCAAGAAGTGATTTACAATGGCACAAACACCCAAGACGCAGGGTGTAAGCGTGTTTTGAATGAAACAAATGTCCAAAAAGTTATTTTTGTTTTTACAGTGCATGCTAAACAGAAATGAAAACATAGTAAAGAATATACATTCGCTTAGTGATGTATAATTTCCCTCATTTGAGAAAGTCAATGTATTTCCACATTAGCTCCTATACAAAAATACTGTTGTGTTTTCCAAGTACAAAACTTCTTGCATAATCTCAAATGAAAGTCTGTTGCGGATCTCATGTTAAAACACATAAAAATTGTTTCTTAGGCAACACCCTACATATGCTAATCAGAAATGAAAACATAGGGCTCTGAAAGTGTGCAGTTAACAAGGAAATAATATATATTCACTTAGTGATGTATACATTTCCTCATTTAAGAAAGTCAATGTATTTCCACATTAGATCCTACCCAAAAATACTGTTGCGTTTTCCAAGCACAAAACTTCATGTGTGATCTCAAAGGAAAGTCTGCTGCGGATATGATGTTAATACACATCTAATCTTGAATCTCCTTTGAGTGGTTGATGACTCATCAAAAACACATTACGTGGGTAACAGAAATTCAATATCTATTTTTGTAAGGGCTATGCCTGAACAGCCGGCACGCTGTTCACGAGCTGCGAAACTTAATTGATACCAGCCGGCGTGGTCGTGGTAAACTGCTTCAATGCAGCGTAGTTCAGCAAAAAACGTTGCTCACCTTAACGTCGTTCCAAACCGCAGTCGTTCCACGTAGCAGCCCACGAGAGATAAAAATATGCGGTCTGTGCCGCACAGGCGCGGCGATCCACGAGCAGACAACCACTCGCTCCCTTCGACAACTTTCTGTCGTCTGCTCCGGCGGACTACCACTGCAGCGAGTGCCATCGCGCGGACGCGCTGGTGCTGCCATCCATCAATCGGCGGCAACGCAACAAGTCGCGCGTGATTTCCAAGGGCCAGTTTTCGCCGAGTGTCTGCTCTTTACCAATCTCTTTCTCTATGAGATCGGAGCTGTCGTGCCATGTGTCGTGTGCGCGTCGGCCTGCACATCGTCACGGTGCTCCGCTGTATTCGCCGACCAAAAGCCGCCGCCGCCGTTTTCTCTTGAGCCGGCCGATAGCAGCGGCGCGAGTCTGCTACGCTCCCGTGGCGTTGATATTGATCTCTGCTTGAAACCTTTTTCGGCCGCTTGTTATGCAGTTATAGTCATGAATTCGAGAAACGAATGCTTCAGAATAATAGCAAAAGATTCTGCACTTCACGCGTGTTCGTCATGTTTTCCCAATAATGCACCGATGGCAATGGCTGGATCTCAGCGCTACCGCTGTTTTCGAGCTGTGTACAAACATATATCGCTGTGTACTGCGCGTAAAATGTAAGCTGAGCCAGCTCAGCTCCCTCTGTTATCACTAAATTTGGGACCGCTGCGGTCCCCCTGATTCCGAGCTACTGGGGACCGCCTACGTGGATTAGACGATTGTCAAATCCTTGGGATAGCGTACGGCCGGAGCGCTGGCCTCCCCCGTTGTAGTGATACCGCGACGCGGTTCGCAGTAAATTCCTCGACACGAGTGCTGTTGGCGGAGTGAAAGTGCTTTTCACAAACACGCGCATATTTAGAATCGAAAGTGAAGTCACCAGTCTTTTCCCGAGGTATTGCACGCTTCCATTTTTCTGACAGGGAAGCGAAACAAAACGAGACCTTACGGTAGCACCTAGTCACTGCCGTACTTAGCTAAACTGCCTGAAATACGGCGCAGTTTGACAAGAAAGTCAAGAATGGAGCATTTCTTACCTCACCGTTGCACTGTTAAACGCGACACATAGGAAAACTAGCCGTTCGGAAAATCGCGTCAGGCCTGACCGCAGCGCCGGCTGATACGCCATGTTTGCGCAACGGCGTGCCTTGGTGCCTTCACATGCCACTTTGTGTTTTGTTTCGCTTCCCTGTCAGAAAAATGGAAGCGTGCAATACCGGTAGCACCTTTGCAGCCGGAACGGCATCCTGGCCTGCAGCCAGTGTTCGGCATGGTTCCATGCATACGAGTTACATGATGTAAACGCATAGCAACGCACAGCATAGCTTTCGGATCAGTCGCGACAATGCATAGCTCCTCAAAGGTGGACTTCAGTGCTCAGTGGCAGCGCGGCAGGCGCGGGCGGTATAAGAACCTCTCCCATAAGGTTACGCAGGAGATTCGTGACCAGAAAAAAAGTATTGAGGGATTCTTTTACAGTTAACTGGACACCCGGCGCGCGCGCGCGTGTGTGTGTGTGTGTGTGTGTGTGTGTGTGTGTGTGTGTGTGTGTGTGTGTGTGTGTGTGTGTGTGTGTGTGTGTGTGTGTGTGTGTGT
Source organism: Amblyomma maculatum (assembly GCF_055883805.1). NCBI lineage: Eukaryota > Metazoa > Arthropoda > Arachnida > Ixodida > Ixodidae > Amblyomma > Amblyomma maculatum. Next base: position 1,013,471 of record NW_028146754.1, on the reverse strand, counting down.
GTGTGTGTGTGTGTGTGTGTGTGTGTGTGTGTGTGTGTGTGTGTGTGTGTGTGTGTGTGTGTGTGTGTGTGTGTGTGTGTGTGTGTGGATTTCGATAGAAATGCCCGCGGCAGCAACGGCCCCGGAGTAAACATCCCAAGAATGAATGGCCTTGGAAAAATGTCCTCGGTAGAAAAGTCCCCATTTGCGGAGTAGGACAGAAATGTCCCCAAACGAGTGCCATCAAACATGCTTTAAAGTGACACCTCACCTCGCCTGATGCCTGGATCATCACTGGAAAAATGATTTCACCATCACCGAGTTTTACTGATTTTACTTGACATCTTCTATGGTTTCAGCTCAAGCGTAGTTTGTACTTTGTTTCACCGTTCTCTTTCTCTAATTCTCACGTACTGTAATTAAAGCGAAGATAACTTTTCCCGTGGCGTGCTGCATTATCGTACAGCGCATTCGTCCGTCGGATTTCAAGTGGCCAAACGGCAAAACATCATAATGATGGTGGGCGCTCATGACAAAAATATTGATGGGAGCAGTATATAAATTACGGGGGGCATGTGTCTTTCTGGACATTTCTGTGCTTCAACAACATTGCTGGTCGAAGTGCTTTGTGTTTTTTAATGTGATGTTTCATTACATCACACGCGCTTCACTCCTACGTGGTGTTATCCGGTATTCCAAGACCGGCCCCTTGGCCACTGCGCTCGTTATCGCTTTTCTTTTTAGATAAAGGGGGCTCTAACCATCACTTCCGGCAGCGTGGACTCTGCGAACAATGCTTCAAGTGGCCGCAGTGAACGACGATTTAAGGCGGAGACTGCCGTCTATATTACAGCGTAATAATCTCCACCGGAAGTGGGGCAAGAATTCTACATTGTCGCTTTCGCAAAGGTCGACGCCCATAACCAGAACATCTGCGAGGTTCTTCGAGTGACCTCTCCTGTTGTGCTTGATTCCTGAAAACTACTAGATTGACCAGCGTATTGCATGTTTCTTATTAAGTAATAATACCATGCTAATGAGACCTGGGTTATTGAGGGCTCACAGGGCTGAGGAACTGGGCTCTAAACAATTATTTTTTTTTTGTGCTGTAGTGCCAAAACAAATCATGCCTATTGCAAAATTTTGTATTAGGGACGTTCTTCCTAGAGGCCACTTTCTCATTTTCATTATTTCAGGCCGTTTTCTTCCAGGGGCGCATATATATATATATATATATATATATATATATATATATATATATATATATATATATATATATATATATATATATATATATATATATATATATATATATACATGTGTGTGTGTGTGTGTGTGTGTGTGTGTGTGTGTGTGTGTGTGTGTGTGTGTGTGTGTGTGTGTGTGTGTGTGTGTGTGTGTGTGTGTGTGTGTGTGTGTGTGTGTGTGTGTGTGTGTGTGTGTGTGTGTGTGTGTGTGTGTGTGTGTTTAATTTAAATACAAAATCATGCGCGTTGTGAATTCGCGAAGCGAGATGCGAACGCTTTGTCTTTGTTTAATTATCTGGAGAGAAGCTGTAAATACACTTTCACATAGCTGAAGGTTATCTTGGAAACTAGGCACGCGTGAAGCAAAATCTTGCACTTTTCATAGTTAAGGAACACTTTCTAGCTCGATCATAACGCTTGCGTCTCATATACCCGAGGTGCGCGCAGAGTCAAGACGGCTAGTATTTTTCGTCGAAACATTTCACGCCAGCTGATACATAATCCTCAATATTATGCAATAAATCCCTGCAAACGGGAACAGGCTGTGTTTGTGCGGAACCTCACCCGAATTTTGTTCCGCTCACTTACCACGAATTGCAGTCCATCAACGAAGAAAGCCTAAACACGTATGCAGATTTTAAGACAATGTCGTCTGCAGTGTGTGTAATTATTCAACACACACACTATCACCGGCAATATATACTCATGACTGCCAATCCATAAAAGGTACATATATAGTTTGCCTTACTATGAAGACAAAACGTGCTGGATACACCGACGCACGCATGTACATCAGAGTTAAGCAAACGTTTACCCGAGTTCCACTAAATGAGGCAGGTAAATTTACTGGCACGCGGTAGCAGCGGCCAATAGGAACAGGTATTTTTACCGAAGGAAGCGCTTTATTCAGTTTATTATTTCAAACCACTTCGTAAGGGGGCATTAGTCAAGTGGTGTGATTAATTGCTAAACGTGGTAACAATATCGAGCATATGGTATTAGATATAACATAGAGAACGCCGTTTCAGCCTCAAGCGTCCAGGAATACAAAGCATTGCAGTGATTTTGAAACACCAAAACCTTTGAAATACTTCGCTATACTGTGGTTAAACTATAATCTATCTGAGTGTCAGGTTATTTTGACAAATAGAAAAGAACTGATTAGCAATATTATTCTTATTATCCTTAGCAAAAGAAAGTGAAGAAAAATAAATTGCGCAGTTTAATGCCTCGTTGCAACATGTAGGCTATGAGGCACTACGCACTGAAGTACGCCATAAAAATTCAGGGATGAAATATCTCTCTAGTGCTGGCATGAAACTGCACAAGGAGGGGTGGTGGCATCTTGTATTATGCCTCAGCGGAAAGGTAGACACCTTAAGCGATAACCTCACTATCACAGTAGAAGCGTATTACTAAAATAGGAAAATAAGAAAGACATTTCCAAGCAGGTAAAGCGCTTACCAACCGAAGCAAAGGTCGCAGCGAATGGAGCTGTTCTGATAACACGACAACCAATCCTCGAACGAAAGCGTGAATCTAGATCTGTAAATACTCGCCAGAATGATAATCACTGCTTAGATTAACTACATATGCCACATGAATAACATCTATTAGTGTGAAGAACAGCGTTCCATCACGTAAATGCTTCCAAAAAGCTGAAACTACTGGTTTCGTTTATATGGTTTAAGATGGCAAAGTGACGGCGCTAATGAGAGACGACGCAGTGCGGTGACCAAAGAGGCACCACGATGAGCCAGAGAAAAGACGGAATTACAAAGCTAATATTTTGTTGCTTACCAGGTAAACAAAAGCCTCCATAATTGCAGGACGTCTTTTCTCAGTACTTCTTAAGAAATGCTCAGTTCGAGCTATTGTTAAAACACACTAGGCGTGTAATGTTGTTCAGAAGGCAACCGTTCTGTAAATATGGAGTCAGAGCATAAACCTGTGCGCATGAACAACTGCTGTGAAGCTTAAAACAAACACAAAAATAGTACACAGCATAGCGGGTAAAACCTGTATTTCGAATTATGAAAAGTACATTCTTAGAGTTTTTTATATATCTAAGTAGAAGCATGACAAAGAAAGAGAAAATTAACAAGTGAACCATACCCACCACTTTTCACATTATCTGAAGAAAAGGGTGCAAGGGGGAATTAAAGTACCTTCTTAATACTTCCCACTTTGCTTCCACTTCCAAACTTTCTCTTCGGATAATGGACATGGCTGGTGTGGTCCCCTTGATCTGTTATTATTGTGCCTCTTTGTCATTTTCTCCTGGTTCCGCCCTTTTTCCTGGTTTAGAGAACACTTGACTTGCAACAGCATTCTTTATCATGAGATTTGGAAATGCCTGCCCCTTTTCAAGAAAGAAGAAGCAAAAAAGATGGGTACACAATATGAAAGAGGCACTTAATAGAGGTAGAGCGGGAGCTTCAGTTCCCTAGTCCAGCCAGCGTTTCCACAAGTGGGCTTGCTTTTGTCTGGGCAGCCTGGTTATCACTGGCAAGGATTTAAATACAGGCTGTTTGTTTGGAAGAAGAAATGCTGGGGAAAGGGGACGGGGAAGTGAAAAAATCTTTACTGGTATATAATTATCAGTCTGGAACGGGTAAGCTCACGACCTGTGAAAGAAAATAATAGCGCCAGTAGCTGGAAAAATGCAGTGGAGTTGAGTGATGTCACCACCTAAGCAAGTTGGGTACAAACACACATTTCTTGAATAGGGGGAGGACAGGCATTCCAATGCTCCCTTCTAAAAAATACATCCGCAGAGAAACAGTTCTCGAAAGTTTGGGCAAGGAGGGGACAGAGCAACAGAATAATAACAGGTCAGCGAACCCCACCTGCCATGACATGGAAAAAAAATGTTCAAGGAACAATCAAAGGAAGTGATAAAAAGGAAATGTCAGAAAAAATAAGCCCAACATATTCTTTTGCGGAGGAGGATAAAGTTATCTCTCAAAATTAAAACTATTAGGGATTGTTTTCCCGACTAGTTATGGCGCAGAGGGAATATATTTAAGTGGTTCTTGCTTTCCTTTCGAGATATTTATTTCTGCCAGGTACATGTGTTCTAATATTATAGATCAGATAGGCCTCTATATTTTCTATCCCTTGTAGATTTAAAGCCCGAATGGAGAATATATAATTCTATTTCGTTGAACCTATGGTCTCTCTGATTGAAACGCCGGGAAACTGCTTGCGGGAGGTTTTTGCCTGCGTCTACCCGATGGCCATTAAGCTCAAGTTCATTGCTTGTCCTGTCCCTCCGATGTACTGTTTATGAGAGAAGGAGCATTCTAGAAGGTTGGTAGCGTTTGAAGTTGCGGAAATAAAGACTGCATTTATGTCAAAAGTGAAATCGCTTGCTGTACTTTTAACAGTGGTGTCTTTTTAAGCATGACGGCACGTCCTTAATTTTGGTCGAGAGCAAGGATGTGGTTGTGTTGGATGCGTGTTGTCGAAAGGGTGAGGTAAGAATAATAAGACTGGGATGGAGCGCATTAGCAAATACCCGCAAATTATGACTAGCAGCTCAACAGTATCGCTCAAAAAGAAAGTATAGAACAGTTGTACCTTACATGTACTCACTTATGGGCAGAAACGTGTATGCTAATGAAAAGGGGTTATGATTAAGCTGAGTAAATACGGAGGGGCTATGCAACATAATAATTAGTAGGTCAGCGATAAGAGATATGAAGAGTGCAGAGTGGGCCAGAGAAATAACCAGACTTAATGAAAGTCTGGTGGCAATCAAGAAGAAGAGACAGTCTCGGCAAGCATTTAGTGCGAATTGACGATAACCGATATCGAATAGGGTAATAAATTGGATTTCAAGCAGGAAAACATAGCATAGGGCAGTAGAAAGTTCGAGGAGTCACAACGCATGGAAGGAAGAAACACGTCGAGAAACAAAAAAAAATCAAATTAGTTTCAAGCTAAAATCACAAAATTTAATGCAAGGTAAAATAAACAAACATGCGCGATGTAAATTGTGTCCTCTTGCTAATTCGTAGTATGAAAGCTCACATGCGGCCGTTCTTCACACTATATTTGGCCAACCATATTTTTTCGATGCAATTCGATGCAATTCACTCCTGGCCATGCGAAAGATTGACTTTACCAAACATTTGACTTCGCCCGCCTGGGGCCATTTTTTCTTACTTCGCAAAAACAGACTTTTTGTCCAAGGACAATTTTTCCTGCTTCGCAAAAAGAGACCTTTTTTTCCGGCACATTTTTTTCCGTGGACATTGCTTCAGGGAAAATTTTTTCTGGAGACGTTTTTACCAGAACCCTATTAGAACATATTATTCGATAGAGCTTGTCTTTATGGCAAGCGCATTTATAACAAGAACACCGAAGCAAACTTTGAAATGACATCGGACATTTAGGAACATAGTGCTGTACTTTCTCTAGGTTGAATACCGGTATAGGTTCCAGCCTCTTGAAACTTTTTCGTTGTCGCAAAATGCTTGGTTTTCTCAATGAAAGACGCCGCTGAGCACTGGACGGGTGGAATTCTTCGAAATATAAGGAATTAAACCGCACACTTTGACTCACCTTTTGAGTAGCGACCTCCCTGAAAGTTGTGGGCTCATGGGAAGGTGGGCGCAAATTTCTGTTTGCACCCCTTTTCCCGGAACGTGATGAGCATTCCTCCCTTGTTTACTATTGTATCTCTATCTTACCTCCTGCTCGCTCGCCGCGTGACATACACTTCTTTAGCTGGCTTGCATTTAGCACACTTTATAGCTGCGTTCCGCAATTATTGCCGACTTCACATCTTAAACCTACCTCCAAGTTTGTAGGAATACGAGAAGCTGCTTAAAAGTGCTGCGAGATAAACTCGCTGAGTTTCCACAGTGTTCATTTCATACTTATTTGTCTGATTCTTCTATATAAACAACCTACACACTAAATTTACGTGCTTGTAAGAGCAACAAAATCACAGTTCATCATTAGCTCATGATCCTTTTTTAAGCACCTATATATTGCAACAGAGTATGTAAATTTCGCAAACAGAAGTTGTATGAAATACAGGGTATATCAACTTTTACTCTGATCTCACCAACAACGTTCATGAATTTTAAGAGCGTAACGTTTCAAGTGCCATGCTCATTTGACGATATGGGAAAACTATGTTTCTTTTAAAAACCTCAGAGCCAAAGCGAATTCTGTGCACGTTGAATCGTTGGCTCATGCATGTTTCCCAAGCAGAGATAATTTCCTTACCCGCTGGGACATTACATGCATGTATAAAATGCATTCAGTCGGTGCATTTAGCTACTGCCTTCGTTAGACTGTCATTTCACAAACCAATGTATTCGTACAGTAGCAAACTTTAGCCTTTCACCTTTTTCCTTACAATCTAAGCAAGAGTTCTTAATCCTGTGGATTGAAAATTAGAAGAAATGCGCTCATTCAAGAGCCACGTGCGCGCTGGCATAGCTGGAGCAAATATGGCGGCGCGACTCCGGCGTTTGGCGTACTTTTCCACTTAAAGTAACTTTAGCCGCAAGCGCCCATGAAATTCCTCGAAAACACCTTGCTGCCACAGCTGGGGGTGGTTGGGGTAGGATCGGGTGCCATTTGGGAGCGGCGCTTTTCTGCGGCCATACTCTTCCGCTGGCCGTCTATGCGGCGTAAGCACGGACACATCCCTATAAGTTGGAACCGTTTCGAATGAGGACGAATCTACTATGCCGCCTCTTTTCCATGTACAAACAGAAACGCAAGCTAACATACACACACAAATGCTGAAGTTTTTGCAACCGTTCGTTCTACCCGCGATTGAGGCGATTCAACCGCGCACTTTACAATGACGATGCTACAGTTTTTACATTTCAAGCCTGATGTAATTCTTCACTGATTTTTTGCAGTGGTCGTCCGCAAAGGAGAATTTGTTGTGTGCTAGCCCATGTGTCTCAGAGGCGTTTGTTATTGTACTGATAATGTTTCATACCTTCCTTCCTTGGCTTTCGAAAACTTCTCCCGCAATGATGTCGCTCTCTCCCTTCTACCGGTACCCCTCGCTTTCTCTTGTGCTGTTTTACCAGTCACTCGGCATGGGGATCACGTCCCGCGAAGCCTCCAGAGGCTACGCGGTATAGATTGGTGATGTTTTGGATTTATGGTGAATGGGAGTCCAATTTTCCAAAGGCTCCTTGAACTGTCTGTCGATAATTTCAGGAAATATTCGTGCGTAAATGCTTGAGCGCCACATTCTTGTCTGAAGGTATTATACACTAAGATGGTTAAATAAAGTGGGTGAGGTGGAGGGATATGAGGTGTAGGTTATTTTCATTGACAGGCTACTCAAGCAGCACGAAGATGCTGTTCACAGTTTAGGGCGAGATATTGCACGCTCTGGGAATGCCTAAAAATAGTGAATGAGGACAACGTCTCATTGCCGTCACGTTCGGATGCCATAAACAGGCAACTATATTTCGTCCACAAGATTTCTGCAGCACTGCGAAAGGAAGAGGCACCCCGGTGCAACAGGTCCACCAGCATTACAATCGGCCATTGTGCTCGTCGCGCCTCTCGTTCCAAAATTGGCAGGGTGACAGTAGGAGTACAATTATCTATTATGGTGTGCAGGGGCAATAGGCACTTAGGAGCACAATTGCAAGGGCAGTCTGCCTTTCGAAGTGCTGCAGATATCTTGGGAGGCCACGTATAGAGTTAGACAAGGCGCAAATGGCATGCTTAAGTGTACCAAAAAAATAGAGGTCATCTTCTTGGAAAACGAACAACCTGCTACAAGTGGTTTAGAGTGCCGCCAGACAGAGAAGGGCCGAGAGAGGGAGGTGGGTAGGATTAGACCACACAAAGAAGACACAACTCAGTATATTAGGCGAAGACAGGCACAATACCAGGGCGATTCCCGGGATGCGCGTCCTGGAGATAGGCATTGGGCAAAGGGGGCGGGAAAATAGTCGCCGGAGGGAGGGATAGAAAGATAGTCAATATAGGTGAAGTTACCGAAGCCTAAGAATTAAAACTTAAAACAACACAGCCACAATGATAAACACCCCTGAGACGCATGCGGTATCATCCTGCGCGTCCTCCTTGGCGAAAAGAAATGCACAGGCATTAGTGATAATTCCATAAGGCACGAAATGTAAAGTATATAGCGTAAACGCCACTTAATTTCTTGCTGATTTGTTGAATATAACGTTGAAGATGCATCTGTACGATATTAGGTACATTTCAGTGATCATCAGCTTTTTAATGTTTTTTTTTTCTGCAGAACAGAAGTGACAACATGGCGATTTCTTAGATTAAAGCTAAACTAAACCAAAAGATAGAACGTTCCGTGACATCGATGACGTCATTGGTTGATAATTAGAAGACCATCAGAGAAATGCATGTAAACAATAATTCCGATCTGAATTTGCATGCATCGGCAAGCGTAGGAATCTTTTCTCTGAGAAATCACCTGATTATGTGGAGCAAGCACATTATATAACATTCCATTCATTTCAATCCTCGAGCAGGAAATATGCAGTGTAGGAGGAAGCTGTCCCCGCGCTGGGCGTCATATGTCACTGCTATCTCTTCAAAGGTGCGCGAACACTTTAAGGCTATAAACAAGTGATGGCCTGATGATGTGCAGATGTCACTCGGGCAGCGTTAGCTACGCCACTATTCATCGTTGAGGTATTTTACGACGATGTGATTCCCAACAGCCTCTGAGCCAAGTGTGGTTTCACGAGACATCTAACCCGCATTCAAACGCCGGTTTGGGCTATGTCTTCGGTACTTCACAGAATTTCACATGCTCCTGAGTTGTGCAGAATATATTCAAGAAACAGAACGCCTCCGAAAAGCCATAAAACCAGTGTTGAGTACAAACCGTGCAGAAAGTTGGCGGAGCCATTTGACACTGACCATGACTCATCAGAACAAGTCACAGCTTACACCTAAATAGACTTACAATACCTCCTAGAACCAAGAGACAAGCGCAGCCTCCATTTCTTTGTGGGTCATTCCCCCCTCCCCCCCCCCCTGGGATGGCTTTCGCTGAGAACAACAAAAGATGGAAAGAGTTGGAGTTCAAGGCGAAAGGAAAAATTTTGTTCTGAGTGGCAACTGGGCGAGCCAACCTTGATGGGCCTTCTTTCAAAGAACCAATCACGCTAAACACGGCGAAACTCTCCAGCACGTATAAAAAGGCTCCGTTTGAAGACACAAATCACTGACTCGAGGTCATCTTAGAACGTAGTGTTTGGTGGCGTCAAGAAAATATTTTATTTAAGAAATGCGCATCTACGTGAAGGTCAGTACAACTGCTCATTTTTAACACCTTTTGGTAGATTACGTTCGAAACTTCAAGTTGTCTTTGCAAAGCATAGCTAAATTTATGACCCTACTCTCAGCTGCTTTTGGAGGCTTTCCTTACTTGTGCATGCATGCTAATTGTTGTCTCTATTTGCGGTTTGCAGTGCACAGCGTGTCCCGCAGAGATGCGGTGCTACGTCTATCGTGGAGAGCACTATTTGTACTTTCAGGTTTGGGATGTGGAACCAGGAGATATTGTAAGTTCCCCCTCACGCTGATTCTGGCCGCTTAAATTCTTAAGTTAGCATGATATTGGTAGAGCAATTTATGAGTTAATTTAAAAACCCTGTCAAATTGGCAGGAATAGAAGACCAACTTGGTGAGGTTTAGAAAGCATAAAGAGCTTTTTTTTTTCCCGGAAGATACGTGGCTATTGAATCACCATTAGGCTTATTTGATCATAAAACATAAATTTCCATTTCAATTGAAATGAGTGTACGTCAGAGCCCGACTTTGCTCAATATATTTTATTCGATTATATTCTATCATCGTTCCTCTGATCCCTTATTCCAACCATATTAGACTGTTTTAGTTGATCACCAAGAAGAAAACATTTGTGTATGAGATTTGTACTGTTCTGAAGTTATATTATTTAAAATATATTGCTTTGAAAGAGTAACAAAAATGCAGCGGGCAGAAAAGGTGGTGTTAAAGGTGCTATCCTGTGAATTGATATGTTGCAGCAAAAGCATCCTCCTAATTTTTTTTTAGTGTTCGTCGCTCAACCCTGACGTACCCGAATTCTCCCAGAAGCCCAGAGAAAGTCGTTCCGCACTGGACACGACATGCGATTCAGTAAACGAGGTAAGATCGTCGTTCAGTCATTTTTTCCTCACCTGTTCAACGTTCAGTGGCTAAGCATGCAATGAATAGACGTAATCCTTTCATAAAATGGTAGGGGCAGTCTCAGTGCACTTTCATGGAGGTCCTCGCGATGACCGAATAAGTTGTGCGTCAAATTCTCCCGGTGTACCGCAAAAACAGCCTCCCGGTCTGTTTTTGCGGTTTCTTCTTTTCTCTCGTCAAAGTTCTCGCAACCATATTTAAAGTGTTGGGGAATTAGGAGGCGGGCATTTATCGCAATAGTCAATCGTCGGTTTTGCTTTCCAGGCCACACTGCTCAGCGCTGCCGACAAGGGCCTGCAAAGCGATCCGAACGTGGCTGTAGCTGGTAAGCCCCCACATCACCAGGCAGGGCACCTACAGGTCCAGCCTCCATTCTATGCCACGGATCGTGACCAGGTCAGCTGTGTAAAGCAGACTTCGACGTCTTGCGACGGACATGACTTAGGCGGGCGTAATAATACGCTGGATTCACGGGTCACAAGCGAGGAGTCCGGCTTCGAGGCAGTCGGGGACCTTTACTGGCGTCTGCGGAAGGAGTACGGGCGTCTTCACCCGAACGGGCTGTACTCAAAAGCCCATATACGGCCATCAGCAGCGGCACGCACCGAAAGAATCAACATGCTCGCCTTGCAGAAGCCCTCTGTATAGTGCTTTTCAGGCATTTAAATAAATTCTTTTTTTTTACTTTCCATTTAGTTGCAGTGTTGTCTCGGGAACTCTTAGGCTGCTGTGCTTTTTCAGCCTTTCAATTCGGATGCAGAAAGGGGGACAAAATGTTGTTGCGGATAACGTTTAACTAAGTTTAGCGAATAATGAATCGAATGCCTGAATGGCCTACTCCTTAAGTGGAGGGCTTAGGCAACTCTATAGCTTAAAACCATGCGCTCATGTTATTTGATTTGATATATTATTCCAAATAATGGAATATTTTGTTTTCTCACATTTTTGAAAAACTCGGCATTGTTTTTAAGCGGACTGAAAAAAAATCTAGCGTGGTCATATTTCTAAATTCAAATAGAAGTTGTCAACTTTTAGACAGTTTTTAAACTTTTTTCCAATTTCGAACTAACATTAGAACAAACAGACATGTACAGAGCTGCAAATTAAGAAACAATAAGGCCTGCGTAATGCTGGGAAATGGTTTTAGTGTCGAAAACTTTTTGGATCCGGCCAGAATCTAGCGCACATTATTGACCATTTTCTGCACAAGCTTTCAGTTTTTTGACATTTTTATAATTGTAAACAGTATAGTGCAACACCTTTTAGTCCCAAATGAGTGAGTTTCTCAGGGCGAATTTAATAAAATTGAAGGAAATGCTTTTTCAAAAAAGTCATCAAAATTATTCGATTTTATATTGTGTTCTAAATTGGAACGAATTGTTTGCGTTGTCAAGAAATCACCTCGCGGTCCAGAACCTTAAAATTTTCTTTAAATAAAGAATAAACCTTCGTAATTAAGAAAAAGCTTACTTTTCAGCAACTCAATTCTTCGTATCAGAACGCAGGATTGAAAATCGACGTTTTGCTGCTCGTTGATCCTTGAACAAAGTTTTCGACTTTTAACTAATACAAGTGTGACGAGGAAAAAGGAATTTATTAACGCTCCTCGAAGTGAATGCTCCTAGCTCTATAAAGGCAAAATTAAAGGGCCCCTGAAACGCCATTTACGGCCGTATTTTGATGCTACATGTGTTTAGAGGTGGTCTTAGTGAGCATCGAGATCACATTAAAAAAGCTCTGCGTGTTAGCTGTAATTTACAAATAATTTTGGAAAATTGCCGCTCGCAGCCGATTTGGGCGACTCACCACCGTGCGTTTTCAGCCGCCCAGCCCATGCGACGTCATTGGGGTTTGCGTTATCATTGGCCACGGCCATATGACGCCACGTGTAATTTTTGCAATTATAGATTTTAAAATTAGCACTATTCTTCCTGAAAGTAGTATTTTATTCGTTAGTTATTATTGTACATTAAAGAAAGATAAGAATTCTGCGCGCATCTTGATAGAGGCGGAACACTTCCGGCCGAGAGAGATCCGTCTGCTCGCAAAAGCACGTGTTGCCCAGTTGTCAGTCTTGAAATCTCGCGATCCCAACTGCTGCTGCTTTTTTTCTGGTCTGCAATGGACCACCATTGCTGTGTAGTTGGCTGTAAAGCCGAGGACAGGAAAGATGTTATAATGCGAGATCGTGTCCCTACAAAGCAAGGTGTCACGCGGGAAAGCTGGCTCCAACGCGTTGGGCTGTCATCGTCGGACAAGCGCTAGGAGCTCAGAGTTTGTGGCCGCCACTTTTCCGGTGACGCATACCAGTGTAATCCCAGTTTGGCGCAGCAAACTGGCCTCAACGTGAGACGTCAACGCCTCAAGTCCGACGCTTTGCCGACGCAGTTTCTCCCTGGAATGGTAAGTTTTCTGGGTTGCGAGTTATTGTGGAAACACGCGTAGCATGGCTCGGAGTCTCGCATGGAAGTGCATGAAGCCTAGCGCAAGTTTTGCAGGCGCAGAATCCTTGCGCGCAAACCGCTCTTGCGAGAGGACCACAACAAGTTAAGGTGCTGAAAATGTATGAAAGGGAGCTCTCGCCCTGCGGCGCGCGGATAAGGAAAAAAAAAAAGATAAGGCGACCTGCGCACATGGAACCATGAATTAGCATACACTAACGTGTACGCGATCACAACAATCGCAGTATAATTTGCCTGGGTGGTGCAGTGGGTTAGGGTGGTCGACTGCTGTGCCCAAGGCACAGCGGCCGCTTTTCGATGGAAGCGCAAGCAAGGTGCCCGCGTACCGGTGCGGACAAAAGTAAACGGAGCACGCTTTTTCTTCATTTTTCACTCGGTGCATATTTGAAACTGGTAGTCGTGGTATGCGTGGACCGGTAGTAGACGCAAGTGCCCTTTCACGGACAAATATTTCCTGATCTCCAGTGAGGAAGGCGTTCTTTTAATTTGACTGAAAAAGCCTAGCTGCTCCGTTTACTTACGTCCGCACCTGTACATGTGCTGTGCGGCGCCTCGTCTGAGTCGAATTTGGGGCGTTGAACCCCATAAACCAAGCCTGACTTGTAATAAAAAAATACCAGCACACTAATAACAATACAGACCAACTGCATCCCCCCACCTACTACTAGGATTTGAATTTTCTTCCCAGGCTTTATTTTTCACTAACTAACAGTTCTACACCTTTCTTGCTTAGATATCTACAAGTTCTGGCACTTTAGAGGAATGAGATGTCTGTTCTTAAACAGTGCCACAAAACAGACACTTGACGCAGTGCATAACTTGGCGTTCATAGAATAGCATTCTCCATTTTTCCACCTTAAAAATAAACGCACTTCCATGCACCACTCAAAGCAGTGCGCCTGGCACACGTGATAAAGTTTAGAATACAGGATGCAGTGAAGCGACAATCACCTGAGATTAAAAGGGAGGGTGCCTGAATCCCACGTAGCTCGCCGACGGAAATTCACGCCGAACCCAGCAAACGACGCAGGCTGGCAGGACCACCCTGTTGCCTTCGCCCAGCCTGCCCCAAATCCACTTGGTAAACAAGCGGTAGGCTATGAAGCGGGGCTACCTGAAAATACCACGCTTTACAGTAAACGGATCATACACACACACAAAAAAAAAATAATAATGCGAATCTGTCACCTGACGCTTCCGCACTACCTACTTGTTTACATCTCCGTCTCCATCGATGTTCGCTCCCTCCTCCTCTAGTGCAATGTGCACAGCCCGAAGGACTTCGGGCGTTAGGCACACGCTTTGGAACGCTGGGTGGATCGTAATGCAGCCGCCGTCCTGCTGGCACACCACCAGCACCTCCGGCATGCTGCGGCAGCATACATCTTCTTCAGGTGTGGGCATGCTTTCGCAGCGGCCGCAGCAGCACCTGCGCATAAGTAAAATGTGAAAAGGCCGCGAAGCAAACACGAAACGGCATTTCGTGAAATAAGAAAGTTGTAATAACTTATGTGCAGTGGCGCGTGCGCCACGGAACGCACCATGGTAGGCCGTCGTCTCCGTTGCCAGCGGGTGGTTCAGAAGGGCCAGTCGATGGCGTGCTGCTGTCGTCGCTGTCTAGCGGATCACGAAACGGAGTATAATCATATGGATCAGTCGAGCTCGGCAGCGGCTTCACGCAGTCTTGCCTCGAGCTCGGGATCCATGCGTTCCATGGCGACCGACACGCGAACCGCCGCAAACACGAAGGGGAAAAAATCGGAGCACTACCGGAAGTAAACAAACCGAGAGTCGGTGGCGTCACTTCGTGACGCATTATGGCGGGGCGTCGGCCCGGACATTTTCTTTTTTTTTGGCCGGCGCATCGGCGTGTATGAGTTGAGGGCTACAGTGACGGGAGAGGAGGAGCGTCATTTTTAATATGGAATATCTGCGCTATTAAAGATGTTAGCTTAAATTTTTTTTGCGCTTTGCTGACTAGCGAAGGCACGCCGATCGCTCGTGCGCCTTTCTTAAGCACGGCTTCAAGCTTTTCATGGGCCCTTTAATACAGGATAAAACTTTAGTGTACAAGCAGCAGGACTTCAAACTTGTAACAATTTTTTATGAAAAAACACCGCTATCCATCTCTAGTGATATGCGATTTTATTCATGAAAAACTACTGCATATTTTTTCCATGGTTTTCCAAAATACGGTGCGCCTGAACGTCGTGAAAACAGTGAGAGCTTTAAGGTGGCGGTTCCACGGTCCCCATCTTGGAAGTAGTTCAGATTCTGCCACCAGGCTACGCCACTAATCCATGACTGAGGAATTGAGTACCCAGCCACTCAGCCCTCTCGACTTGAGCTGCCTGAACGCTTTTCTTGTGTTGCTGCGTGGACTTTCAAAGATTTTTGCGGCTCCACAGCAGTGTCCAGGCAGAGAAGGGGAGGATTTTTGTCCCCGTCCTGCGCAGCATAGGCTGCCCCATTGTACTCCCCTCTTCCACCCACCGCACCACTACTTCGAACAATACGCGCCCTGACAATTGGACAAGAGGCTTCCCTCTCTTGCCTATACTTCGTCTCACAAGATGTTTGCAGCAGAGCGAAAAGCAGAGGCACCCCAGCCGGTCCAACCAGGATCACGAGTACAATAGGCAATTGTGCTTCTAAGCGCCTCTCGCCCCCCCAAATTGGCGGGGGGACAGTAGGAGCACAATTCTCTATTATAGTGCGCACGGGCGAGAGGCACTTAGGAGCACAATTGAAACGGCTCCTCGGCCTTTTAGCAGTGCTGCAGATATCGTGTGAGACGAAGTATAGTTTCCGCTGTAGAGCCACGAACCATTTTGCTCCTACCCGCCGAGCGTGAGGGGGTTGGACAGGACTGCAGTAGGCTAGCTTGACTGAACACAAATAAAACAGGGTGTCAACATGATTGCACAGTGCAATCTTAGTAAGAGTGAAAAGGAAAAGCGAATGGCATTATTTCTGCACACTTCGTCAATGAACCTTAGCTGAAGTCGGCGCCTGTCTTGTGTTCTTTTGATCCTCGTCTTTAGGGCTGTGCAATCGACTGATCATTAGCGAGCTTTAGAATACGGCGACCCTACCCGTAATTGGGATATAGTAATAGCGGAGCGCGCGCACTATAATAGAGAATTGTGCTCCTACTGCCACCCGCGCTATTACCCTGTCTCCCTAAGCGGGGGGGGGGGGGGGTACCATATTCTAAACCTCCCTATTGTTGATTCCATAGATATAGTAGGGATCTGGACACTCCTTGACTGGAGTGAGCTGCCAGCTCTTGCGGTCAACAGAAATTTGCTTTATCAAACATGATTACAAATATGATAATGTAGCTATAATTAGCTGAACTTCAGTCAACTGTCGCTCTTGTTTATTTTTTGTTCGTGCTTGTCCAATCTTGGAAACTAGAGCTGGTAAGTTACAGTGCGCAAATAAGTGAATGATTGCCCATTTTTTCCTTTTGAGATGAATCGATATTTCGAAATAGATGTGAAATACACTAAGAGGACATGTATATCGCGCAGGAGGCCGGCATGTATTCATGTTCTCTTCGGCACTGAGGAGGCGCATTCACACTAAACTATGTGGGAAATGGGGGAAGGGGAGATGGGGTTGTAAAGGAAGGTTGCCAGAAGAGAGGACCTAACGGGGACAGTTTTATTTATTTATTTATTTATCTTGAACGTACTGCAGGCTGTGCGCCCAAGCAGGAGTGGCATACATTTACATAAATTCAAAAAAGCATGAAAGCACAAGGTACAAAACACACCAACACATCGAGTAGACCAGTTGAAGCGGTTATTACTGCACATAAAATATAAGCACAAAAACAGTAAAAAAAAAAAAAAACTCACACAATCAAAACCGACACACAAGAACTGACAGGAGGCAATATTTCATAAGTCATCACATACTTAATTCAAGCATATCTAAAGACTGGAGGGAAGGCGCTTATGGCGGCCACTTGCCCACTCCCAATTGGGTGCTCGACAGAGTCCTCATTTTATGTATTCGATCCGCGCGTACGTGCGTGCGCGCGTGTGTGTGTGTGTGTGTGTGTGTGTGTGCGTGTGTGTGTGTGTGTATGTGTGTGTGTGTGTGTGTGTGTGTGCAATTAAAGGAACAAAGTATTTTCAGGCAATTATGTGGATTAAAATTTGAACAAACAATCTCCTAGAAACATTTTTCTCCTGCAGAATTTCACTCGACACTGAAACCTGATGTGAAAAGTAGCATATGCTATGGAAGACGCTGACCTGTCCTGCTGCAGCTTCCCGTGACGACGCATGCGCTTTCTGAACCAATATATTGGGCGGACTACTGTTCATTATTAGCTTGGAGCCTGACTTTGTTGTACTCATTTCACAGGGCACACACACGTATGCAACAAGTATACTTTACTGTTGAGCCCTCCTTTCGGCTTCATGTGTTGGTAGTAAATAATTTCGTGATGTGGCACTTACTTGTACATTCACACATTTGCAACATAATAATCAGAGCCCAATTTTTACTGCATGCAAGAGCGCCTATGCTTACCAAATGTTTTCCTGCAAATGCCAAACGATTAGACGCATCGATCAGATCGCGTTCTGTCAGATTTGGCATGTGCTATAATTTGTGAATTTTTCCATACCAATGCAGCACAGTGGTTTTGCTTCATGTAGTCAAACGGAAGCAGGTTCTTTGTATGCATCGAAATTCTCACATGCTTCTATGACACTTTTGCTAACATGATCGGACACCTTTCAGAGCACAGTAAGTCGAGTTGCTTCAAAACAAGGTTCAAATATAAATTCAACAAATTGGGCGTTGAGGCGGCAGGTGAGTGGACGCCTGGGTGACACGGTATCTACCTTTCTCGAGATAAGGGCCCCATTCTTTTGGAAACGCTCAGCCTGCCGATGGGCTTTTAGAGCGTTAGCTCTGTTGCTCACTTGCGCGAGTGGCGCGTTTTTCTAATTATCGTAAACAGTGCCATCACCATAGCAACATCGCCGTTTTCGTTGTGCCCGGGCAAACTAGACCGAACGCTCCACGCTACCGGCCACAGCGGCAAAGCGCAGTAGCGGGCTATGCTAGGCAGGTATAGCAAATTATAGGAAAAATGAACGCCGAGTCAGCTTCCCTGCCGAATGCATCAACGGTTTACCGTAGACGCCGTAATGCTTCGAACAATCCGCGGTATATCCCCCTTCACGAAGCGGAATTAGCTAGGAAGATGACGGGACATCATGCACGTATAAAATAAATAAAATGAGCGCAAATAAAAACATCAAACTGGAAACCAATAGAGTGTTTTCTCTCATAAAAATATATAGGGCCACTGATCAAGTCAAAGTATTTGAAGAAGATATAAACGAATGCTTTTTGTCTGGTTTCTCCATTGTGAGCAACGAAGCTGTAGGGCTTCCGAAACGTTAGTACGTTTTCATGAAACTTTGACTTGGTCAGTGACCCTGTATATTTTTTTTATGCCACCACCTGATCAGATTGCATTTCGTCTAACTCTTGATTACAGCGGTTTCTCTCATTTGAGCTAAAGCTCGACATTCGGTTCAGAAGCGTCAAGCCTCATCGTTATTTTTTTTTTCAATTTTAGTGAAGGAAATGACGGAAGCGCAGTGGCAAAACCCGATTCAACATCACATTTTTGTATTCGAGTAGCTTCACGTGGCTGTTTCCTACTTGCCCATTCACCGAAAAAATCCCCGGTAGCTACTGCTCCACGTTACCTTTACTATCATCACCGGAACACAACATTCGGAAAGAAAAAAGAAAGATGACTGAAACGCTGGTGATTACCTTCGGCCGCCCACTATATCATTTTTTCTCCTTTTCTTTGGAGCCTGCACTGCTTGCGCTATATAGGAACTTCAGTAGGAAGGTTGAAGAGGCATGCTTGTGAATGTTCAGGTTTTCAATTTCTACTGGGCAGACTGTCGAAACATTTTATCTGTACCAGTAAAGTGGCAGAGAGTACAAGTATGCGTGCAATTTCTCCTAGGGAGACGCTCTTTGAAATTATACTATATTAATTTATGCAGTGTTATAGTTCCGTGCCCTAATATTCATTTTATCGTAGAAAGGGAAATATATATTTTCTTCTTGCCACTGAAAAAAAAAAGTCTAAATTCTACACCCACACAATATATGCTAACACCGCGAATATCTGAAGATAGCTTTGTGGCGGAGCTAAGACGAGGAATAACCAGCTCCGACAGCGTTCGTGTTCGAACTGTGTTTTTTTTTTTTGCTGCTTGCACTGAGACGCTTAGTGCCAAATTCTTCTTTGTTCAGCGCCGTGCCGTTGTTTTTGATAAAAGCGCGGCGCGAGAGGCGCTTGAAGACTACAAGCAACTACGACCCTGCCAACCATTTTTTTTTCCTCCCTCGACTGCGGCGGCAAAGT
The DNA here is from genome assembly GCF_055883805.1 of Amblyomma maculatum. Classification (NCBI taxonomy): domain Eukaryota; kingdom Metazoa; phylum Arthropoda; class Arachnida; order Ixodida; family Ixodidae; genus Amblyomma; species Amblyomma maculatum. The sequence continues at coordinate 994,164 of NW_028146754.1, read as the reverse complement.
CAAATTTATTCGCACATTTGTAACATTTTTTTTCCTGTCCTGCCTAAGATATAGAAAATAAACAAACAGCAGTGCAGTTAGGCTGATACCAGTAAATAAACTACACTTTAGCAGCCGATGCATTCTTTATCATGTGTGCAGAATTTTAGTATTTCTTTTACCGTTTCTATCTTTGTTCTGAACTCGTAAAATCTTCATATCATGCTATAAATTTGTGCGGCACGTAACCTTTTATCCTCATTTGATAATTTCCATAGCATCAAGTTTTATTTTTCCTTTGAGGGTTTGCATGATACCGACCCTCTAACGCGCAAGATTTCATTGCCTCACTTTCAGTGTAAGACTGACTCGATAATAAGAATGCAGAGATTTCGCGTTGTCTGAATGTATCTCTAGCTGCTAGGTTTAAATTATGACAGCGCTGTTCTTTGAATTGCCCATTCCGCTTGGTCGTTTCTGAGGAAGGAAAGAGGCCTCCTTTGTTCGTCGGTTTCCCCATGTTAGCGGCTATTCGCTTCTCGTGCGAGGCAGCCCCATGAGCAGAAAGATGCCTGCTTTTGCCAAACACAAGCATATATCATGTGTGCTACTAAAAAAGCTAGAAACGAGTAACGAAAGCCACTACTTGTACTGGACAAGAAGCACGTTTCGTTCATCGGTGTACAGTGTTGATTGTAGCCGGAGCGCACCTCAGCTGCACGCACGAGAGCCTTAGCTGGCAACGTTTCGGCACACAAACAGTATGACACACTTAATTCCAGGCGATAAATAAATCTCAAAGCAAGTGTACATTTGTCAGGGGACCATTTTCAAGTAGCGCTACTGCGCATGGGCGATGCACCTGCACCTCAGTTCGACCCGACCACTCTACCCAACTCGCCAGTGTTTACCTCTCTCGCCCGATGGAAAGGAAAGGGCAGAGGGAAGACGTTGTAGAAGCACATTACCCTCTCGTAAATACCCCTCGATTCAGGTAAAACCCCTCTATCTGGAAAGTAGCGAAACTCTCCTCCCTTCGGCTGCTTTCCTCCTCAATTATCCTCTGATTTCACTCTCCCACCGGTGGGAGCGCTGCGCACGGCACGCTGAACCTGCCTGCGCTCGAAGGGCGCCGCAGAAGGGTCAATGATAGTGATGGCGGGGGCTTTTTGCGCTGCCTTTTAAAGCGTTCTTTTAAATCTGCTTTGCACAGGTAAATAATAATCGATTTGAAAATGTTATGTTTTGTTTTAGCGACACATATTGTTCGCAATAACAAAGAAGGAAGGAGAAGATACGCTCAAAACGGTAAGAAATGCTTGCATTCAGCATCGCGCTCGGGTACTCTGAAGCATCAAGAACGGGAAATAACCTTAGCAGGCAATTATGGTGTCATCTGTGTTTGGTGACAGATAGATGACCCTGAATGAGAGCCAATGCCCCCTTCAAAAATCTTCATATTTGCGCGCGAGCGGCAAACCGGCGAATTCTGACATCGATCGCTTCTGTCTAACCTATAAGCAAAAGCGTCCATTGTTGTATGCTTTCATTTTCAAATCGCATCTGTAAGAAAATGATGAAGCAGTGTTCCTACAGCTGCTAATCAGAGCCAGTGTAAGTGAAAAAAGTGGCTTTTATTTCTTCGCAAAATCAATTGATCAGCGAAGTGACTCAGGCAAAATAGGGTCTTATTTTATTGGCACAATACTGGTTTGCTTTAAAGGTCGTAAGATGTGGCACATACAAAATACGCAGTTTCAAACACAGAAGAAATGTAGCGATAAACACTGTTGTACATTGGAACCAAGTAGCATCTTTGAGTTTGCTGACACAGCACTGGTCGTTTTGAAAAGGGTCCTAAGACTGGCGCAGGCACATTAATTCAAAACACACATTTTCAAATAAAAATAAATGCACAGAAAAACATTGTTAGACAATTGGAAGATGATGAGAACCCTTAACGAAGTGAAAAGATATGAAAACAAAGCGCAAGCAAATAATTTTCGTACAAACATTTTTCACACACGCAGCAATCCAATTTTAATTTCGATGATTATAAGCTTCAGATATGCACGAGAATATCTTTAAAAAATGTAAGCAGTTACCAGAAATTTTGAACCATTCACAGATTCATTCAGGCGACAGGCTAAATATTAATTGTATGCAGATTTTCAAACCACAACTTTCACAAATGTTTCAAATTAATAAAACATGAAATTACGAATGATGCATACTGTCACCGAATCTGAGCTGCGGCGACCCACATGCCTACGCTTTTGCTACCGCATTTACTGCTAGTCACTGGAGATATTTTGGAGGCTTCATCTCGGACAAAAATCTGGATCCGTACTTTCACGCAAACACTCACAATCTCTTTTACAACATCGTGGCAGGCTGGGAAGCAAGATACCAATGAAATGCTATCTTTTATCCGGGCCTGCAGTTGTGCAGTGCTGATTGAATTTTTGAAGAGACGCTCTCTGTTACTGCGCAAAAAGTCCTCAGCAATTTTTACAGTTTCGATTACGGCTGGCGATGGGTTCGTCAGTGACACGTGAGACTGTGAAAAGTTCTTCAACTCAGTTAACCTTGCCGGTGCCGTGTTGGTAATCAGTAAAGCGCGGCAGTCGTTCTGTTCGACTATTCTATGTTCTGTTTCTGTTCTACTTGAACACTGAAACGAGCAGCAGCACGGCATCGCGTGCACGAAACTGCACGCGCGCACGCCACAGGAACGGTACCACGAGGCAGTTTAATGGCGGCAGCGAGAAAATAAAAAACAAGCAAAACAAGATTTTGCGCGCGCCGATGACGTATGGTGACGTGTTTGTCACGTCAGGGAGCCCGGCAGCCAACGACAAACCAGAAATCCTGCCCTCACTCTCTCTTTGGAGAGGGGAGCGTAGAGGAGCGAGGAGGAAAGCGCCGGGAGAGAGAAACGGCGGCAAAGATCTTACAATTTCGCTACTTTCCAGAGATAGAAGGGCTTTAGATTCAGGTAAAGTCCCTCGATAAAGAGAAAGTACCGCCACGCTTTGTACTTTGCCGCCGCCGCATCACCTCCTCTCCTCACCTCCTCGCCACCTACCCGGATTCAGATCTCCGCGCGACGGGCACCTCTGCGCGACGCCGCGCGCAGACGCGCGGCGCGTTCCGCTTCACGCTAATTGGTCACTCTGGCTGTCCCCGGGGTCGCCATGGTTACACGCGCGCTTTTTGCATTCTTTGTGAAGCTTTTCGTTCTTCGCGCGCCATTTTTCACCCACTCAAGCAAAGGAGACCTTGCGCACGTTGTTTTTCCTTTGCGGCGCGCTCGCCAAATGCCACAGTGTTGCGCATATAACTGTTCAAACCGGCCTGAGGATGGCTATGCAGTTTTCATGGTACCTCAAGGAAAGCGGGATCGCTTGAAGACGAAGCAATGGCTTCATTATTTCGGGAGAAAAAACTTCGTGCCGACAAGAAGCAGCGTTGTGTGCGAGGTAAGGCACCTCTCTCACTTTCCCGCTTTTCCCAGGTTTACTAGACGAGGTGTAATCCATGCAGAAATATTCTTTTAGTAAATTTACGGAAGGAGTGTTCCTTAATCTGGAATCACGAGATATGGGCTGAAGTAGACAGTGAACTACGTTCGGGTATTGTATAATCACCTTAATTAGGTACAACGAAAGGAGGGAGCAGTCTACGATTCCAAGGTGGACGCATGGGGATGTTTTGTTTGTAATTTTATAGTAGTTTACATTGAGCTGAATCAGTCTTGTAATGATTTGAATGAGAAAGAAAAAAAAGTAAAGCGGAAGAAAAAACAACGGGCCGATGGCGCCATCCCGCCATCGGCCCGTTGTCTTTCTTTACGTCTTGTCTTTCTTTCTCTACATTACGCGCCAAAAACCCCATCCCGAGACTATATGTGTTTAAATGTAGCTTAAGGAACGCAACACTAGGTCAATTTTTGAAGCCTAGCAAATCAGGATGGTTGGTTGGTTGGTTTGTGGGGTTTAACGTCCCAAAGCAACTCAGGCTATGAGAGACGCCGTAGTGGAGGACTCCGGAAATTTCGACCACCTGGGGTTCTTTAACGTGCACTGACATCGCACAGCACACGGGCGCTTTTGCTTTTCGCCTCCATCGAAAAGCGGCCGCCGAGGCCGGGATTCGATCCCGCATCCTTGGGAACAGTAGTCGAGCGCCGTAACCACTGCGCCACCCCGGCGGGGTAGCAAATCAGGAAGCTTAAATAACCTTCCTCCTCGGAGCAAATCAGGAAGCTACTCCGAGGAGGAAGGTTATTTACTATTACATTTACGCGACACAAGTGAAGCAAGAAGCGACACAGATGCTATTCAAGCGCCCGATGATATTCTTGAGCTGAGCCCTGAAATAGAGCAGTCATTAACGTACCTAGCAGGCTACGTTGCTTCAAAACTTGTGAAGCGAGTACAGTGTGAGAATTGCTATAATTCTCTGATTGAACGAGACAGCTCTACGACGCTGATAGAGCTCAAAAACTTTTCAAAGCCCCAGCAGTCTTTGACCACTCCATCGCAAGGGGTGATTGAAGTGATAAAAATAGCAGAGAACTACTTCCGCACTAATAAGGAAAAGCTAATCCGAAATTCTGTACATGAGTCGGAGGTGCAAAAAGCCATTACCCAAAGCCTAACTTCGCAGACATGCTTTCCTTCTTGCCATAACTTACTTGAAGACATTGTTAAAATATTCGGCAAACTGCGCATGGAAATTTTAGTGAAATGTGAAGCGGCTAAAATATCTTCTATTGAGAGTTCCAAATGTGCCAGTAAAAGCATTGGCATGCGCGTTGCTGTTTCAAGCATTAAATGATGTGTAGACGCTTCATTGCTTGCGAAGCAAAGGACCTTTATGTGATACTTTTAAAACAAATATCTTTCATAAGCAGCAAGCCACTGCCTGGGATAAATTTTAAAATTTTACAACCACTGTGTAGTTAATATCTAACGTGAGGATTTCGCTTTTCATGTCTAAATAAATTTTGTTCACAACAAAAAAGACTTTTTTTTTATTTCAATCCGCTTTCAATTTACTGTAACATAAAACTGAAGGGGCTCAATGGTAAAGTGCACCAAGAAAAAAAAAACTTCAGAACGTCGACAAAGGGTGAAAGAGAGACACTAAACGTTAAAGAAAACTGCGTTCCGTGCGTTGAATTTCCTTTTCCTGGAGAGTTTCGGCTCCAAATAATGTGCTGCCTCTTGCACCACGTAGCATCGGCTTCATTACATGTCTGGAAATCGTAAGCAGTTCATGCTTGGTACCGTGTTGGTCATTTTTCAGCCGCACTAAAACCGATTCATTCATAGCGTGATATTGCTTTTGTACAATTGTGCTTGCTTTTTGTGTTGTGTTTTGAACTGTCAGTTTTGTAAGTTTTTTTAAGTCCATCACTTCTGCGCCGCACATCTCACTGCATGCACCTGCTTTCACATCAGGAAACTAAACACATCGTCTTGCGCAGCACTTACAACTAATTTATTGTACGCCGCCATAAACACTAGCAAACCGCTAGATGTCTTGCACTGATAAGCTTAATACGCATTAACTTATGCCTGGAGCACTACTTAGTTGATTACACGCCGCAAAACATCACATCTCCTTTCAGAGACGGTTTTCGTAAATGACACCCGCAGAAGAATGTTTTCTTCTGGGAAATATTTAGAAATTGAGTGCCTTAAAAAAAGAAAAAAATCCACTGAATTTTTTCTCAGCATTCTAATCGCTTGGGTAACCGTTTATGAGAATTACTTTCACTACCGAAGCTGTAAACGGTGCTTAAAAAGCACGCCAGCGTTCAAAGGCGCGGCTGGCCGGCGGGCGCTTGGGTGAAAAAGAGTGCCGTGTGCAGCGCGGGCGGCTGGCGGGCGAGGAGAAACGAGGAGGAATGCGCCGCGAAGGAGGAGAGTGTCGCTACTTTCAAAACATCAAGGGGCTTTAGATTCAGGGTGTTTGTAGCGCCATCCTCGTATTTTTTCTGAACTGCGACATTTTAGTGCACATGAAAGTTCACAGATGGCGCTACATACTAAATTTATCATACGTGGCTCTGTTATTTCATTATTATTTGCTTTTTGTACACTTTGTAGTTGATAATTGTTAGCGGCTGAATAAAGGAACGAAAGCCCAAACCTTTAGTTATATTCGCCAGAAACAAACAAGCCATGGAGCATTTCCATCACGCTTAAAATATTTCATAAAGAGCTCGCGCGCTTTAAGTGAGCCACGAAAATATTAGCTGAAATCACCCTGACAGTGCACATTCCTCGAGAGTCGAACAAAACCGATGCTTATCCTCTGACAGCGAGGTGTAAAGTTTTTCCACGCGAAATTTCAGCACAGATAAAAGCGTATTACTTGAACAGTTTAGCATTTACTTTTAGCCATTTTACAAAAAACGCTAAGTTTGATCACAAGTAACTTTTGCACTAAATGAAGCAGACAGATAATATTTTCAGGAAACAGCGAAATATGTACGACCTCCAACTGCGCAAAAAATCTCAGCAGCAGAATGCATATCTTGAAAGTTATTGTATATATACACTTTATACACTTTTCACAGGCACGTGGCTAATAAACTATGCGATACACAGTAATAAAAATGATTAACTTTGTTCATTAACATCTAATCTCAAAACACTTCGAACGGTTTTTTTCTAGGTGCAAAAGATTTTGCACAATTTTGCTTTTCCCGAGCCAAGTAGAGCTGAAGAGCAGTTTCTTACCTTTGTGTTTTCCTTTACCCCAAGTAGCACAGCTTTCAATGCCCGTCCGGGCCCCGTGTGGGCAATATGGGCTTGGGAAACCCGTTCTTAACCCACCTTGGGCCCTTTTGGGTATCATGTGGGCGAGCATAATCTGGGCTTCCCATTACAAGCCCGTTAAGGTCCCATGTTGGTAATTATGGGGCAAAACAAGCCGACATTACCAAATTCAGCCCGCAGAGATCCCTTGTCAGCAACATTAGGGCAAAACTAAGATCGACTTGATTTGAGTGCAGGCAAGCCCATCTTGGGCAGCCCGCCTGGCACCTAGATTGGGCCAGCATGGGTTCTTAATGGGCTAAGTTAGTTCATATTCTCAGAAAAAAACCAAACGGGGCCTTAGTGGGCGATGAATGGGCTTATTTGATGCAAACCTGGGCGGTACAAAGAAACATTGTGGGCTGCCCAAGTCTGGATACCCCATCTAATAATCAAAAGGGTCCCATCTGGGTAACTAAAGGGCTAATCATAGTGCACATTCGATTTTAGCCCTCCAAAACCCCGTGTGGGGCCAGATAGGGTATTGTATGGGCCTACAGAGCATGTTAGCCCCTCCAGGGCCCACACGGGGCCCTCTAGGGTATTTCATGGGCTTTCAGGTGGGCCTGGCCGCAGTATTCCTGTACAATGCCCAAGTATGCATGAAGTTAGCCCTTGCTTACCCAATTTGGGTCCCATGTGGGTATTACATCGTAAAACTTAACGGTTTAGCCCCTCCATATCCCGTGTGGGAACCAGATAAGCTGCCCAATTCGGGTTGCCCATGATCTTTCTTCACATTTTTCTGGTCTACACCACGTTAGTCCTTGCGTATCCCACCAGAGCCCCATGTGTACAATACAAGCTGCAGTAGTGCCCTCCAAATTCCACAGTTTACTTGCTGGAGTAATATGCGGGTCATTCAAGTTGTGCCTTCCCGAAATGTTCCTGCACATTGTCCAGCTACCACACTGGCGTCCCATGTGCATATTGCGTGGGCACGAGCATTGTTACAGCGCTCCCACAGTCTACATGGGACGCGTTTCGGCACTACATAGACCACCCAAGCTGACCTTGCTCACTGTATTTCAACATATAACACAGCGACTGAAACCCCATATGGCTTACAGCGAGCCCCTTTCTTATATGAACTGAATGCCATATGCAATTTTATTAACCGTCAAATTTTTTGTATAGGGCCACGAATTCATTTTACACACACGCACACACACACACACACACACACCAACGCACGCATATATATATATATATATATATATATATATATATATATATATATATATATATATATATATATATATATATGCGTGCGTTGGTGTGTGTGTCTGTGTGTGTTTGTGTGTGTCTGTGTGTGTGTGTGTGTAAAATGAATTCGTGGCCCTATACAAAAAATCTGACGGTTAATAAAATTGCATATTGGCATTCAGTTCATATAAGAAAGGGGCTCGCTGTAAGCCATATGGGGCTTCAGTCGCTGTGTTATATGTTGAAATACTGTGAGCAAGGTCAGCTTGGGTGGTCTGTGTAGTGCCTAAACGCGTCGAGCCCCTCATTTTCCTATATATATATATAGTTTACGACAGTTGACAGGATCATTCTAATTCTTCACGATGATAATAAATGCGGCCAATGGCGATATATGCATTGACAGTGAATGCAGTAAGTTGACAATTAAAACCATATTTAAATGCATAAATATGAACTACATCTTTATTCAGCATGAGTTGGTGAACCAGAAAGAAGACTGCGTCACCGTTTGTAAAACTGTGAACATGGATGTAAGTCATTACTGATAGTTTCGATGAGCAGCCAGTGCTAAACAGTTTAAATATGAGGGTGAAAAAAACTTTTTTTTTTGAAAGAATCGAATTTTTCTTTCTTGCGTTTTGCATATCTCAAAGCGTCATATTTCATATAGCAAGAAGTCAGAGCTAAGATTTAGCGGGGACGTCAGCAAAAAACGCTATTATACAGCACTCGCGCTGCTTTCTGAAAGAGCAAATTTTACCGATATTCAGGCAAGCGGCACGTCGCACCACGGCGTTGCCCGCTTTTGAATTTTAGCGGGTATAAGCAGGTCCAATACTCCTTCACTGGCTGCGTCACACTCAGACGCACGCCTCCCGGATCGCGCATGCATGCACTTCATTTTGCGTGGCCAGCGATTCCACCAGAACCGAAAGTTCTGTCTGGCGTTTTGTGCTTTCTGCACCATGGATGTCAGCTAGAAACATGATTTTGGTTCACTGTGGCCCTTGAACAAGACGTTAATGCAAAAGCAAAACGCCAGAAACACAAGCGGAAAGCTCCGGTGACGCGGCGACGTGAGGTTCGGCTGCTGCTAGCCCTAAACATGACAACGGCTACGCAGACTATTCGGATTCATCAAGCTTTCCCCATAGCGTCAACTTCGTAAGTGCATCAGAGAGAAGACAGGGTGCTTAATGGCGACCATAAACTTGAAGACGAGCACACAAGCGCAGTTATCTGCGAGATCGGCGTGTTGAGTGACGTCGTCAGCGGCGCGGCACGCGCAACCTGCGGGTGATGCGATCTTTTTTTCTAAGAATCCGCCGGAAAACTAAAAGGACTTGCATCATTTTGGAACTGCCTTGCCGAAATGACACGTGTTCTGCATACACTTCAAACCATATATTTCTGTCAGGCAGTGCCAGCAACGGAGACGTCCGCCTGCGGTAGCGCAAGACACAGCTCTGTGAACTTGTTCGGTAGTCGCAACCGTGGTCGCAACGCAACGCGCGTGATCGGCGACGGGCACGAGCAGCTTGTGCGGTTTTGTGCTGTAGTTGGTGCTTTAAGGCCAGTGCATTACAAGGCTTTCACTGAATTCGCCAAAAAAGTGCATGCCGCCGCCACCAAAGCCGCCACCGGAAACCAGCGGGCCAGACACCTTACGGCAGGACGAAGCGTGGTCCACGCACGTAGCCGTCATGTTCGATGGCACGTATCTCAATATAGGCAAGCGCATAGGAACTGGTTCATTGCGACATTGAGTATTGTTTGGGGCACCCTTACCAGCAGTCTGTCGATTTAATCGATATTGAACGACTGGGCCGGATAGCAGTAACCGTTTTTTACCTTTCAAATTAATTTCTTTTTTTTCTGTTCGTATTTGACATTTTTTGCGTGTGTTGGCATGTTGTTGCTTTACCATGTGCAGAATACAAAAATGAAAATCCTTTTCAGAATCTCGCTATCATTTCAGTGAGAGAATTTGAGAAGCCTCTTTGTGAACAGAGGGTTAAAATAGTGTGGGTTAAAATATTTTTCTAGACAAAAATACAAGTGGTGTACTTTGTTTCTATAGTTTATTGTATTCTGCTATTCGTAACGAGAAATTTGAGTTATGGCACGAGTGTGCATAACAGGAATTGTTTTTACTGATGGCATGGAGAGGGTCAACTAAATTAGCTATTAAAACGCTGAAAGTAAATTCGGGAAGAGTCATCGCTATGAGGTCATACTCTTTTAATGGTGAATGTTGTAATATGCTGTTGCAAATATTAAAAAAAAAAATTCTGGGTAGCATCACCAATTAAATCTATTGCAGTGATAGCACAACTGGGCAAAAGCAGCAGATGAACATATACAGACAGGGTGCCACTTGCAGTGACACATGCAATGCCTCTTACATTCACTGCTAAATGAACATGGCAGATGCAAAACAAAATAAAATAAAAGCAAAAAAGAACAAGCAATTAGGTACAGCAACTGCTGAATCAACAACACAGACTGGAGACCTAAAGGCTAAATTTTAAAAGGCTCCGTACCTCAGTGTGGTTGCCTTAAGAGCAACATGCCCTCCTTCAGTGAATTTTTGAATATGCCTCACTGATCACTCATTGTTTAAGGTGTATTTAAGAACTGATCGAACGTAGGTGCAAGAATCCTCATTGAGGTAAAGGGCCTTCTATAATTTGGCCTTAAATTGCATAACAAATAAGCTTCTCTGACGCTAGGCCATGCCTTATTGAGGATACAATCAAAGATGTTCACTTGAGTTTGACATTATGCGAACCATTTACGACAGGTAAAAAAAAAAGATACAGTGTGACAGAAATGCTTGGGAATCGCTTATCAACATGAAAAATCAGTCATGCGCAATTATTCATAATGCAGTGCATTTAAGTCAGTCAAAAAATTTGTCACATACTCTAAAGTAAGTCATGTTACATAGCAACTATGAAGAACCTTGCAGTTTTTTTACTTTTTATAAAAATAAACACTGATTTAAAACTAAGTACTGCCTGGTGCGCATTCAAAATAGTCGAGCTCGAAGTAGTCTTGAAGGGCTCGGAGGTTGAATGCAAAAAAAATGCATTCATGTTTCACATTCATGCCAATCGCAGCTTGAGCAGCAGCAAACAGGAATGCACGTATTCAAGCAATTTTTTCAATACTGTCAGCTCTTTAAAGGGCCAGTATCCAGGGTATGGCCTTTTAAACAAAAAAGCTTGAATCTTCGATCAGCTATCAGAGATACTCTGCAAAATACAACAGCGATGTGCACGTCGAAAAGCAGCAAAGCCAAACTTCAAAACTGTCTCGTCCTCCTCTTTGGAAAGCGAACTTCCTAGTTCTCTGAGTGAGGCATCAAACGTAAGCGTAGACCATTGTGTCAGCTACTCGCTGTGTGCATTTTCATCAGGCCTTTTTTTACACAGGAGCACAGAAAAGGAAGGTTTTTATTTTCTTTTTCTACTCTATGTGCACTTCAGAATTTTCTGTGTGCAGTGCTGGGCTCATTCAGTCGCATAACCGTGAACAGACGTACATAAACACGACAGACACACACATGTGCACCAGCCTGCTAGCTCCTCATCTGCCGCTTTGATAAGAGCAGGAAATTGGGGGGAGGGGGGAGGGCAGGCTTCTTTTTTTTTCTTGGCTTTCAAAAAGAAAGTTGCCTGGGGCTCCCACTGCACGTTGAGGACTCAGTCTAATAGTGATGAAGCAGCAAAAAAAAAGTATGTCGTAAAGGCAGAACTGTCACATGCTGCACCAGATATCATGCCTCCTGTCAAGTGTGGAGGAGAAAGGGGAATTCGGCATGTGAAGGCTAGACGGCCGGGCAGGAGAACGAAAATCTTCCGAGAGAGAAAGGAAGTAGAGAAACACGAAGAATTTTGCGATTGCAGTGGCTGTAGCTGCACTATCAATTATTATATTCAAAAAAGGTTTGAAGCTTAGCGTTCTGGGGTTTATGCCGCATAGTTAACAGGGAAAAAGTATTATTGACCAGAGGGTGGGCTGTGCCCCTTCAAGATCAATTTTCAGTTGAAATGCAATTAGAAATTCACCAAGCCTTTAGAGATAATACCATAATTGAATTCATTGATGCCAGACATTGGTTCTTAAAGTACAGTTTCGAGACCTGCCTCTGGCACCGCACAGTTATGCATGTATCATGAGGTATCCTGAGGTATTGAGGGAGACTGCAACCAAACATGTAATGAGATGGAAAGAGCAAAAGTGATTTAATTAAAGGAAAGGTGAAGAAATTGGCCGGCAGTAAAGAGGCCCTACCCTGGCCTGCTATTAAAAGTTGAGGAAGGGGACAAGGGAAGTAAACGACAGTCATGAGGCGAATAGAGGATGGTGATGTCATAGTACAGCAAAATTCTTTGTAGCGATCCAAGTTATTGAGAAGACCTTGCAGCAACTTGGCGACACTCGTCTCGTCCAACATGGAGCACGCCTTCCATACAGGCCAGTTGTAATTGTATTCACACCGACGCCGTTTCCGAGAGTTTTACGAGGTCCAGGAAACCGGTACAGGATGTAGCATGCAATAACTAATTAGAAACCAATACATATGCAGTATAGTAAATGTAATAAAGAGTTCAAATAGAAGCCACAAAACAGAGCCAATGATAAAATACACAGTTATGGAGAAAAAGTACACAAATGATTGTACATAACATGAGCTTAAACAAGAAAGCAAATACTGTAAAACAAAAAATAGTAATGCATTAAAAACCACCATTTTAAGATATTCGCAATTTTAAAATGAAGCTCTGTTTTTTTTTTCTGTGGGTTGGGGGGGGGGGGGCTTTCTGGTTCTGCCATCAGTCTTTTTCAAGGGAAGCCAGTGTTAAGTGGAAGGAAGGAACAGCTCAAACGGGCGGGACGTGTAAGAAGGCGAGACAGACACATGAGCTGTGTCTTCCTACACCTTCCCGTCCATTTGAGCTGTTCCTTCCTTCCACTCAACATGAACCAACCAGCCCGACAAAGCCCTCTTCTTGAAGCCAGTGTTAGCCAACTGAACTGCCTGTGTCTGTATATTCTGTGCAGTTTTCATATGAAGAATACAACCTACCAGCCCAACTTTCTACCCTCACAGCATAAGTATGTTCCATCAAAAAATGTGCCAAAAGTTAGCATCGAAGGGGGTAGATATTGATTTTAACTGATACATCATTTTATATTTTATGTGAAATAATGTGCAGTTGACTGAATATGCTATCTCACTGTGTGTATGTTTGAAAATTCGGGCAAATGAAGGGTAGCAGGCAGCGAACACATGTTACAGTTTTACATCTAACAAATCTTAAGCAGGGAATTGTTTCCTTTGTTACTGTATGATATTGTATGCGATATTTAGCATTCCACAGCTGCATGGCAAATATGAAAGCCATCAGAGTGGAGTGCTCCGGATCAACCATATTACATTCTTTAGTACATGTGGACAAAGTGAAGAGCACGAATGCCTTTCACATCTCACGTGCACCTAAATGCAGACACCAAGACTTGAACCTACAACCATGAGCTCAGTAGCAAAATGCAAAAGCCACTCAGGTGTTAAAGTTAGCATTATTTTTGTTTTGACATCTTAAGAATTAAGGAAAAAGAGGTACCAAGTTCTAAACTCTACAAGTACGAGGAGGAAACAGTTATTCCCTTACTGAGCAAGTACAACAGACTCCAGTGGCAGGCATTATAGTGAAGCTTCCTTTTGCATATCTACAAACTTTGCTTGTGCTTTAGTGCATTCTGTAAAGATGGAGTGAGTATCTAGCATTGCATGAACTTCATTACCAGCTAATAGTGTGCAAACAGACTGAAACTACACAGCAACACAATATTACCATGACAGCCTGACTGACAGATTTCCACAGGCAGACAAAGCAGTGGAATAATTTGAATGGTGTACCTTCAATGTCACTGTACGCTTGTCTCAGATATATTTTTTTTTCAAGCCCAAACAATGCTACCAACTAATTTGAGCAATGTGCATGGCTATGTGTGTAATTTACAGCCTAGACTTAAAACCTGGTTTGTGCTTTTTTGCCAGAGTACTAAACAGAGCAAACTAGTTTGCCATTTTAATGGCATTCCAGATACTTTTACCCTTGTCCACATCAGGCTAACAATCACACCATGCTTCTACATTTTGTCCAGTTTTCTGGTGAACCTGTACGACAAAATGTGCCTGGCTGTATACAAGTAGGTTTTAACTTTGAGACTTTGCATGTGGCAGCCACAGTGACTGTGCCAGGGGTTGCACTGATGTTATGGCTGCTGTAACTACAGTATTGTTCTTATATAAGTCAGGCATGTATCATCATTCAGGTTCACTAGACAAGAAAACCACACTCTTATTAACATGCGTAATGGTGCATACCGTATGGAAACACCTACAGCAGCAGTTCGTAGACAATGACCGCATTCTCTAAGCCATTCGATTTTGCGGTTTATACAGCAGTCACCACACAGAAACAGCAAAGAATCAGAACTGTGCATGCAGACCTCAAAAAAGCAATGAAAAACGTGTCACTGCAAAAAAGATTGCAAAACCCACACTGAATAAGGTTAATGCTGTTAGCACTTTAGTTATGTCTATATAGCCCAAAAAACATGCAAATTCAAATTGTATGCTACATTTGCCTGGGAAAAGCGCACACACAGAGAGCCTGTATTTTGGAGAACAAGCCTTAGCACTGTATGACTGCAAAACATTTATGCATAGCATAGCTTGATCTAGAGTCATTTGTTCTAGAAGTATTGGATGCCTGGAACCCTAGTGAAGCCAATGAAATCATTCATGGTTGATTAATTGCGTCCATCACGTGGACTAGACAAGAAAGAACTGAAGCAGGCAAGTAGTAGGGCAAGAGGCAGCAATCCTGGCACAGGGAAGAAAACTAAAGTTCTGGAAACTGATGCTGCTAACTCATAAATATATATATATATATATATATATATATATATATATATATATATAAAGGACTGTGCTTATATCAAGATAAAGATAGATGGCAACTTTAGGTATGAAGGGGTTTTATTTGCTGCAAGAATTCTTCACAGGTATGGCCAGCTACGCTGCCAACACTTCTGCTTTACTGCTATTCGAGCAAAGCAGCATGCCAAGCATGCTATCCTGTAACTGTTATCTTACTCTTACTCCCTCTCAAGGGAAATACAGTGCTGATGACTTACATTACATATTGCCTCTCAAGCTGCTATGCAGTAGCCCCTGTGTGTGCTTACCTCACCCAACCATATGTTGCCCAGACCAAAATAAAAGGTCTGTTAATCAAGGTCAAAATCAGTCCCCAGATTATTGAGCCATCCAATATTAGACAGGCATGCATCAGTGTTAACAGCATCATGAGAATAGCCAACATATTTAGTCCCCAGATTATTGAGCCATCCAATATTAGACAGGCATGCATCAGTGTTAACAGCATCATGAGAATAGCCAACATATTTACTGTGTTATTATCACTACAGCTCATGAAGATATACACAAGTAGCTATTGTGCTTGTACAGAAGAATGAAGGCTATTTCACTGCCTGTCCCAATGCTCAGTAAACCAAAACACTCGGAAATGACACTAGTACTTCTTTCAGCCATAATATAACACTCAAGCTGCACTGCTACTGTCTACAATACATGAAACCAAATACTGTTTTCTAAATATAAAATGATGACAGAGAGGAAATATAACAATGAACATACACTTCTACCATGATACAATAACTACAATTGCTATGATGAGGAGAGAGCACAGTGCTAAAGATACACTTTCTTAAGCTTCTAGCTTATTGCTTGTGATGAAGGAGAGAGAATATAACATACCCAGACTTCCAGACAACTTTCACACATTTTGAGCGAAGACTCCACAGGCCACATCCTTATTTGATGTGAAGCATTGTCTGAACGGAAAATGTTCAGCTGCTCTGATGGAAGCGGAGCAGAGAAGAATTTCCTTGATTGAAGGTACTCGTGGCCATAAAGAAACATTGCAGTGAGCTCTGTCACACTGACAATGCTGCCATTGTTTAATAAGCAGCACGAGTCCTTTTCCACTCCAGCTTTCAGAGATGAGATGTCTCTTGGGTGCATGATAGGTGGGATATTTCTTGGTGAATGAGCCAGCTCAGACAGTCTGCGGCTGATTTGTTCAAGTGGCTTTCTGCTAGTGCGCAACAACCGTTTAAGCTGCACCAAAGCGTTCTCAAATGGGAAGGCACTAACATTGTCCAGTGACCCATAAATTAAAGTCATCTGCAATGTGGCACAGCATGTGTATATTGTACACCATAAACTCTGGTCCATAAAGTTTCCCACACTTCTGTGAAAAATATTGGAGCAGATCTGAGGCAAATCTGTTCATCTGTGATGAAAGGACATCACTGAGGAGAATGCGGATTGCAACATGAAGACACATGAAGTGCTTGTAATGGGCTTCATCCAACAAACCACGTAGCACCACAGGGCCAATGTAGAGAAGGAATGACCTAAACTCCACGGCCTTCCATCTATCCAGTCCATCAAGGGTTCTGGGCTGCCGGCTAAATTCCGACGGTAGTCTATTCCTGCAGTCTTGCACTAAGAATGGTCCGCTGCTGTGCGCTGAGACAATGAGGTAGTGGTCCAGATGTCCAAGTCTGCAGCAACTTGCGAACCACTCCCAGGCACACTGTGTGCATGTAGTCTAGTGGAAAGCTTTTTATCCTGTCCACTCTTAACTCCAGCAGGGGACTTTCAGTGTGATGATGGCCAGCGTCGGCCATTGAACGAAAGGTTTCATCTGTGCGATTTGTGAAATCAGCACAGATGGGAAATGTTTGCCGTCGCTCAACTCTTTCACCTTTTTGTGTACAACGGTCACAGCCGTAATAACCGGTGTGACCCTTTGTGCATTTTATGTATGAGCGGGCTGGCGCACCGCATATCACTGCCTCAAGGGAAATGCTGTAGCACGTATCTTTCACTATCACACCAGGGTTCTGCATACTTTTCATTTCCTCGAGAAATGGCCGCAAAAATTGTTCAATATTAGTTGGCTTCTTCTTGTCACAATAAATAGACACAACAAATGGTTGATTGTCAATTGCATTCGCCACTGAGCACAGCAGTACCCAGAAGCTAAGTAACGAACTCTTGAACAGTGGCAATCCGTCTATATTCACGTGGAGGGCAACCTGGGTGCCTGCAGCATCATGCAGACCCGCTTTCACTTTTTCTATCATTTGGCTTCGCAGGCCGAAATGCACAGAATTATTGCGTACATCGGCCTTTCGCTCAGTCTTCAGCAATGTGCGAATATCACGAGGCACTGCATGACCAAGTTGGCGCAAAAGCAGGCATAGGTCGTTAACTGCACAGTGCGTAAGGGAATGCTTCCGGGCTATTTCTGCTAGCTTCTGTGCACCATCTGTCCCCGAGGGACTTGCTTCGGTACTGATCGCTTGTTCAGCCGCGGTAGCCGTATCCTCTTCGAAAGACCACAAATCATCGGCGCTTTCTTCAGAAGTGGCTGGCATGTGAGAGCAGTCAGCTACGCCGCTTTGTCCTGCAGATGCTTCAGGCGATTCTTCATTGACTTCGTCGCGTGTCGTCGAAGACGCATCGTCGCTTTCGGCGCAGAAAATGTCACGAAAAAATTCCTGAACATCCTGGTTCAGCCGCCGGTACTTCTGCCACTTACTGGCCATTCCGAATGAAAACTCTACTTCGATAGAGAACTTTGAAGCGGAGCGTGTTACGCACTCTAAATCTCTGCAATGGTATAAATCGACTCTCCTGATCTGCGACTGGCGGGAAAAGAGCGGAGAAAGAGACAACTGAACGGCAAGGCAGGAGAGGGAGAAAAAAACTTTAATGGGCTCTGAAGAGTAAAGGGACGCTGCCCTTTTCCAAGGCTCCAGCGGCCACAGCTGCAGCGCAAGCCTGGTCATTACCCCTTGAACAGGTTTCCGTTAGGGCCGGGAGTAACGGCCCGGCGACCAACTGGACTTCGTCGTCCAGTCTTTTCTGAGCAGCATGATCGGGATCTCTCATTGCTCCAGTGTGAGATTCTGCATGTGTGGGATCGCTGTGTCATGCATTTAGCTTATAGATGTAACGCCCGGCTGGCTACCCAACGGTGGTAATGAAAAAAAAAAGTTAATCTATTTAACTCAGGAAATACGTATATCATGTCCACCCAAAAGGAGAGGCCGGTACTATAAATTTAATCGGTAAAATTATCGATAGGACATTCCCTTATGATGTGCTTAAAAAAATTGAATTTGTGTATATGTTTCTGCAAATACAGATGATACGGTAGTTTTTGTTGTCTAGTTGGAAAAAATGTCACTGAAGAAAGACTATATATAGTCTTACATCCAGCTTCCTCCTTTCCTCAAGGCTAGTTGGGAAAACGGTTAAGTTAGTCACCGAATAGAAGTACAAACGAAGCTGCAACGTGTGTGTGTGTGGGGGGGGGGGGGGGGGTAAAAGCACCCGGAAAAGACGGCTGGGTTAATTAATGCCAAGCACACGAACACTTTGGGGTGTACGCTACCTATATTCCTAACGACCCACCATCCAGAGCAAGACGCGAAGGCATTGTTTACAAAATTTCCTGCGCCGACTGCAACACTTGCAAAGAAATACTAGAAGAAAGAAATTGGCAACATAACAATTGTCTAATGAATTTCTTTAAAGAACGCAGCATCATAGCCGAACATTCCTAACATTCCGAAGACTCCGAACACGAAATAAATTTCCAAGAAACATCGACCTGGAGGCCGAGACCAATCTAAGTACAGGCCTTTGAGTCAGACGACCCCAAACTATGACAAACGGACCAGCTGGCCACTTCAAAAAGAAAAAAAAGAGAGAGAGAGAGAGACGCCAGCCAGCACCGCTGCGTACACCTGCACCTGCCGGCACCGTGATTCAAAATGAGCTTTAAGCACTTTAAATCCCCCCTCCCACTCCTTCAACACCCACCCCCTAGCATCCCCAACCTGTGTTTGCCCCTCCTCGCCTCTTCTTTTGTTTACTTACAGCTGTATACAAGCGTCGGGTTTGTCGGAAAAAAAAAAAAAAAACTCTATACACTGTAGTAGACTGGGGCACAAGAGCACCTTGATCGAAGTTGGACGGCATAGCGAACAACCAGATACGGGCCTGTCTTTAAAAACGAAGGAGCAGGCATTCGCTAAAGCAGTGGTTCTCACCCATGGAATGTGTCAAGGAGCAGTGGAAGTGTTGTTGAACCCCGTGACACCGTTAAAGGGCCGGGTGAGGGAAGGGGGTTACATTGTGCCGACTGCTGCTGCATTTGCGGGAGCAGGTCGCAGAATTTGGTTGGAGTACAGGCTATTCTGCCATCGAAAAAAAAAAACACGCACTTGATAAGCCAGCACACCAAGGCGTGCAAGGGAAAAGGCGACGTTTTGGCGCCGGTATGCATGCGTTAGAAGGGATTCGACTCCTCCCAACACTCCGCAGATCACTCGTAGGACACCTGAGATGCTTTGCATTGTAGCTTCGCCCAGTAGTGCATACAATGCTCGAGTTCAACCGATGCCAGCATCTAGAAACGAGATAGATGCTCTCACCCACGCGCACTTTCTGTTTCTGCGCACACGCGTTTTTTTTATCTTTGAGAAAGTAATGTCAACTTTGAACCTTCATGCTTTTAACCCTACAAAACTGCGTCTAGCCAGGCCACAGCTAGCGCACGACCTCTCTCTTTTTTTTCTTTTTTTTTTTTTTGGGGGGGGGGGGGTGTAGGGGGGAGTTCATTCCGTGGACCCGAAAACGGCTTCCAAGACCCGCCCGATGTACCGAGTGCTCAGTGACCTAAAATATTTTCCTCAAGCAAACTATTGTATGTTGTGCCATAGCTGTATATGTCTTTTTATTTTGCCTACCCTGGTCCTTTCTTCCTATCCGCCGGGGTGGCGCAGTGGTTACGGCGCTCGACTGCTGTTCCCAAGGACGCGGGATCGAATCCCGGCCTCGGCGGCAGCTTTTCGATGGAGGCGAAAAGCAAGGCGCCCGTGTGCTGTGCGATGTCAGTGCACGTTAAAGAACCCCAGGTGGTCGAAATTTCCGGAGTCCTCCACTACGGCGTCTCTCATAGCCTGAGTTGCTTTGGGACGTTAAACCCCACAAACCAACCAACCAACCAACCTTTCTTCCTATCGCTCACCTCTATGATTTACTCTACCGCTTCCTCACTATCCCTTTATTTCCGCCACCCCAGTTCAGGTTTCCGATAGCAGATACCGGGGCTGGCAAACACCTGTTCCTTCCTTTTGAACATATAATAAAATAACTACATACTACTACTACGCCCATTTGAGAAACAAGGCGCTAAATCTTGCCAACGCGCGGAATGTTGGCGCCTAGCCTCAAACAGAAACTAAATAAATGGCGAGCGTGTGCAGCGAATATGGCGCAAATTTCGAGCTGCCTGTTGTACTACGCCGTGAAATATACTTTCCTTCCCTCCGTCCTTCTCCGAAAAAATTCTAGTTGTAACCTTTTCGTGGCACCAAGACGCATGAGCATTATGTGCTAAAATAGCACAGCCAGTCCCTGGGCTGGCACAGCACTCTACCGGGAATGCTGCGCTTTCACTGCACCACATAACTGCGCTTTTTCTCCGCTAGGTTTCGGAATATTCGTAATGCCCTCTTACAGGGGACGTATAATGCAATAAATTGAACTGAATTGAACTGAAAAAGCGCCGGAGTTCCTCTCGTTGTAGAGCTTTATGATGTGCCTTTTTCATCGTTTCAAACGCTGCACGTGTCGCTCTTCTGTCCATGTATGGCCTCAGAGTCTAAACTGACAGTTTAACCACCAGTATCCAACACTACAAGCTGTGAATTAGTTAATTGGATTTTTATATCAGCTGACTTGCACAGCAGGTGATAGTTTGTTCCTGAAAGTATTCCACTTAAAGATTCTTCAAAGTGTTATCTGAATATAGTGAATGAAATAAGTAGTGAAACGCCGGTAATATGCATGCGGCACTAAGGAGGCATAGCTCGAAGGGTGCTTGCATGAACCAGTTTTATAGTCCGGCTTCTGCCTCACTTACCTTGACGAGGCCAACGAAGCTGCTATCCAAGGTGAGGTTTGTTCAAGTGTGTTCAGACATAGTTAAAGAGGGGAGCAGCTGTCAGCGCTCCCAAATGGTTAATTGCAAAGCAATCGCATCGACACTGCGAATGAATGCTATACTGTTTCAAACTCGTCGCATGTCGCTTGCAGTTAGACCAACTAACTCTCTCTTCTGTCACTCCAGACTCACGGAAATGTTAGTGTCGGGACGAAACATCGCAACGTTTGCAACTAATTCTTTTACGAGTCCGTAGCCGAACACTGTAGATTCTGTTCGGCTGTATGCGGATAAAGAAATTAGAAGGACGCTCAAGGTTCGCCTTAACAATAGACGCAAAATGCCTTTAACACCGCCTTTTCATTCCACAAATACTTATAAATTTTGCACGTTGCTTCTGGGGAGCTGGTGGTGGCTACATTTGCGGTATAAATGAAATCAAAAGGGAACAAAAACGCAAAAAAGAAAGGTCTTCAAGGGTGAGCTCCTATACTTGTCCTGGAGCCCATAGGTATCAGCTTCACGGGAACCTCTGTCTGCCTGCCATTTTTGGCTAGCCGGTTGAGCAACCCGCAGAGTGACCTCCCTTGGGGAAGTAGTGGGGTTGGATATATACTGCCGATGGTTGGGGGCATTCCCACAGATAACGTACAGATAGTGGCCTTAGTCAGCCCACATATGAAGAAGGGGGAAATTAAATTATATGGTGGTAGCAGTAGAGGCGATAAAGTGATATGGCTACACTTGTCGGAGGTGCATATGTCGTCGGTTCAAATGCTTGTCGCAAACTAGCCTCCAATTTGACTAGACGATGGATGCTGAATGAAAAGCCAAATCGTATGACGCCACACTGAACGCTGCACAAAGTACAGGGTTGTACGTGCCGCAGTTTAGATACAAAATTATGTGCTTGTTTTCTCCGACACCGTTTTTTTTTTCGTTACGGCGACGGCTCTTCAGAACTAAGTGAAACTATACACAGTTGCAGAACACATTCTGCTAATATACCCATATTGATGCTTCTTAGATAATTATCACTACTGGCCTGGTGTTCAGGTCTAACGGAGCTAACGAAAATGTCCAAACGTTAACAGAATTAAAACAGTCGATGGATTTGTGGTTTGAAAGCAGGGAAGTCCTCTCTGCGCTGTCACTCCTTTGCTTTTCCTTTCCCTATCTCTGTTGCTATCGTGGGTCGCATTTCGAATACCTCAAGCGGTATGGATACATAATTTATAGGTGCATGCTTGATAATTTCCAATGATGCGTAAGATAATGCATCACCAAGTGACATTCGTCTCTCACCTGCTTCGGCTTCGAACAACAAGGGAATGATATATATATATATATATATATATATATATATATATATATATATATATATATATATATATATATATATATATAACATGTGAGCGATTCCGTATATGCGGCTTGAACGATTTTGTCGTTTTGCTTGACCACAACGCTAAATCAAGCCTGACTAAAGAGCCAAAATCAGATATGAAAGTTGTAATCGAAACCGAAACGCACGAGTGAAAAACAAATTATTATGTAAGAGTTAGGGGTCGCAGGCGTGTACCTACATGACGAATTATGGTGAGTGATTAATGTCTTACTTATTATTAACAAGAATAAAACACGCAACCCAAATTTGATGCCTATATACTCCATTAATGTGGCAGACACTGCATTATTTGGTGTTACTTTAACCACTATCGTGTTAAGATACCTTAGAAGTCAGGGAAGGGCTCATTTAATTATTATTGTCGAGGTTAAAGAACAACCTTAACAATTCAATCACGGGGACGCCAAGCACTAGTCTTACAAAAAAGAAATTTCCACTGTAGTCTGAAGACCGAAGCGCAGATGCCATTAATATTCCGCGGGTGAATATAATCCTCAAAACGACGGTGAGAAAAGTATAGTCAAGAAACTTACACAGAACATTTTGCATCACTGAAGCAATAATATATATATATATATATATATATATATATATATATATATATATATATATATATATATATATATATATATATATATATATATATATATGTGTGTGTGTGTGTGTGTGTGTGTGTGGTTTCTCAGATGTCACTTAAGAACACTCTTCTATCATTTACCTATTTCGCTTGCTTCTTATCGGCTTCGTTGCAGTGTTACTATAATTGGTTTCAGTATATCTGTCACACTTCCTCCGGCAAGTGTGAGTTTGGATGGTACACCATCGCTCCTGTCGCGTGGCGTTACTTAGCGCGCGTTCAAGCGTGGCATTGTAAGTGGCAGGAACGCTAGACAACTAATCTCGTGAAAATATGACAGATCTCACGCACAGATCTCGCGTGCAAATATCGCGCACAACTCTCGCGCACGGGATTTCGTTCCATGAGCCTAGGAGCGCTGCTGTCTCGACTAGCGATGACCCGGAAATCTTGTCCGGATTTGTCGCAAAGCGCTCTTCCCGAAAAAGGGCACACTACAACCTCCTCCAATCCCCTATTTGTGTCAACACTCAAAACAAAGGGGGGGGGGGGGGGGCAGCTCGTAGGTTCGGTAATATCTGGTGCCAACTGGCATGCCCCACAGAATAAAAGCACCTGCACTAGGAAAGCGCCTGCGCGTACTGTGGTGTGCTCGTAGACACAGTTGTTTATTGTACAACACTTATTTAACCTTTACTGTACTCTATATTCGTCAAATGGGTCACTGTCTACGATAACATGCAGATAGTTATATCAACAGGCATGTAGCGTTTTTAATTGCGTATTTACTGTTTTTATTCATTTTGCGCCGTATATGTTATTGAATTGACTTTTTTGTGTGGTTTCGCTATTTCTTGCTGCCTCTCAGTTCATGTTTCCTTTTTTTTTTGTTTACCAGCCTTCGCTTCTTCCCAAATGCACCTTTAATTCCATTCTTCTGGGTTTCTATAAGCGACTGCATGTGAGCACAGGCGGGGAAGCTGTCTTTGAAAATCAGCCATGCTTTCCCTTATCGTCGAGAAAACTGGCAACTGCTTCACTGGAGAGACAGCTACAGTTTTTCAGAGATCTTCTGCTTAAGTTTATTATTGCGTCCTCGACATTGGCAAATAGCGGTCACGTAGTTCGCGATTTTGCGGGCTTTTCGTATTTATCTTTTCTTTCCTTCTTTTCAGCTTCCGCTCCATACGTTCCTGGTCTTCCATACAGTTCCTTGCTCCCCGCCAACTACCTCGCAGCGTTCTCTCTCTCTCTCTCTCTCGCCTATAGGGACGACTCCAACCCGTTCCTGTAGGCCAAATGGCGTTGGAGGCTGCCTTTGTACGAATTGTTGTACCACATGTAGAGGGAGGGATACGTGTTCCTCACAAATGTTCCTGTTGTGTTATTTTTACTTCTTTTTTCGTCGCGTTTTTACTCCCCTCCCCTTCGTTCTTTTGCTCTCCCTTTCTCATATGGCGCGCCCTTCTCCTTCCTTCCTCTCCAGTTTCTCGTGTTTACAGCCTTTAAACGCCTGTTTGAGGCCGTCCGCGTCTCTCCGCCTTGTGATCGCTCGCTCCCGAACCGACATCATTTCGCTGCACAGAGCTTGGCCGCTTCACTACTTCGCCACGACAGCAGCAGCGACTGTCCCGGAAAATCTCTTCCGGCGCCAACTCTTGGCGCGAGTGCCGCCCCCTGCGTTTTAGGGTTAAGAAAAGGGGAGCCCGCCCTTCTGAACTGATATTTGATGCATTGAGACAGGCGCTTTCCTGCGTATAAGTAAACTTGCTATAGGTGCGTGAGGAGAGTACTTTGCTCAAGCTTTATCGTCCGATTCACAGAATGGACAGAACGATGCAGCGCAGTCTCCAAGATCGGTAAGTAAATTTGTCTCAATATTAGTGTTGAATGTCTGTAGCTAGAAATGGCCCAGCATGCATGTCTGCATCCGCGGTGTGCGCTGCGAGTGCTCACTCACGCTCAAGCTCACATTCCTTATCACGATCTCGATCATGGCTGAGTACAGAAAAGCTCGTATCCAGATCATGAGCTAGGTCGTGAGTGATCCGAATAACTCGATCACGTACAGATCAGATCTCAGCCATGACCTATAGGGAGCTTGCATGAAGCGATGCATGCTGGGTATAATCCGCCATGATGTTGTCTGGCAGCAGACGACGCAGCACGTCACTCACACTCGCTTGCATGGTCGCGTAGTGCGCGCAAACGATGCTGGCGTGATAAGACAGGCCAACTGCGGGTTCTTCACAATTCCAAAAGTACGTATGCACGAGTGCGGGAAGGCAAAGCATCCCTCTAGCGTTGCCGACTCGAATGGCTCGCATGGGCCTACACTCGGAGACCGACGCTAGTCCGGGAAAGTATCAAACTACTCGCCAGAAATAGAAGTCATGAATGTCGGCGATGCGGCGATGTCGACGGGCGGCCACAGGTCCAGACGCATAGTACAGCCAGTCGTCTGCGCCTAGCGTGAACAGGTCCGCGCCGCACTGCTTTGCCTTTCTTCATAGCGCGCCCGATTTTTCGGGCACAGCGTCAACGTGTATGTTCCTCACTGATATCTTGCAAGATCTTGCACGCACGTAAGGACAGCTCATGAAAAGCCATTTGTTTGCTCGGTGGACCGTCGAAAATGACAAGGCACTCGCTCCATTCAGCCTAGCTGGCTGCGCTTCCCGCCGTCTGCTGCCAGCGACAACATCGTGGCGGATTATACCCAGCATGCATCGCTTCATGCAAGCTCCCTATATAGTCTGGACTCGCATTGAAATCATGACCCCAGTGAGTCCGCGGCTCAGGCTCAAATTATGATGCGTGTTTTTCATGACGAAAGTGTGTGCCTTTCTTTCCTCGTTTGCTGGCGGTGGAGAGGAGGAAATATCTTTTTGCCGCGAGAATGCATGCTTGGGCGCATTGGCTTATCTCGGTGACCGAAAAAAGAGCATATATGTGGAACGTTTTTTGCGTGCGCTTCAACCGGTATTTTGTGCATTTTGCAAACAGTTGCCACTGATATACAGTGAAAGTGGACGGAGACCTAGTACAGCCCTTTCAGTATACTTTTTTTTTTTTGGCTTCGCGCTTGCCATTGTCAGAGAGGAAGGGGACTTGACACCCGCAAGTGCCGCGTCTCACGATCACACATTTCATCAACCTAACATCATCTTTAAAATAACGGCCTGAGGGGCGAGTTGGTGCATGATGCCCTTTCTTGTTAGTGTCTTTGGTGCGCCGCCGTTCATTCTATGATCATCTGTACATCATCCATCCGACGCCCCCGGCAAGGCCTCCTCCCCCTCCCAGATAAGGGGGCGGGAAGAGTTTTTTGTTATGGGGTGAAGGTCCTGTTTCTGATTTCCAGATGTACACACATTACGGTGCAGGGTGCTGGTCCTCGCCGCTGTACCAGCGTATAGGTCTCAAGCCAAGGCTCAAAGTTAGGGGGTCTCTCAGACCCAGCCTCCACCTGTATTTGAGAGAGGTCTCCCCCTCCCCCCTTGCCTCCCGCCCCGCCCCGTTCCCTACGTTAAAATGTATTGTCAGAACATTCTTCTCTGTTGTTTCGGCAGTTTCAAAGTATTTTTTTTATCAGGTAGGAATCAATTAAGGTATTATCTAAACAACCCGATGACAGAAATATTTTCTCCTCAGATTTTCGAAACAAATTCTCTCCTTTGTAAAAAACTGTGTACGACGCAGGCCACCTGCCGCTTCTCTCTATATATATTTCCCTTTTCCTCTGTGCAAGACCTCTTCAATGGCGCCAGACTTTAGGCACTGCTCCTAGTACATATTCGGCATGCTTTTTCCATGCTTGTGCGGTAGGATATGGAGGTAGGGTTTAACGGGAAACATCCCATTCTCTCTATCTGCATGTAAAGAAGTCATTTCCTTATTACTTATACCTACGACGGACGGTTGCACTGCACTGCGAGATGCGTGTTGTGCCGGCGTTCGATCTTGGGAGGTCGGTGCATGCAGGATCGAAGGCAGCGCAAATGCTAGGAATAGCTCGTTTACATTATACGAGTAGATCGAGGTGGCAGTTCAGTGCAAAACGAAAGCTGCTCGTGAATTGGTGTGCGTCGCTTGCAGCGGTGCCAGCCGCACACAACCCTGAGTGAATAAAGTGGTGAAAGTCACCGTGGGAATGCTATACTACATATTTAAGAGGAATGCGTACATACAGACATGAATTAAATCATGGGCCTAAATCAACTTCAGCTGTACCTTCATCAAAAGTCGAATGCATACCATAAAAACCCGCGTTATAATACGGGCCCGCACATAATATACGAATTGTAATTTAGGGATACCAGAAGCTGGAGAAAAGTTTTCATCCGCGTATAATACGGACGAGGAAATATCAACACAAATGTTTATTTGCACTACATTTCGTTTTCCCGCGAATCGTACGCGCTTTCGCGTCCGCACCAGTCATTATATAGCGTCGCCAACCTTCATATGTGCCGGTGCTGGTTCACTCTTGTCGCGCCGGCATGCTTAAACTGAGAACTTCACGCAACGTGAGGAGAATACCAGATTTGCCCAGCTATCGTAAGCCTCCTACTGTTCTAAGAGGATGCTTCCAGCTCTAGAGGCAGTGCACGAGCTGTTGCCAATTATTCGCCGCGTTCTGCCCTTCACGAAGAAAAGCCCAGTAAAGCCTAAAACAGACTGAAAAGTTATCAAGACTCATTTTGAAGGTTCTGTATTTTTAAAACAGTGCGATATATGCGCGTGGGAGTTACCTGGCGGCTGCATGGACGATAGAAATGCTCATTCAAACAAAACTTTACGAACAATTTTCTCGTATCGTATCGTGCCCTGCTCTGTCAGCTGGCGTTTCCGAATCGCACAACCGTCTGGAGTCCAACATATGTATGCCCCTGCGCGCGCTACACTGGTCCAATACTACCGTCCTTAAAACTGCAGCTGTCTAGATGCTCAATGTGAAAAGCAGCTCCGGCATGACAAACGAACGAATATGAACTGCGTACCTTTGCAACGATGGCGCAGACGATATATCCAGCCATCGTGGTGGCTCACATCGGCCATCTGCAATGGTGCGCAATTTGTTGTGGTTCGTTTGCTATTCCGTTTGAGAGCTGCCTAATTAGCATAGAGTGTAAGCTGTTCAGTTTCAATGACCGTATAGTATATGGACCTATGGAGCGCACAGTAGCTTTTGCGGTTCGGAGAAATACCTTGCAGCTACACAGCACGCACTTATCGTGCCGTTTTTTTTTAAACCTTTAGCTTCTAAATATCAATGCATATTAATTTTGTCAGAGTGCTCTTCAAAAGTACACGCCAACTGTGTCGACATAAAGCCGGTGAAACGAGAAGAATTGAGTTCTGCCTCTGTGACTCTCCCGCGTGGTCAGTGGCGACCCCCACTCGCACGTATCGCGGTGTTTTAAAAATGCATCGCCTTCGAAATGAGGTTTCATGAAATGAGGGTGTAGCTGCAGACCTTTCTTCATGATACGCTGACATCGTGCTTACACTGTGCAGTCATAAAAATGCGTTTAAGACATTTGCTTACGAGTATTCATATATTAGGCGCATTACCTCTCGCATGGGGCGCATACGATGCACCGCGCGCAGGCACGCGCCGTGTGCGCCCAAGAATTGTGTTTTTAGATTCGGGGAATAAAGTGCATTACTACTACTACTAGATTCAGGGTTTTCGCGATCGTTATCATCCGGCACGTTGTCATGCGGCACATTGTCATGCGGCAGCTGTGTGGCCAGCATGGCTAGAGAAGTAAGTCATAGGTATGAGAGATCGTTAAGGTGTGCTCGGCATGCTTCCGGTCGCGTTTGCGTCGCGGACACCGTGGTAGTCATGTCGCTACGATCGCAGTGTCAACGTGCTGAACACATCCTCTAGATAGCGCTGATTAATAGTTTGGAACTGCGAATTTAGACTGAAGTTTATTCGGATCCGCATAGAGTTCGAGGCGAAAATCTGACATGATAAAATCGGGGGAAAAAATGTATTATACGTGGGTTTTTACAGTGCGTATGTATCCGTTTTTGTTTATTTGTATTGACAAGTTTTGATATTAAACGTGTGTTAGATAACAAAGTAAAATTCACACGGACTCACATTACGGAAAATTACACACACGCACACACACACGCACACGCACACACACACACGAAAAAACAACTAATACTTTCCACCTAATATAATTCTACCTAAGATAGAGTAGGTCCAAGCAATTGAGCTAGCTGTGAGTCTAATGTTCACGAGTTAGATGAGACTGAACTGGTGTGAGCACGAATATGAGGGGGCTAGTTCACAGGTTGGCCAAAGTTTTGTCAGTGAGCCTGAGTAAGCACTCGTTTTGCCTGTGACAGCAAATGGCTGTCAACTTGTGTGCAATTTTGTAATTCATAGATATCCTTTGCACCTCTCGGGAGTGTTTTGACTAGTGTTGTTTGCATGCTGGTACGTAATCTTACCACATATGATCCCTGCTGTCCGTAAATTTTCAACCATGGGCTCTTCCAGTGAGAAATCATGTCTTTGCGATAGTGCTGTATTTTGTATTGAAGTAGTTAGACGGTTTCTTCGTTGGTCAACAGCCACGATAGATGATGTTTGAGCTGGAACTAAGTCATATGGCATCTTTGAATGACATTCATGACGTTTGTCGAGGATTGTTGCAGAATCTGTAAAATGTTAAGCAACTACTTTGTCATTTTACATGGTTTGCTAGTATTTCAAGGAATGTTGGCATGTTGGTGATGTGGCATTCATATATTTTCAT
This sequence comes from Amblyomma maculatum, assembly GCF_055883805.1. Classification (NCBI taxonomy): domain Eukaryota; kingdom Metazoa; phylum Arthropoda; class Arachnida; order Ixodida; family Ixodidae; genus Amblyomma; species Amblyomma maculatum. The sequence continues at coordinate 964,243 of NW_028146754.1, read as the reverse complement.
GTATAGTAGTGGGATTCCAGTTGGAAACAGTGAAGTTTTTGCAAGTGTAAAGACACTTGCAGCACGTAAAAGTCTCATGAGTATCTAGAAAATGTAGAACGAGTCAAATAGAAGTTTATTCTACATATTCTCTGCCTTGCTTTTTCACTTTTCAGAAAAAGGAAGAAGTCGAAGCCTCATCACCTTTTCTGCATAGTTATTTTTACTAAAGAAACGGATTCACTAGGTGCTGTGCCAACAAACTTGCTCTCGAAGTCCAAAGTACGGTGCTCGTGGCTGCCAAAAGGTACAGGAAGGTCTGCCATTGAACAGATGGCGAGGAGGAGGGTGGAGCCATCATTGGATTGGCAACAGTGCCCTTGCAGGGTGTTAGGATATGCAGGTAAGAAAAGAGATGTGCTTTGAGTAACTCAAAACATTCTTTTTGAGTGTTTTAATCCTTCCCCTAGCATAGCGTTGAAGAAAAGAGCTAAGGTATGGACTGTAATAGTGACTGGGAACATTGCAGAGGAGTAGTCAGCCGTCTGAAGTGCACCCACAGCTGGAGTGCTCACATTTCAGTTTATTTAAGGGAGTACCATCGAGTGGAAGTAGATTAAAAAATTGGAAGGGGGGGGTTGGGGGGGATGGTTATCTAGTTGTTTGGAATAGCTTTAGTGGTTCTCCCTTTTTTCACAAAAGTTTTCCGACCAAGTTTTATCTGCTATAACCTAAGCATTTCCAGCATGTAGCGTACAGGTTAAAGGCACTCCTGTGGACAGTAGTTGTATTTGCAATTAACTTCTGGTCTCTGTGATACTAGCATTGCTCTTCGTTGGTAGGTAAAATTTGTTTCTGCGGGATATATAAGTAATCCGATTAGAAGCAGAAGGGCATGTGTAAAAGATGTTTGTTATGACGTATACTCGACATATGTTTTTTCTGCACAAATCTGATGAGGCACACAAATATTGGCAAGTATCCTTCACCGTTTCCAGTTGCCATGGCGGCACAGTGGTTATTGCACTGAGCTGGTGACCTGAAAGAAATGGGTTTGATCTTTCTGTCACAGATTGCTAAAGGCTGTTGTACTATGTGCTGTTTGTATAATCAAAGAACAACAGATGGTTGAAATTATCAAATGTCCTTTCATCAAATGCCAATAAACATACTTTTTATTCGAGAGAAGTCTTTTTCGTCATCGGGTAAGATAGAACATTTTGTTTTTATTTCTCACAATGGTTAATTTTGAGGATCAAGTTTCGAAAGTAATTTTTGGAAGAGAGAGTTTTAATTACATACTCATCAGCTAGGTGATACTTTTCTTGGCAAGGTGACTTGGAAGTCGTGTTGGCCAAGTGGTGATTTTGTTGACACAGGAAAAATTTCTCTCAGCAGTACCGTGTGCGACTTGGTCCTTTTTATGGAAGTTTGATTAAAGGGAAAAATTAGTGAACTGGATTCTTCATGTCTGCACCATGACATGTTGTATTTGTAATTGTGCAGCTAGGTCAAAGTAAGTGCAGATACATTATGCCGTTCAAAAATAGTACATTGGCCCTTATAAGTTTCAGTTGCAGTAACAACTTATCTGGCTATTAATATATATATATATACAGAGGCTTTAAGGGAGCCTTCCTTGTCCTGTCAAAATTCTACGCTTCTCGTTGAGTTAATAATGCAACAGGTCACCTACTGGGAAGAAATTCCTAATGATATTGCAGTCATCAACAATGCTTTGAAGTGGAAGTCTGCAATTTTCAAATATTTTTGTATCTTGCCAGAATTCTGAACTCAAATTACTGCCAAATTCTAACTTCTGTCAGTTGTGGATTTCGGTGAGGGAAGCTGAGTTTCAATCTGGCAGTGTTTAATGTGCCACTAGGGTTGCTGAAAGGATGCTACTCAGTGCTATTCCATGTCTAATTTTCATGTCCTTATCTTTCATAATCTAGTCTCCTGTGCCAGAGCCTGCGAGAAAATGGCACTCGCTGAGCAGACCTCCCACTTAGACTCCAAGTCCAGTGACGAAGAGTGTGCTCTAACAACGAGTAAGCATTTTTGCTATCTTTAAAATTTTGTGCACTGGCAAGAATTTTCTTAACTACAGCCTGTAGCTGCTTGTAGACTGTTTTATTAGCTAGAACAACAGCGCAACAGGTGAGACTTAGAAGAACGGACAACACAGAGCTCTATGTTGTCCGTTCTTCTAAGTCCCGTCTGTCGCGCTGTTGTTATGGACCACCGTGCACACCAACTTGCCCAACAACTGGTGTTGGCAGTAGACTACCATGCTGCTTATGTGTTTTTCATTATGCTGTATGGATCAGTATTTTATAGGCATGACATGAGGATTTATGAGTGCAGTTGGCTATGGCAATAATGCAACCAGCTTTTGATATTTGTTTTCCAGATGCAGAGCTCCAGATGCCCACATTTAATGGTAGGTATTTTTCTGCTCTCAGGTTTTTTGGATTAATTTGTTAACTATTTCTAGTCACTTTTGGAGGCCATATCTTAAGGGAATAAGAAAAAATATAAAAAAATGTCTTCCTATAGCAGGCATAAAAGGAGTAATAAAGCAATGTAAATAAAACAAATAAGATGAAAGCACTTGGGGACCAAAATATAGTTCACTGAAGAGAAATAACTTTAAATAAAGAGCTCAACCACTGCAGGCCTACAACTAAGCATGTTAGTTTGAGTTTTGAAGAATTTAATCCTAGGTCCTCAATTGGTAATAACATGTACATCATGAAACACAATTCATTTGGTACCACCTACACCTCTCCAAGGCCACTGGTTCGCCCACAGGGCCGCTGCTAATTTCACAAGGTGTTTAGTGGACTGCCAGATTGCTCCCTGCTTCAAGCTGCATGTCAATTTTATATTCAGCAACGAGTTACTTATGCAACACTCAGTCTGGCCTACATAGCATATTCGCCACATGAGAGCAGAATCGTGTACACCACTCATGTCTTGCATGCTACGAAGGGCTTCTTATACTTCTTGATGCAGCCTGGTTTCATCTTTTGTGTCACATTGACTGTGCCGAAGAGTTTTGTAAGTTTGTTCACGGCGAGGAGTACCATATGCACAACTGTTTTACCGTCAATCTCCTCTAGCCTATGTGAAAACTGATATATGTAGGATATTACTGCCATCTTTACCTTTGAGTAGTCATTCACCATGGCTGCCGGGTTACCTCATAAAGTATGGGAAGCATTTAACTCCTGCAATTTTGAGCGCATGTAATGGGAACATATCAATGAGATTATATTGCATGTGTCTGTATGTACTGCCTGTTTGTGTACTGAGGCTTACCAAAATGTCTTCTATCAATGAAAGGATGCATGGAAGAAACAAGTGCAGTCGGTGGCTCATCTGCGAGTCCCAGTTATGAAAGCTGCAGGACCGCGGGAGACCACAACAGTATGATCCTGGATGAGGATCAGCAATTGCAGCACATCAGGAATCAGGCTACGGGCATCCTCCAGTTTCCAGGACCTACCTCTACGTACAGTTACCAATACCTTGCAACGAAAGTTGTTAGTATGCATGCATGGTAATAACTATGCCACATACTTGTGTATATATATCTTTCTTCAATCACAATTCATTTTCTTTGCTTTGCTACAGCTAAGCTCATGTTTTTCTGAGCCTATGTGAGGTGCATTACAGCATAATCTCCCTGTTGCCATCCTTAGTTGCTGCATGCATATCTCTTGGTGTGGGTACAGCCCGGTTAAAGATTTCCTGATTCATTAGTGCAAAAATGAACACCCAAGCAGACTCCCGGTAGGAGAACATCAACGGTTTACCGTAAACGCCGCAATGCGCTTAGCTAGCAAGAGATCGCGACATCATGCACGCAGCAAATAAATAAGGAAATAAGCGGAAATAAAAGCATCTAAAGGGGAATCCAATTCAGTGTTTCCTCCCCAAAGAAAACTATAGAGTCACTGATCAAGTCAAAGTGGGTGGAGGTAAACCATGTCCCCGGAAAAAAGGTCCCCGGAAGATACCTCTCCGGATAAAACGTCCCCTGAAGAAGCGGCAACTAGGAAAAAACGTCCCCAAGGCCAAAGCCGGCCCTAAAAAAGATTTAGAGGTAAAAACGAAAACCAGATAAACGCATGCTTTTTCTCTGGTTTCCCCATTGGGAACAAGGTTTCATAAAAGTGATTACGTTTTCATGAACCTTTGATTGATCATTGACCCTATATTTTTCTTTATGGCACCACCGGATCAGACTATGTTTCGTCGAACTCTGGATTACGGTGGTTGTATTTTTTTAGTTTCAGCTGAAGCTCGACATTCGGTTCAGCAGCGTGTTAAGTGTACTAGAGGTCATTCGTTTCTCGTGCGTGGCAGCCCCAAGAGCCGCGAGATGCCTGCTTTTGCCAAGCACAAGCATACATCATGTGTATTACTAAAAAGCTAAAAACGTGAAACGAGGGCCAATTCTTGTACTGGACCGGGAGCACGTTTTGTTCACCGGAGTACACTGTTGGCTGTAGCTGGGGCGCACCTCAACAGCACGCGCGAGAGCTTTCGCTGGCGGCGTTTCGTGGTGGTGGTGGTAGTGGTTATTTATTGTATACACAAAACGAAGGAAAAAATGTTTGCCAGCCCCGCTATCTGCTATCTGATATCTGAAGCACCTGAACTGGGGCGGCGGAGATAAATGAATAGCGAGGAAAATGTAGAGGAAATCAAAGAGGTGAGCGATAGGGAGAAAGAAAAGGGTATGTAAAAATAAAAGGAATATATACACTATGGTACAGTATACAATAGTTTGCTTGGGGCACACCCGCAAAATTCTTAGGTCACTGAGCGCTCAGCGCATCGGACGGGCCCCCGCAATAGCTCTGCGTCCAGGCAACTATTCACTACGCACGCATTTGCACACTGTACAAAGCACTGACGGCTGTCGTAAGCGATCGACCGCTATTGTGCGAAATAACACACGCGGAGCAGCGTTCAGTCACAGCGCGCACTGTCTGACGAGGTGAAATATGCGGGTCATCAAGCGCGCCTATTCGATATACTGACACAGGCTCACATGTGATCGCTCGCGGACGCGCGCACTGCCCGACGGCCACAGGAGCACAGCTACGCTGTCCGGGATTACCCCCTGTTGAAGGCAGACTCGGCACACAGTGTGACACACTGAACGGGAGGCGATAAATAAATCACAAAGTAAGCAAGCGCACACTGGCAATGGACATTTTTTAAGTAGCGCTACTGCGCATGCGCGACGCCTCCACGGAAGCTTTTTTCGCCGGGACGCCACTCCAAAATAAGGAAAAGACATGCTGCACGTCCTTTTCCAGTCAACTACGTCCCTCGCATCATCAACGGGACTGACTGCTGCAAATAAATTGCGTGCAGGGCTAACATCTTCTAGGCCTTCCTAATCTACGGATTGCATTCTCCCCGCCTCCCACAGCTTGCCTCAACAGAGAAGACCCGGCCAGGCTGGCCAGCTTCCTGTTGTCGTTGTCATCGTTTAACAGGGGAGGGGAAGAGGGTAGAGTATCAAGATGCGTTCACGGATGACTCACGTGTCTCCGCATAGGCTAGACGAGATCAGCACTGCACTTAACTGCTATTTACAAGATAAGCTCATCCAAATGCTAGGAAGGAATTTCTGCTCAAATTCTTGGCAACCCGTCCCGTCAATAGTACTTCGTCTAACGCCCACAGGAAGGGTGCGCTATTTTAAAAAAGGTCCATTCGCGGAGGTCGCGATACTCAATTTGTCATGGATGAGAAGATCCGAATACTCCAGCAATTGTTGGGATGACCCTTCCATGATAGATCCGTCGTATGATGACCCACTGTGCCCCAATTTAACTCGACCGCGTTGAAATGCTTTCTGAACAAAGTGAAAATATTGTAGAAACATCATACCCTTTCACAAATACCTCTCGTTTCAGGGTGTTTGTAGCGCGACCCTCGTATATTTTCTGAACTTTGACATTCTACGTGGACGTACATTTTGTAGACGGCTGTACCCACTACATTTATTGTACGTAGCTTTGCTAGCGATTCCACTATTATTTGTTTTTTTTGTAAAGTTTGTAGTTGATAATTGTTACTAATTCAATAAAGGAACGAAAGACCCAAACTTTAGGTTCTATTCGCAACACAAAAGCAATCCATGGAGTATTTCAATCATGCATAAAAAAAATAGCTGAAATCACGCTGACCCTGCACATATGTCAGAGTCGCCGATTAAAAATCGATGCTTATCCTCCTCCGACAGGCCCCGCCGGGGGGCGGAGGGGGGGGGGGGGGGGAGTTGTGGCCACTCTAAACGTTAGAGGTTTAGCAGGTAAAAGGAAACAAAGCCAGCTTTACAGGCTTTTAATGGATTACAATATAGATATATTGGCTGTGCAAGAAACGAAAGTAGACGGTGAAGAAGAGACCGAAAATATGATGCGACGTTTCACGTCTAGGTTTTTTGCTGTAGTTAGTCACGTTGTTGGCACATCGGCTGGTTGTGTTCTTTTTGTAAATACGCTGCCCAGGCTAGAGCTGCAGGCGCATGATTCATGCATTACGGGAAGATGTGCTTACCTCGATTTTTCGCTGAAAGGCATTGAGTGGTGAGTTGTGTGCGTGTATGCGTCCAATGGGGTCTGTGACCGGGCTGTGTTCTTTGAAACTATCGAAGAGCGCCTTCGGATGGTGAGGCGGCTTATAGTTATGGGGGATTACAACTGGTGTTCTGAACGGGTGTGACAAGACAAGCAGTCGCGCTTTCCGTGACAGGAACACTGAAGTGCAGTTAAGTATAATTGACATTTATATCCTGGAAGACGTTGCAGAGTGTCTGGAGAGAGAACGCCCAGTAAAGTATACGCGATTCCAGGGATCAAGCAGTGCACGGTTAGATCGCATCTATGCCTCCGTCGATATCGTACCACAATGCAACAGGTATGAAGTAGTACCGGTGTCGTTTTCAGACCATTGTATGGTTCAATGCTGCGTGGGTTAAGTGTGGGAATGGTTTTTCGTGGGAAATCTGGAAGGTAAACAACAAGCTATTTGAGGATGAATTGTACAGTCGAACAGTAAGAGAAGAAAAAGCAAAAATAGATGCAAGAAAAAACATGAAGGTTTGGCAGCAGTGGGAACTCTGTAAAGAAGCCTTTAAATTAAAAGCAACTGAAAGATCTGCTATTATAAGTCACGGAGAGAAACAAAATGAAGTGCAGTTAAGGACATTGATTCATAAAATGGTAAAACAGGAAAGTCGAGCACTGAGTGAATGGATGGAGGACATAAGGAAAACCAAACAAAAGCTCCAACTGTTTGAAGATCAACGTTACTGGGGAGCGCTGTTTAGGACAAGGGCCGAAGACAGCTGCAGGCGAGGCGCCAAAGGAAGGAGCGCCCGATTTAGAAAAGCCCGTGTGGAAAGGAATCACATCGAAGAAATAGAATGGGGAGGGGTATTATCACCAGACAGGAATGATATCAAAACAGCGTTTTTTGAAAATTATCAAGTGCTCTTCGCATCACACCGGGTAGATTTTATTACATTTAAGGATGACTTTCTAGCTGAGCTACCGCGTCTCGACGACGAAACAGAAGCCAAATTAGAACTGGACGTAACAGAAACGGAGGGGGAGCACGCAATTGATAAATTAAATTCCGGTAATGCCCTGGAACGGACGGGTTCAGCGCGACTTTTTATAAAGTACTTAAACACGAAATAGCCCCTGTGCTAACAGTAATCTAAAACGAAGCCTTCAAAGATAAAGCTCTTCCTCCGTCACATGGGTCGTCCGACAGTGTGCTCATTACGCAAACAAATGAAATATGTAAATTAAAACTGGTTACTGCATACCGGCCAAAAGCGCTAACAAACGCGGAGTTCAAAATGTTTATGAAGGTTCTAGGGCAAAGGTTGCAGAAAGTGATTAGAGACATAGTTGGGCCTCATCAGTCGTGTGGGATCAACGGGCGCTCCATTTTCACCAATATCCATAACGTGCGCGGTGTATTAGAATACTGTGATGACAGTAATGGTCGGGTTGCTTTTGTCCAGATTGACTTAGCAAAGGCATTTGACTGTGTCGCTCACGAACTGTTGTTTGCCATTTTAGACCATTTGAATGTCGGTTCGGCTGTCCGTGAGGGTGTGGCTTTGGCGTACCGGGGATACACGACAAGATTGATTGTTAACAAATGTTTAGGGGACCCCATCAGTGTACAGCGTTCCGTACGCCAGGGCTGTCCCCTCATAATCATCATCATCAACATCATCATCAGCCTGATTATACCCACTGCAGGGCGAAAGCCTCTCCCATATTTCTCCACTTAACCCAGTTCTGTACTAGCTGCATCCACTTGACCCCTGCGAACTTCTTATTCTCATTCGCCCACCTAACTTTCTGCCGCCCCTGCTACGCTTTCCTTCCCTTGGAATCCAGTTTGTTACCCTCAGCGACCATCGGTTATCCTCTCTTCGCACTACATGTCCTGCCCATGTCCATTTCTTCTTAATTTCTACTAGAATGTCGGTAACTTGAGTTATTTCTCTGAGGGCTGTCCCCTCAGCCCTCTTTTATTTTGGATCTATATGGATACTCAAGAATAAAATCATTCAGAGATTCAATGTACAAGCAGCCGAAATAAAGCTGTTAGCGTATGCAGACGACATCGCTGTTTTTACCGATGATGAAGGGGGCATAAGCCAAGCTGTGAAGTGTTTGCGCTAATTCAGTCCCGTCACCGGCTGTGGAGTTAACTAATCGAAATGCTTCGGGCTTTGGCATGGAAGGTGGCCATCTATGCCTTAACGGTTTGCATGTGTGCCTTTGACGACGACACCAGTTAGGTACTCGGGAGTGCCGCTTATGGCTTACCGTGACAGTGAACAGTATTGCAGAGGGCAGGCTAAAGAGATAAAGGATAAAGCTGAAAAGTGGAGAGGAACCAACCTATCTATTTTTTCAGGGCCATAGTTTGCAATTTGTTCTTTAGCAGTAAGCTCTGGTATGTTATGCAGGTGTTGCACTGTTCTCGGTTAAAGAAACTGGACAAGAATTTCGCTGTATTTGTCTGGGCATTTGAATGCGAGCGCTGCAGCCGAACTATATTGTTCCGACGCGTAAAAGATTGTGGGCCACGATTCGGCCACCTGTTTTTGCGGCAGCTGGTCAGTCGTTTTTCGTTTTTTAGAGACACGACCGACCTGTTCTTAATCACCGTATGCCAAGTCAGGCTGAGGCGGCTGCTACCGGAGCACGTGGTTTCAACGGAAGATTTTTCCGCAGTGATTAAGGGCTTTTATAGAGAAGTATGGTAGCAAGTGTTCGGTTCCTTTCAGCGCAGTTCTCAAGGGATTATTTGTCTACAGTAAAACAAAAGAAATTATATAGTGCATTGTGTGACATTATGTTCCCTATGCCTTTGTACAGGGCCTTGTACGATCGAGGCCCAGGTCCAGATGTTTTAAAATGGGGAAACAGAATGCAGGTGACGCCAGGAGCAAAAATTTTTTTTAAACTGCACAGCGGAACCTCGCCGTTGTTAAACATTTTTGGAGAAAAAGGGACTATAATACCCTGGGGATCACACTGTTTAATATGCCTGAAGCCTGAAACCATAGACAAGTTTTTTTTGCACTGTTGGGAAGGAGTATATTTTTGGGATGTATTGCAAAGAACGATAATGAAAGATTTTCCGCTAGACCTGCATGGCAGTCGGTACTTATGCGTAGAAAGTGAGGATGGGGTATCATATTTCATTTAATTATGCTCATGGGCCTCCACTGTATATGACACTCAAGAATGACTGGTTATCATTGCGATAAAGATGCACGGCCTGCCAGATATTTATTTTCGGGAAAGCGTGGGCAGGTATTTGGCAATCCAGAAAGCTACACCAGAACCTCCCGAGTGGCTCTCAAGGCTAGAACCGTTGTTGTTTCCCTACTGCATAAAACCAGTGCCACTGGGTCCCAGTGCCCCCGCGCCATACCTGATTGTGGACCCAGTATGACGATAAAAGTGGGCGCTCTGGAACGCGGCTTAGTGGCACGCTCGGCACTGGCGGCACTGTTCGTCCGGAGAAAAAAAGGCGTGGGATAAAAATTAATTAGCACTAACTCCCCCCTTCCATTAAGCCTATTTGTCTAGCCTTCGCGTAATACTAGGCAGGCATCTAACTGTAATTTCAACCTTCCCAAATGTAGAAATGTATATGGTGAGCGACTGATGGAGTTCAATGGTGTTAAAATATCTAATGAATTGCCGATCGAGGTAAACGCCGCCAGAAATGTTTAATTGACATGTAAACTGTATTACCAGTCTAATCAAATTCTGCCTGAAATTCTTTCTTAGTGAAATTTACATATGTTGCCTAGTTTTTGAAACATGCTTTACACTGTTATTTTTTGTTGCGCACATGCTATTGCGTTTGCGAAATAACCTTTGTGCATGTATCGCGTACTTCGCTTGCACTTTATTGGAGTTTGTAATTATATTCTTTCTAATTCTCCTTTTCTCCATTGTAGTACTATTATGCTTATCTATTTTATCTGGTACTCATAATTATGTGAGTATTTTATTTTACTTGCAGTTTGCGGTATTCTTGCATATGTATGCAATTGTAGCAGTAATGTTGCGTTTATATCATTACTGTTCTTTTCAATGCTTCATCCGCTATGGCTGAGCCTGACAGTAATATTTGTATTTGGACCTTCCATTAGCCTACTGAGCTATCCGTCCAAACAGTGTTTGTACATATGATTTGGTTTTGTCAATAAAGTTCCTCAAAAAATAAGTAACGAAACAATTTCAGTACATAAAAAAACCTCTAAAAAGAAAATAAAAGAGTGCACAAATCCCGCTTCGAACTGGATCCCTAGTTAGTCAGTCAGTTAAGTCGAATTAGTCGTGTCCGACTCTTCGTGACTCTATGGACCATATCACGGCACGCCTTTCGGTACAAACCTTCAAGAAAAACAGTGTGACCAAGCTTCAATGCCGGCAAGCGCAACGGCGAGGACACTGTTTTGCGTATAACTAAACCTTATTTGTATGTAAACATTTCGGGAAGCGTTGCGATGACCAAGATGCGCGGCTGCTTTGTACGCAGAGTAAGAAGGAGCGCAAAAGCTTGAGAAACAAGCAAAATATTATGCATTACAAGCACTGTATGTTGTTGTTTTTTCTTTCATGGGCCCATCGCTCGGTACACTAGTCTCTTCCTCGTTTTATTTTTTCTTTCTGCTGTTTATACTGGGCCGTGGTGCAGGCTACGCTCGCCTGCGATTGAGCCCACACTGAACATTTTGGCAGCAATGATTGTGTTAGAGCGCCCTTAAGATCAGCTATTGAGTTTGTTATGTATGGTAGCGAACATTATTCAATTCCAGTTTTAGTTGTGCGTTAATCGTCAGTGTGCCATGAGATATCAGAGGTGCGGCGTCGTGGTCTCTCTCGAAACGACCTATCGAAACATGGAAACTCTAGAAAAACGATACTGCCTTTGTTTCCTTACAGGTGCGCAACGACTTGGCAGCACAAAGCGCTTGCTTGAACCATATTTTTCATATGCGCCCCGCTGGCCGATTGCGAGTACGCTGTTTCCATGTTGGCCCCTGAGGGATGCTACTCCGGCTAACGCCGCAGGCCGCACCGGCTATACTGGGGCACTGGGACCAGTGCGGCCCCAGCGGACATACAGTGCTTCTCCCAGTGCATCGCGGATGCCAGCGACACACCCAGCGTCAAAAAAGCTAATCCCAGCGCTTTTCTCCCATCGTACCAGTGCAACCAGTGTCTTCCCGTTACTGCTCCAGTGAATATCGCAGACCTCCAGCGTGCCCAGCAAAACCAGTGCAAAAGCAGAGCGAAAATCTTACTAGTTTCGTAATGGAAGACGCTGAGAGACGCTAGTTTTTGCAATAGGGTTATGCGTGAGTTTTAGCGTGTCATATTTAAATAGCGTCTGTAAATAGTATTTGAGTGATTTTTGTCTATTTGGTTCTCGCGTCAAGACTAGGCAATAAAAAAAAGGAGTGGTGCAGTGGTAAGACGCCCGGCTACTGTGCCGGAATTCTCGGGTTCGAACCCAACCACCGCGACTTCGTTTGATCGAGGCGAAACGAAGTGGCGTCCGTGTGCTCTGTGATGTCAGCGAATGTTAAAGGTCCCCAGGTGGTCGAAATTACTCCGTAGGCCCCCTAAGGCTCTCCCTTCTCTCTTTCCACTTTCACTCCCACCTTCATCCCTCCCTTACGGCGCGGTTCAGGTGTCCACAGAGTAGGTGCGACAGATACTGCGCCTTTACCTCCCTGTGATCAAACCACCCTCTCACAGCGAAGCGTAAAGATTTTCTACGCGAAACTTTAGCGCCTCTAGAAGCTTGTTGAACAGTTTAGCATTTTCTTTTAGTCATTTTGCAAAACAGCGCGTAATTTGATCACGAATAACTTTTACACTAAATGAAGCAGACAGACGATATTTTCAGGAAAGAGCAAACTCTGCACGGGCTCCAAATCTGCAAAAAATCTCGACAGCACAATGCATATCTTGAAAGTTATTGTATATATAGTTTGCTGTTTCTAACACTTTTCAAAGGCGCGTTGCTAGTTAACGAAGCTGTACATAGCAATAAAAATGCATAACTGTGTTCATAAGCATCGAATCTCAATTTATCTCGACCGGATTTTCTCTGGGTGCAAAAGGTTTTCTTCAATTTTGCATTTCCTGAGACAAGTAGAGCTGAAAAACCGATTGTTACCTTTGTGTTTTCCTTTGCAGCCTAAATATTGTCAGGCATGCGAACAGAAGAGAAAAAAGTGCAAAAAGAGGCTCTCCGGGATAGAAGTGGAAGAAGAGGAAGCTCACCATCTGTTGGTTAGCACATCAGGCTAAGGTGCAGAACCATTCTGTAAATAAACCTTAACAATATCTTTGCAGCTATTTGTGAATCAAATACACCATTCGAAAACAAAAAAAAAGACTTTACAAAAGATATTGAAACCACATTTATAAACTAAACTAGTGGGACACACTAGACGTACGAAAATCAGCAAAAATGTCGTTTCTTCACCTCTGGAGTGGAATAGCCCCCTTAACGTTCTTTATTTCTTCGTCATTGGGACGAGCCTGTTTACTGCTTAGTTTCGTAGTTCTTTTCCTCCGTTCTGAGTCAACGCTTTTTAGGTATATGTACTTAAATATTTTACCTGCCCATCTGTTAGCGTACAGTTTCATCAGGCGTTCCTCATATAATATTTTACTTTGATCTTCCCGCAATTCGAAAGAAAGAAAAACTAAAAATAGCGCCATCTCCTTTCCCCTTCTCCGGCACCGCCGCTCCTCTTCTCACGTTTAAGGCTCCTTACTCACGTTTCGGCTGTTGCTCCACCTACAGGGCACCCAGTACGCTCCGGCATGCTCTCCGAAGCAGGCACCAGTAAAGGCACTCGCGTCGGGTCTCACCAGTGTATTTCAGCTAGCATTTTGTCAAAATGTGTTCACTTTAAAATATTTGCTGCTGAAACATTAATACCGAATGTCGAAGGGGATTTTCCGCTAACATAGTTTCAGCTGTCAGTGTCTTACACCCCACGTACGTGATTTCGCTGTCAGTCAACTCGCCTTCATCTCCGTGCGTTCTTTGTTCGTCAACCATTGGCCAAACAGAGCGGCATGCTTTAAAAATCGTAATTAGGTGGTAGACGAGAAAAATTTAAAACAGGCTATGTATGATTTTGTCAGCTTTGACTGGCTTGTGAGTTGCATGTAAACTAAAGAAGCGTGGCAATAGTTGTCTCCCATGTGTTTTCAACTTCAGCTGCAGATCTATTAGCACTTTCTTGCGTGGCGTGCGAAATTGAGGAATAACCCACCAAACGAAAGCAAACCACGAAATACGTGGCTTTATCCGGTCGCCTAAGAGCTGTAACTGCTTCGTTAAATGCTGTGACATACTCAAAAAGTGCTCTTACGCTTATAAAAATGTGTATGATCACTTTATGCGATGTATTTAGACAATATAATCATAGAGGCCATCGACCGTCAAATGCATGTCTTTAAAACACATATGATCTATGCATGACCACCCTTCCGACAATTGGCCGTCCTGATTCAATAGAATATACTTTCATAGAACGTATATATACCTACTATGATTGGCTTGTTGACATTATATGTGGACACCGTAAGGACTGGGTTCCGGTAATTGGGCACCGTTATTCCATAGAATCGTGTTCATACAAAGTACTCATATCTTGTATTATCCTGCTAACCATATTTCAATTAACCAATATTAATGTGGATTTTACTCGATCACATGTGTGTAATATTTTGTACAAAGTAATACATGCAAAAAGAAATAGATGCAAATTTTTACCTTAATTTATTGCACAAACGCGCGACACAGAAGCGCTTCGTTTTCTATGGCAACAATGACATTGCGTTTTTGATATAGCAGCCATATCAAAATTTATCATGGTGTACCTAGAAAAGAAATATACATGCTAAAAACCTTTCTACCAATTTCACATGTCTTGTTCTAGCATTACAGACTTCACTCTTCACTCAGATGACTCTTTTTCCTCAAATATAAGCTAACCGATCTCCAACCACTTTCTGTACAAGCAAGTACCTGCAATACACCTTAAAAGGTAGAGACTACTGCTGTCTTTAGTTGTATTCCTTTTCATCCTCTACATCGTTCGATATTTGGCTAGTCATAATAGGTGCCCAAGGAACAAAGGAGTGAAATTTGCATGCCAGTATGCTTGGTCCTCAGACTGTTAATCAATAGTGAACTCTCGCCTCTGCCAATTGTTACACCAAACAAAGAAACATGTTGAGCGGCAACTAATCAGTATCTATATATACATTTCCTTGCATGCTACCTCCAAGTGATGCCAGTATGCCTGTTTGCTACCATTTTTCCTACTATGAATGATGCCTATGTTTGCCGTAGCAGATAACACACACACCTAAGTATTGGAATCGAAGGAGACCAGCTACACCAACCTTCTGGTGATTACAAGAGCAATAATAAGGAGTTATGAAATATATTACAGTTACCCTGGAATATGCAGTCACACATACGTTTTGCTACATATGCAGGTAACAAATCCTAATAGTGTATTCCGAGAATAAAAGAATAAGAAAGCGCCACTCATACCTATCTTTTCATTTCAAGAGCTTGCCACCAAGGTAAAATCTTTATTACATATGAAAGTAAAGTTTAGGAAAAATGCCCGTCCTTTATGAGATGTCCACATGAATTCTGAAGAAACCATGCTGCTACGTCCCACTGCTACTTGTCCCGGGAGTAAGGTTGCCTTATTTTTCCTTGTCAGCACAGACCACGGCAACAGGGAGTCAGCAGATATGGCCAACTGAAGCAACAAGGATACTGCATATACATACGAGAACACTAGTCAGAACAGAAGGAAGAACGTTCTTTTGAATAATAAAAATAGGAAAGGTCAAGTTCAGAAGTAAAAGAAACATACGAGGAGTATGTTTGTTAGGAGTATGGGCAGCGGTTAAAAAGGCTCTAGGCCTCCCGGCCAGAGCCTCTGCGGAGCGCCTGCTGCAGCTTGGGAATCATAATACAATAGGGGAGCTGACTGAGGCCCACAGGAAAAGCCAATGGGCTGTAGGTGACCAGCCCGGCAGGCAAGTCCTCCGCGACCTCAATCTCGGGCTTCTCCCCACCACAGAAAACAGAGCGGGCATCCCGGAAGTATGGAAAAATACTTTGATGGTTAAGCTGCTCTCCCAAAACATGAATTGGGAGAAAAATCAGGGGGGGGGGGGGGGCGTGAAGCCAGGGCAAAATTTATACAAAATAACTGTGCCAGTAAGACGTGGATGCAACGGGTTCCACCGAGGATGGCATCAGCACCATTGCTTTTGTATAGGAAAGAAGACAGGTGAACGGACTCTAAGGACTCTGAGGGCAGGAGAACTCTAAGACCCTAAGGAGATTATCTTGTGTTGTTACAGTGTGAGCAGGACGTCCTCTCTTCCGAAACTTCCAAAGTTCTTAGCAAATTTGCAAGCACTCTGAGCCCATTGTTTGTCACTCATCAACTTCCTACTAATGGCTTCATACGGTTTTTAGAATTGGGAATTTATTTTAACCCCAGTCACGTGTGCTGGGCCTTTGACCCTCGAACCAACAAATCACTTCTTCCTTTTGACTCAGCACAAGTTAGTTAAGCGCAGTATCATCAATTCATGTTCTGACAATTCATTCCAAAAATCCCGCAACCACAAACTGGAAAACAGCTTTTTAACCCAGACGAGCCGATTACTACAGGCTGGATACCCGCTAACCCTCATAACCTCAGTGGCTGAGGCCTTGTTGAAAGCAAAAGAAAAAAAGAATCAGAGATAAGGGCAAGATCACGATCATCCCCTACGTAAACGGGATTTCCCACAACTTGAGAAAGATATTAAAAAGAGTAGGAATAGACGTTTTATTTTCAGCCCCGGATCGCATGTCCAGCCCCTCGAAGCGCGTTAATCAGATGGGTCGTAGGCAATCAGCATGTACAGTTAATCATCGCGACCAGTTCGTTTCCTGTGCTCAGGGTGTTGTTTATTCCATTCCTTGTCTTGCGCCCATGCATATGTAGGCCAAACCGGCAGATGCCTCAACAAGAGACTGTCTGAGCACAATCACAATGTTACGCAACGAATCTCGGGCCATCTGGGCATTCATTGCCCAGATTGCAAATGCACCCCTGAGTTGGGCAACACGAGCGTGATAAGCAGGAGTGGTGACAAAACCACGTGAGAGATTATTGAAGCTTCAAACATTGCGCATCTTAAAGAACATTGTGTCAGCACCCCCTCCATAGCCCTTATAGATATAGAATTGCAGTTTTTATCGAAAGCTGGATGATCTGTGTTTACCTGTATGTTTTCTGATGGCGATGACTGTTCCCAACCAGGTTGTTGTTGTATCCCTTGATACTAGTGTATATTTACCGACGTGTCTGAAATAAACCTTCAGTTGTAAGTCAGCGCTGTGTGTGTCTCGTCCTCCCTTTTTGTCCGTGTTTAGCTTGCGCTGTTTCCTCCTTTCTAAGAACAAATTACGCGGTAATGCTGAAGGAAGTCGCGATTGCACTGGCCGCCATCCACTGCGACGCAGCCTACATATATCGGTCTCGCAACAGGCATGCCGATATTACGTGCTTGGTAAGATAGCGCCACTCGCCCGCAGGATAATATTGCCACATACGAAAATTTCAAATTCTGCTAGTAGTAAAAAACAGATTATATGAATACCTGGCAACCAGGGTTGGAGGGGAACGAGACTGCTCACGCTGCTGCCCGAGCGTTCCTCCCCAGAATTCCACTCAGTCCTCAAATCAATGAAATTGTCGAGGCAACAATACCAATCTCAATCATCACTTATTCGGAGATTACAAATTATTTACACCTCTGTAGGAGGGCAGTCACGGTACCCGCCAAAGGTCTCGACAGATCTCAGGAGTGCCAACTTAGACGGCTCCAAACCTAGTGTTTCCTAAATCCCTCCATACTAAAGCACGTTCACCAGAGATTTACAAAACAGCCAACTAGTGAGGGCTGGCAGGCAGCAATGTCCAGCTTGGACCTGGAGGCCCAGCGTGTCCTGGTCTAGAGAGCTCGGGCAGCGGCGGCGGCGAATGGCGTCCCGAATTAGGGTGTGCCACACAGCTCCAAAACCATACGCACCTCCTTTTCCTAATCATTTCATTGTAAATAAACGTTTTCTTCACCTCGTCCGAATCGTGGAATGCACCAGAGCGGCTCGGTTCCTTCAAGAGCATCTTCCTTTTTTATACTTGCCGCCAATATATAGCAGCATATGACAGCACGCTTTTTTCGGTCACTTGATTTCTCTTTTTCTTCAGAATGCGTAACCCGAATTTGTGCTTTCGTAACCTGTTACCGTCTTACTACACACGTCACGCGTACGTCACAATTTCAACAAAATGGCTTATAGTCGAAAACAGTGCCCCAATACAGGTATACCACACGGTGTGATTACAATGCAAACAACAAAAGCGTTGCCAGTGGTATAAAAAAATAACGACTTAATAACGCGTTCGCAGTTTATATTGATGTGCAGTGGGCTAATCTTCAAAGTTACGCATAAGCGACGCCAGGAAAGCCGCTTTTCTACTACTACACTACATTGGCTTTAATGCAATGCTTCTGAGCTTTCGCGATTATGCATCCCGTTGTCATGTATTTAGGAGCGGTCTCGTGACAGAAGCTCCCTTCTTGAGCCTGATAATTAGCACTAATTGACAAATAAAAGTTATTACAGCAATATCAGCTGTTATATGCCTTCCGGGTGGTTGAGTGCGAAATCCGCACTAAACGCCGGAATACATAGAGCGTTTTTATATAGGCGCGCCCTCGACTCCCGGTGTCTGAAAAAACGCGCGCCGCCTCCGATGTGGCCCTCCCAGATATTTGAGGCGCGGGCGGCGCGGCGTCTTTTCGAACCGGAAGCTACTGCGGACGCGGGCCAATAGAAGCGCGGAATGCTGGCATTTTCGGTTTGAGCGGCTGCTATTAACATGGCCGCCATGGCTGACGAGGTGTGCGGCAGTTTGGCCGCAGAAATGTGATTATCGTAAAAATAAACGCCCAATCAAGCACGAAATGTCGCTTTTTTGTGAGTATGCGACGTACTCCCGGATCGTAATGTATTTGTTTTCTTTCTGAATTAAAATTTGCCAAAAAAAAAAAAAAAGAGACCGGTACCGCTGGTGTCCGCGCGGGCATTCCGAGGTATCTTCTATCATTCGAGCGAGCGAAATCCTTGTACGTCCAATGTACGCTTTCCTTATTTAGCACAGTAGCGTTGGAATGAGCCCTTTCGCGATTTTAACACAAGGGGCAGCGTCGCTTGTCTCCTGTACCTCGCTCTGCGATTATTTGCGCTCGCCGATGTATTTGCTTTGGCATCGAGTCATACGCGGCGGCGCGCGCGCCGCTCCGTCTTTCCATGTATTTCGAGCGGGGCGTCGCGTCAGCGTGGCACTTTTCGACACTCGATAATCGTGGAAAAAAAAAAAACACGGCATGTATTCCGGTCTTAATGAAGTGTGATTCAGTAGAAAGAAAAAAAACAATGAATTGATTCTTCGTTAATCAAAAAATAAGCGAATGCATATTTGTCGCCGCGAAACTCTGCCTATGCAGTAATGTATACAATCAGGTCGTGCCAACGTAACGCGCCTTTTTCTTCGTTCTTTGCATGTGCCTCCAAACCCCATTTTTTTCGGTTTCAAACCTGAAAACTTGCGTGCCACTTCTCTTCTCAGATTATCACATTCCGTTGCATAACAAGTTGCATTCACAGGAAGTGCAGAAATTGAACCACACCAGACCTAACCCATTTTAATACGCTTCACGCAACCTAAAGTTTGGCACACCAATCCAAACCACGCCCATGAGACGTGCATTAAGAACGTCTTGTGTGATATATGCTGAGAGAGGTTTATTCCTTTGCTGTAACATTTGGTTCAATAACTTCACAGGAAACACCCCGATTCGTACCTCGCTATCTTCCTTAACTCTTTTCATTATAGCTCAGCAGCAGGGTCACTGTCGAGGGTCACTGTCGAGGTGAGTTGAGTTGAGTTGGGGTCTTTGGGTTATTCTTGGGGGGGGGGATACCGGACACGGGTTATGCCGGCCTTAATTTGCGGCGGCACTCTTGGTGTCCGGGGGAAGAGGAGATGGGATGTTGGGAGGGGGAGGGGGGGGTCATCATCGTCGTCGTGGAGTCGCTCTCGTCGTCCTTGTCGTCGGCTCTCGTCCTTGTCGTCGGCTCTCATTCTCGTTCGAGCCTCTGGAGAGTGCAGACGTGTTTCGCTCGTGCTCCTGCGGCGCGCTCGGCCTCTTCGTCGGTCCGTCCTCCCTCAGCCTTCGGTGCGCCCGGACGTGCGTCGCGCTCGCTCCGTCGAGTACGCGCGCGGCCGCCCGCGCTGGCCGGCCCCTGCTCCTCGGCGTCGCCGATTCTTCGTGTGTGGTAGTGTGCTCGTGCGTGCTGTGTTGTGCGTGTTGTGCCTCGTTTTCCGGGATGGAGCCCCCGCGCCGCAGACCACCTGGGCGCCCTCCGCGGTCCTAGGTCTACGCCGGCGCTGTTCCAAGCAGCCTCCCCTCCAGCATCCTGTGCCGCACCCTGCCAGCCTGGCGTGGCATCCCGTCGACACGGAGCTGCAAGCGCTAAGACTCGTCCATTCAGGTAAGCTGCGCCGTGTTCTATGAACAGCGGTCGCAGGTTTTTTCTCTGTTCTGTTCCGAGTGACCTTTGTTTGACGTTGCGAACACCAACTCCCCCGGCCTCCCGGCCGCCATTGCAATTCACCCCCCGCTGCAGCAGAGCCTCCCGCATAAACACAGGTTTACCGCGCTACTTTCAGTGAGTGTGCGCGCGTGCGTTTGTGTTTAATCCCAGCCCTCGCCGGCGAGAAAAATTTGCGTTCCGTAGCATTCTTTCGCGGTTTTTTCTCTAGCGTTCCGAGTGCCTTTGTGTCACGTAGAGAACCCCAACTCCCGGCCTCTTGTCCGCCATTGCGTGCATCTCGCGACTGCGAGGCCTCCTGACTATCAGGGCGTGTTTTTCTTTCAGCGTGTGTGCAAGCGTCTATCCGGCGTGCGCGCGTCTCATTTTCATTTTAGAATTTTCCTTTTGCATGCTCTATTTGAGTGTGCGGTGATTTTTTCTGCATTTGCATGCGCAGAGTTTTTCACCTTATTTTCGTGCGTGCATGAGTTTGTGCGCGTTTGAATTTACTGTGATTTATTTCCCACGTGCACGCGATCATCTCTTTGTCTTCGACATTTGAGTGTGCGGTGGCCTTTCGTGCATTTGCGTGCGCAGTGTTCTCACCTTAACCGCTGTGCGTTGGAGCGCGCGTGGTATTCCCTTTTGCGCGTTTGTGTTAACTGTGCTTTCTTTCCCACGTGCGAGCGTTTATCTCTTTGCGTGTGGCATTTGAGTGTGCGGTGGCCTTTCGTGCATTTGCGTGCGCAGTGTTTTTCATCTTATCTTGTGTGAGTCTGAGCGCGCGTGGTATTCCCTTTTTGCGCGTTTGTGTTAACTGTGCTTTCTTTCCCACGTACGAGCGTTTATCTCTTTGCGTGTGGCATTTGAGTGTGCGGTGGCCTTTCGTGCATTTGCGTGCGCAGTGTTTTTCATCTTATCTTGTGTGAGTTTGAGCGCGCGTGGTATTCCCTTTTTGCGCGTTTGTGTTAACTGTGCTTTCTTTCCCACGTGCGAGCGTTTATCTCTTTGCGTGTGGCATTTGAGTGTGCGGTGGCCTTTCGTGCATTTGCGTGCGCAGTGTTTTTCATCTTATCTTGTGTGAGTTTGAGCGCGCGTGGTATTCCCTTTTTGCGCGTTTGTGTTAACTGTGATTTCTTTCCACGTGCGAGCGTTTCTCTTTGCGTGTGGCATTTGAGTGTCTGGGGATTTCTCCTGCATTTTCTTTTCTTTTTTTCCGCGTTTGTATTTACAGTGATTTGATTTCTTCTTCCTCGTGCGCGCGAGTTTATTATCTTTTTTTTTTTTGCCTGTGGCATTTGAGTGTGCGCTGTTTTTCATGCGTTGTCGTGCATAGTGCTTTTATTTATTTTCTGTGCGTGCGTTTCTACGCGCGTGTAAATCCCCCCCCCCCTTTTTTTTTTTTTTTTTTTTGTATGTGCAGTGTTTTTCTCGTGTCCTGGTTTGTTTTTCTGCGCGTGTGTTCTTTTTCTGTGTGCACGTGCCCTCCTGGTCACCTACCCCTTGAGCCATGGAGGAAAATGCTGAGTCCCCGGACGCATCCATTGAGGAGGCACGGGGTGCTGCCAGCCCCCCGCTGGAACCATCCCGACTCCGCTCCTCTAGCCTGGTCTTGGAGCCTGGCCCCCTGAGACGGCGCATGACGCAGCGAGTGGCGAAACAGTTAGAGGACTACCTGTGGACGCTGCGGCTGCTCGCGTGCCCTGATACGCGCTCCTCTAAGCCGACGGAGTTTCCAGACATCGCCCTCGGGAAGGTGAGTGTGCCACGTTCACACTCACCTTCCATTTTGCCCGGCAGTCTGTCAACCCAGGCCAGCTCCTCAGAGAAAGAGCCGCCAAACATCATCCTCGAGCAGGTGAGTGTATCGCGATCACACTCACCCTCCAATTCGCCCAACAGGCTGTCATCCAGAGCAAGCTCCGCCGAGAAAGAGCCGCCAAACATCATCCTCGAGCAGGTGAGTGCATCGCGATCACACTCACCCTCCAATTCGCCCAACAGGCTGTCATCCAGAGCAAGCTCCGCAGAGAAAGAGGAGCCTTCAGACGTCGTCCTCGAGCACGTGAGCGCGGCGCGTGCGCGCTCACCCTCTAATTCGCCCAACAGGTTGACCTCCGGGGCAAGGACTGCCTCCCCCCCTGCCTTCTCGCCACGCGTGACGCGGTACAGGAGACAGCAATTCCTGAAGGAGCAGACTATGGACCAGCCGGCCCTGAAGCAGCGACAACGCAAGCAGAGAGGGCCGTCGCGAAAGAAATGCTCCGGGGACACTGAAGCATCCCAGGATGTAAGTAATGCCCCAAGCACTAACGGCCTGCCGCCACCTTCCTGCCCTGCAGATGCACACAGCGTTGCAGCTGCCAAGGAGCCTGGGCCCGCAGACACAGATGGCCAAACATCTGACTCCCTGTCCAGCGCCGCCCCCCCCCATGGCAGGTGACTTGGCAGCCCTCACCACGGCTAGGACTGTGGAGCCGCCTGCCGCTCACCAGGCCAACGCAGCAAACAGCCTGGCATCGAACGTAGCACAGGGACAGGAGTCCCAAGCCAAAGACCTAACAAAAGAGGTAAGTATTTCCTCTCTCCCTCCTCCTAATAAGGTTTCTGCAGGAAACCAAGATGACGGTGGCTGGATACAAGTGCAGCGCAAGGCCAGACGCCAGCGCAGCCGCAACATGCCCAGACTGACCACCGTCCTCTTCCGACCATCCGAACGGGGCTTCTCCCTCAAGGACATTGTGAAGGAGGACTACAGCGCCTTCCTCTACGGCTTCCCTGCAGTCCTCGAGGTGCGAGTGAATGCGAAGCGGAACATCATCGCCGCAGACGTGTCGACGGAGGCTGCCCGTGATCAGCTCCTGGCCCTGTCCTCCCTGCTGTCCACATCGGTACGTGCGTTTGAGGCCTCCCAACGCAGCAACTACGTGGGAATGGTGTACGGCGTCAACAGGGAGGTGAGCGACAGCGTCGTGGCCGATTCCATCGAGGCCGACGTGGGTATCGTCAGCCTGAGGCGCAGCGACCAAGCCGTGACGATCCGGTTTGCTGCCCCACCCCCAGACCACGTCCTCATCTCTGGGATGCGGTTCCGTGTCCGCCCCCTCATGGCCCGCCCCTTGCAGTGTCCCCTGTGTGGAGGGTACAACCACACCAGGTCTGCTTGCACCCGACCACCACGCTGCACCACCTGCAGTGGGCCCCACCTCAGGAAGGACTGCACGGCCCCCGCTCCGAGGTGCATCCACTGCAGTGGACGCCACAAGGCCTCGGACCCGTCCTGTCCACGCTGGAAACAACAAAGTAAGTTGACCACCGCTCTGCGCAGGAACCCCAACCCAGAGGCAAGGCGGACCATCCTCACCGAGCTGCGCTCCCAGCAGCCGAACCAACGCCCCACTGGAGCCACAGCTCCCCACGGGGGAAAAGGTAACTACGCAGGGGTCCTCAAGACCAGACCTCACCCTGCAGCCCAAGGCCCTGCCAAGCCGCCTGCCACGGTGGGCGAGGTCCAACCAGGCGTGACTGCTGCCATCCGACTGGCGGTCCAAACCCTCCTCTCCCAGCTTCCCCCCAACTCTGGGGCACGTAAGCTCTACGAGGCAGCTCTCCTTGCAGAGAGCCCTTCACTCCTTAACCATGGCGAGCCGTAGAGGAACCGCAGAGAGGCCACGCGTCCTCCAGTGGAATGTGAATTCCCTACGCGCTCGCCACGCTGACCTACGAGACATGATTTTACAGGGAACCATGAATGTTGACGTCCTGGCGCTGCAGGAGACCAGGATACCTGTAGAATCTGCTCGCCTTCCGGGCTACACTGGTTACTCTGGACTGTCCAGCTGTGCCCTCGGTTCATGTGCAGATGCCCCCTGCCTGGACCCGTCCCACCCTCAGGACCGACCCCGCACTGCCATCTACGTGCGTAACACCATCCCGCACACGGTGCTAGATGTCGCTGCCAAGGACCTGGGACACCTCGAGATTTGCGCCATCCGTGTCCGCCTGGGCAACACAGACACCTCGGAGGCCTCGGTCTACGTCCCCCCGGGCGTCCCATGGGATCCTTCCTGCCTCACGGCCCTGCATTGCCGCCTAGGTAATGATGCCGTAATCTGTGGCGATTTTAACTCTCACCACAGGGCCTGGGGTAGCCAGACATCCTCAGCCAGGGGCAAGAAGCTGCTGGATTCCATTTCAGCGGCTGGCATGTGGTTCCTGAGGCCCACGGCCCCAACCTTCATCAGGCCTCGATGCTCGTCCGTCCTCGACCTGGCCCTGCTGACGGAGTCCTGCTTCTACATCTGGGAGCGAGCGGCAGACTCCCTGGGCTCCGACCACTTCCCCATCTACCTGACACCTACCAAGCAGCGTCGACAACGAGACAGGGTGTATCGGGTAACGAGGTGGTCTCAGTTCAGGGAGCTGACCAAGGGTATCCCGCACGCAGGTGACTTCCTAACCCTTTTAGGAGAATGTGCCCAGAGTGCCACCGTGACTGGCCATGTTCCCAGACTCACCCCGGTGCCTGACCTCCGGCTACTGGGTCTTCGAGCAGCTAGGCGAAGGGCGGAACGCACAGCCAAGCGGACGGAGCTTCCCAAGGACTGGTCCAAATGGAGGAAGGTCGACGCCTGCTGCCGCCGACAAGCCAACCGACGGGGTCGAGAAGGCTGGGCCAGCCTCTGCCACAAGCTTCAAACCGCCCGACAGTCAGCGACAGCATGGCGTCTCTTCCGATCTCTCCTGCAGGTGACCGTCAACCGCCATCCTGTCCTGGGCGCCGCCATTGCCAGAGGGGTGTCATACCAGGCGTTAGCCGAGGAGCTGGCCGACCACCTGTCCAAGGCTGCCCGCCCTGCAGTTGGCCCTCTTCCAAGCCCTCCACTACGTGAGCCTCTGACTTGCCACCCCCTTCCTCCCGCAGCAGCCTCCATGGTCGCTGCCCAGTGCTCGGATCCCATCACCACCCACGAGCTTCTTCGGGCCCTCAACCGGTCCAAGAAAAAGACTGCTCCAGGTGCAGATGGGATCACCCTCCAAATGCTGCGCAACCTAGACTCCCCAGAAAAGGCCCGCCTCCTGCAGGTGTTCAACGGGATCTGGGAAAGCGGCATCCTTCCCGAGAGTTGGACTACGGCCATCGTGGTCCCCATCCTCAAGGGGAAGAAGCCCCCCCAGCAGCTCTCGTCCTACCGCCCCGTGTCCCTTACATCTGCAGCCTGCAAGGCCATGGAGTCCGTGGTCCTGGAGCGCCTCTCTTGGATCGCACGGGTGAAGAACTTTCTCCCTGAATGCCAGTCCGGGTTCCGGAGACACCGGTGCACAGCGGACTCCATCGCGGATGTAGTGTCCACCCTGGAAGAGGCACAGTACATGGGCGACGTCGCCTTTCTCGCCCTTCTGGACGTCGAGTCTGCCTTCGACCACCTACCACACCAGGCCATCCAACAGGCTCTGGATGACCTGGGAGTCACAGGTAACCTGCGGCGTTTCATCACAGCCTTTCTTTCCAATCGTACCCTGCAGGTCCGGGTTGGAAAGACCCTGAGCTCGCCTCGCCCCATCAACACCGGAGTGCCCCAGGGGTCTGTTCTCAGCCCCTTCCTGTTCAACCTGGTGCTGGCCGGTCTCCCTAGCGCCATCAAACAGGATGGGGACCACAGAGTGCTGACCTCGATCTACGCTGATGACGTGGCGCTCTGGGTCCGGGCCCCAAGGAGGAGGATGATCTCTGCCAGGAAAGCCCTTCAACGAGCCCTCGACTCCGTGCAGCAGTTCCTTCGCGACAGGGGGCTCAAGCTCTCTGCCGCAAAGTCTGAGGCCCTCATGGTGCACCCTTTGGGAGCACGAGCGTCAGCTCATGCAACCACCCTGATGATCGACGGCACCAGCCTGCCCTGGAGACGCCAGGTCAAGTACCTGGGGCTGGTGATCGATCACCGCCTCACATGGATCCCTGCAGACAAGGCCTACCTGGGTCATCTGAACCGGGTTGGCCGAGCAGCCCAACGTCTTCTTGCAGGGGGCAACGGCTGCTCCACATCATGGGCAATCCGGCTGTTTGAGGCGGCCGCCACCTCTTCAATACTTTATGCCCTCCCTTTTGTTTCCCTCAGGCCCACCAGAGTGAACATCCTGGACGGAGCACGCAGGAAGTGGATCCGACGCCTGCTGGGAGCAACGCAGTGCTCTAGGATTGCGGCAACACTGGCGGAAGCCGGTGTCTACCCCCTGACCCTGCAGCTCCTCCAGAGAGGCCTCACTCACGTGGACCGCCTACACCATGCCCCTGATGGAGCTTCCCTCCTGTCACGACTGTGCAGCGCCCCCCATTCACGGATGGGGCAACTGACGGCTGTATACAAGGACTTTATCGGAGATGCCCCAGGGTATTCCATCCTCCCTCCTCCACCAACACGTCCTCCTTTACAGGTCATCCTTGACCTGGAGGGGGTCAGCAAGCGCCGCTCTCCAGTTGCTGCCCTGGGCCAGGCTGCCGCAGCCCTGATTGAAGAGTGCAAAGGGAGCACCCTCCTCTTCACTGATGGCTCGGTCCTGCCTTCCACAGGCCAGGCTGCAGCGGCTATGACGGCTCCTCAGGTGGGGGTGTCCAGCTCTTGCAGGCTCTCCTTTCCAGGTAGCTCTACTGCAGCCGAGCTGGCGGGCCTCCATCTGGCAGCGGACTTCCTGGAGACTGGTCAGCCCCCAGGCTTCTACACCATCCTGTGCGACTCGAGGCCGGCACTGCAGCTCCTGCGCAAGCCGTCCTGCTTCCAGCTATCGGCTTGCCACCTACGAGCGCGACTCCAGGCCCTGGAGGATGCCGGCTTCGTCATCTTACTGCACTGGATCCCGGGCCATGCGGGCATCCAGGGCAACGATGAGGCCGACGCACTTGCCAAAGCGGCCCACTCCGACCAGGTAAGTATGACTGATCATGTATCTGCCTTTGACTTTTCCAGGCTCCCCCTCAAGAAGGCCGTGAGGGCCCTGCACCCCGATCGGCGGATCGCCGAGGGGAGGACTTTCCACCGCCTGTCCGACAAGCTCGCCCGCAGGGAACGAGCTCTCCTCCTACGCCTCCGCACCGGAGGTTCCTGGACGCCCACGGAGATGTACGTCCGTGGCCGGGCCCCCACCCCAGCATGCCCCTCCTGCGGTGATGCAGGAACGCTGGGGCACCTCCTCTGTGTGTGCCCGGCACATGCCCACCACCGTCGCAAGATGGAGGCAGGCTACCGGGCCCTCGGACTTCCTGCTGCCACCGAGGAGCACCTGCTCTTCCCGGCCAGGAACCCCCTGGCAGCCCACCGGCTCCTGCTGGCCTTCCTGGAGGAGTCCGGCCTGGCTGCAAGACTGTAGCCCTCCACCGGGCCTGCTGACCTGCTGGCCACAGCGCTGGCGACGGAGCCGACGAGGTGAGTCACTGCCGATTAGCACCAGCTGGCTAGGTGTTTTCTCTTCTTCTCTTTCAAGCATCCCTTCGCGGTGGCCCTTCAGGCGCTCGTTCTTTTTTC
The DNA here is from genome assembly GCF_055883805.1 of Amblyomma maculatum. Classification (NCBI taxonomy): domain Eukaryota; kingdom Metazoa; phylum Arthropoda; class Arachnida; order Ixodida; family Ixodidae; genus Amblyomma; species Amblyomma maculatum. Next base: position 936,443 of record NW_028146754.1, on the reverse strand, counting down.
CCCTTCAATAACACCCACCACAGCATCAATCCAGAGATCCACACTGGTATTGTGTCTGTCATCGCCAGATAAACTAACAACCTCTGATAAAATGCTTTTATGTAGTATATCCCTATCCACTCTCTCTCCACCCTCTCCCGTCGCAAGACACAGCTAAACTCGTGTCGCAGAACAAGAGCTGCGAGCGGACAGGTGGGTGGAGAGAAAGTAGGTCAAAGAGTGAAAACATTTACAGATACATTTTTCTTCTGTATTTATTTTTCACCCTAGTACCACTGATCATGTGGCTTTGAAAAAGAAATAAAAGCTGCAGTGCCAGGAAAAACTACAATGCCCGGTGGATGATTAGTCAACACCTCAAGTGGTTTTGGTGTAGAAACACTTTTATTGAATAGTAAGATGCCTTCCAAAGGGTTCTGATGAGGAATATATCTGTAGGCGAACAATTCTCAAAAGCTTTCTGGAAAGGGGGTGAATAACAAAGAAATAGAATAATGACAGCAGAGTGAATGTGGCAGGCCTAACAAAAGATAAAGAAAAAAATGTTCAAGGTGCATCTAAGGTAGGCAGTGATAAGGACAGTGTTTGCAGGAACATGTGCAGCTTAGGCTATTGCGGAGAGGGGAAAGAGTATGCAGGTGCGGTGAATAAACTGTACAATTAAGTCTATATGGGATTGTTTTGCCGACTAGTTAAATCGCAGAAGAACCATATTTAAGGTATTCAAAGGTCCCTTTAGAGATATTTATTCCAGCTGGTTCCAATGATATTAATTTGTGGATTAGATATGTCTATCTATATTTACTGTCCCTCGCATATTTAACGCCTGACTGCAGAATGCATAATTTAATTTATCCTAACATATGGTCTTTGCGATTAAAATGCTGGGAAACTGCTTTTGAGTATTTTTCGCCTGTGTCCGCCCAATGGTCGTTAAGGCGTATTTTCAGTGATTGCACTGTTTCTACGATTTACTGTTAATTGCAAAAGGGGAATTCTAGAAGGTAGCAACGTTTGAAGATGTGCAATTAAAGCCTGATTTTATGTGAAACGGGAATCACCTGCAATACTTTTAACAGTGGTGCGTTTTTGTACATGATTGCACGTGTTACACCTGGGTCGAGAGACAAGCATGTGGTTGTGTGTAATGCTTGTTGTCGAGTTTAGAATGTACTAGATTATCTCTGAGGTTTTAATTAGGTTAATAATTTTACTGCTGGTGCCTCCGGCCATATTTATTCAGGTGGACATTACACGTTACCATGGAATGGTATTTTCGAAGAATATTGTTTAGGTTTAGAGCGGCATTGAGGTAGTTAGATACAAAAGAAGGTATTGGCCATAGGTTGTTTCGTGGGCACATCGCTGCGGTCGAGACTGCTTGCTTCTTCGAGGGCCATACTAAGAAAGTAACCGGGATAGTTCCTGTGAATTGTGCAGCTTTCAATTCATGAAGTACTTTAAGGTAGTGATTATTATCGCTACATATTCTTCTAAGCTGTGTCGCTTGTCCTATATATATTCCTTGCTAACAATGTTTCTGATTATGACCGGTGAAATCTAGGTATAGTTGCTTATCCGTTGTCTGTCTGTACAACTTAGTTCTATGTTTGCTATTTCCCAGTGGAAATTGGAAAACGTAAAACTTCTAAACTCGACAACAAGCATCCAACACAACTAAATAATTGCTCTCTACCAAGGTGTAAGACGTGCAATCAAATACAAAATGCAGGATCCGGTAAAAAGGTCCACGGAAAAATGTCCCTGAAGTCAACATCCTCGGAATAAAAGACTCCGGCTAAAACGTCCCCGAAAAAATCTCCCTTTTCGCGACGTAGGAAAAAATGTCCCCGAAAGAGGACCGTAGTATTTGCGCTAATGAACTTAAACAGCTTTTTCACTTGATGAGCTGCAATGATAAATGATGTATGCTAACTTTCTTACAGTGGTTCCTACTGGTGGCTTGGAAGAGACCTCGAGCATCGAACTGATGACGGCGTTCATAACAAAAAACAATATCCGCGGTTTTAAAGTTACAGCACCTTGTTTTTGCTTTTTTTGCAGGGAAAAGGCGAACTGAACACCAGCCTTACCAGACCAGAAGTGTGTAGCGTTGGATTAGGGGGCCATGGAGCACGATTGGTTAAGCCTCCTGCTGCTTACATCACAATACACCATCACCAGAGAAATGGTTGAACCTTGTCACAATATGTCCGTGAGGTAATTCTAGTGACGTCTTGTTATTAGGGCGGTTCCCCGAGACTATACTACTTCGCCGTGCCGCTCGCACCTTTCTCAGGGGCCAGTATTACACAGCTGATTACACCGGTTTAATGATTACTTACCTACGCAGATCGGAACGACACAACGTATAAAGAGCCAGGTGGATATTTGAACATGTTTTTACGAAGTGCTAGTTTATATATCGGGCACCCACAGGGCAGAGGTTCTAAATAATTACATTTATCCCAAAGCCAGGCAAGAAATGTTTTTTTTCCATGCGTTCCACAAGAAATCATTCTTCAGACCAGTTTTTTTCCTTGGGGACATTTTTTCCTATTTGCGGCTTTTTAAGAGTGCGTTTCGTCCTGGGACATTTTTTCCGGGGACGTTTTTACCTAAGCACACAAAATCACACCATGGTTTAAACTACTGCAAGCAATTTCACTTTTCACATAAAATAATGGTTTAATTTCCCGTCTTCAAAACTTTTCTACAATTGAAAATGCTCCTTCTCACAGATAGAATACATAGGAGATATGGGGAAATCAATGAACAGCGACAGCGCCTCGTTTTCGTTTTTTGACACCTGCAAAAAAGCCCCCGAAAGCAGTTTCCCAGCATTTCAATCAGGGACCACTAGTTCGAAGAAATATAAATTATATGTTCTCCAGTCAGGCTTTAAACACGTAATTTATATTTCTAGGTAAATTTCTAGTATATTTCAGAGGGAGTTTCAAGTTATATTTAACCAATGTTTTGAAACATATACTCCGTCCTAGCAAATTGGAATTGTCTTAGAGATGCTGAAAGTACGCTGTATTTTTTTCGGTTTCTCGTGTTATTCAATAATAAAAAATACTCCCTAATTTTGCATCTATTAGTTTGAGAAGTCTAGGGTCAACGCGAAAGTTGTAGATCGCTCAAGAAATGACTCTCTATGTCCATTTAGTGAAGCTAGGATTTATGTCACTTTCTTATTGCCCTTCGAAAAATGCCCGCGATATATGCAACTAATAGGGAAGCGATTTAAGTGCCCCTAGATAACCGAGTGAGAAAGGAAATCGCTTATATATGCAATGTTCCCCCGAACCGGGTTTTACGTCTGTCAAAGGAAGCTGGAATGCTGAAAGAAAAAAAAAAGCCATCAGAAAATGTTGCTCGCTGGACACCTCATCGCGAAGAAAGATTCCATTATCATGTTCTCCTGCTCGCTTCAATTTATTTCACACCACACTTGCGATAGTCGCTTGCGCACATTTCTTCACGAGCGCAAAACGACAAACACCGTTCGGTCCAGTATAGCAGAGAAAAGAGGACTTCGTTGCTTAATCAGCCGTCTGGGAGGGCTTGAATTGCACCCCTATATCGTGCTTGGTATTTGCATTTGGTGGGCTTTCTTCGAAGGCCAATAAATAATGCAACGGGAATCGTAGCTTGATAACATTTTCGAGCTCATCTACTATATATGCTTAGAAATTTTCTCCCTCAAACGATTAAAAATTTAAAAGAGTTATTTTTGACAGTAATTATTGCAAGCGAAGAAGAAAAATACAGCAGATCAGCACGCCCGACTCTGAAAGCTCTAACTAGTTTTCACGAGGCTAAGGCACACCGTATCTTGAAAAACCTTGATTACATTATCTGAGGCGCCCTTATATATTACTGTTTTAGATGTTTCCATGCAATTTGTTACAGAAATGATTAAATGTGCTGGACAAATTTCTCTACACAAGGGAATGATCCTTAGTTTTGGAATATACGCAGTAGTTTTCTGTGAATGAAATCACATATCACTAGAGAAGATAACGCTGTTTTTTATGCAAAAAAGTTCCAAGTTTGGAGTCCTGCTGTTTGTACACAAACATTTTATCCGGTATAATGTTTTACTGAATAGATCCATGCAACTTGTTTTTCTTTCCTCGTCGCACTTGTTTTAGTCAAAACTCGAAACCTTTGCTTGAGGAGCAACGAGATGCAATAAGTCGATTTTCAATCCGACATTGTGGTGCGAAGAATGAAGTTGTTCTCAGTGAGCGTTGACTTAATTATGAAGGCCATATTCTTTATTTGAGGAAACATTTCAGACTCTAGACCGGGAGGTGGTTTCCCAAAAACGCAAAAAAAAATCGTTCAAATTTTTAATACACAATGAAATGGAAAACTGAATAATATTTTTAAGAAAGCAATGCCTTCTTTAATTATTCTATAACTCCAGAAACGCGCTGTACACCTCAGCATCATTAGGGACTAAAATGTTTTGCATTATATCGTTTAAGATTTTATAAATGTGGTAAAACTGAGAGCTTGTACTGAAAATGGTCAATATTGAGCGCTGCATTCTGGTGGGATCGCCAATAAAAACGATTTCTTAGGATTACGCAGGCCTTGTTTCTGAATTGGTAGCGATGTTCTTGCCTGTTCGTTCGAATGCTAATTCAAATTGGCCAAAAATTTATAAACTGTCTAATAGTTGAATATTTCTGTTTGAATTTAAAAAACGTCAGCACATTTCATTTTCAGTCAAACCGCTTAAAAACAAATTAAATATTGCATTATATGGAATCATCATCATCAGCCTGATTATACCCACTGCAGGGCGAAGGCCTCTCCCATATTTCTCCACTTAACCCGGTTCTGTGCTAGCTGCATCCACTTGACCCCTGCGAACTTCTTAATCTCCTCCGCCCACCTAACTTTCAGCCGCCCCCTGCTACGGTTTTCTTCCCTTGGAATCCAGTTTGTTACCCTCAGCGACCATCGGTTATCCTCTCTTCGCACTACATGTCCTGCCCATTTCTTTTTCTTAATTTTCCCTCGAATGTCGGTAACTTGAGTCAATTCTCTGACCCACTCTGCACGCTTCCTATCTCGTTCGTTCCATAGCCCTCCGGGTTGTCCTCAACTTAAGTAGAACTCTCTTGGTTAGCCTCCACGTTTCAGCCCCATAGGTGAGTACAGGCAAGATGCCACTGTTGTATACTTTCCTCTTGAGCGATACCGGTAAGCTGCCACTCATAATTATGGAATATTATATAAAAGTAAATATAACTTGAGCGTGGTGTCAAGCTAAATAGTTGCCTAGGCATTTCTCTGAATGAGTAGGCATCATACATTCAAATAACTATTCGCTACATTTAGTTACATGTCATCCGCAACGACAAGATGTCGCCCCTTTCTGCATTCGAATTCTAAGACTGAAAAGGCACAGGAGCCAGAGGGTTTCCGAGAGAACACTGGAGCAAAATGGTAACTAAAACAAGGAGTTTATTTAAATGCGTGAAAACTACGGTACAGGAGGCTTCCGCAAGTGGAGCATCTTGACTCTTGCTGCGCGGGATTCTGCTGATGGTCGTATATATACTTTTGAGTACAGCCCGTTGGGATGAAGACGCCCGTACTCCTTCCGGAGATACCAGTAAAAATCTTGGACAGCCTCGAAGTCGGACTCCGTCTCGCTTGGGATCCGTGAAACCAGCGTATTTTTAGGCTCGCCGAAGTCATCTCGTACGCCGCAAGAGCACGAAGACTGCGTTGCATAGGTGCTGTGGTCAGGAGCCGTGGCATAGAAGGGAGGCTGGACCTGCTGGTCTGCCTTGTGATGTGGGGGCTCGCCAGCTCCAGTCACTTTCGAATATATTTGCAGGCCCTTGTCGACAGCACTGAGAAGTGCGGCCTGGAAAGGAAAAACGAAGCATTAAATATTGCAACACATGGCCGCATTCTAACTCCACAACGCTTTAAATATGGTTGCGAGAACTTTGACGTCAGAAAAGAACTAACCGCAAAAACAGTGTGGGAGGCTAACAGCGCCGCGGCTCCTATCGTGCTGATTTATAACTTTTCCCCTAGCCCCGCAATTATTTTATTATTAACGTTTTCATGAGAACATTTGACGCGTAGCCTATTCCGTCATCACGAAGACCTCAAAGAAAAGTGCACTATAACTAGCTCTACGATTTTATGCAAGCATTAGGTCTGGTCATTAAATGTCCAAAGAGAACGGCAACTGAACGTTTGTCATGTGAATAGAAAATGACTTAAAAACGGCCTTACCTTGTTTTCTGAACCGCATATCGTGTCTTGTGCCGAAAGGCATTTCGTGGACTCCAGGGAGAATTCGGGTGCGCCAGGGTTGAGCGACGAACACTAAAAATGAGTAAGAGGACGCTGTTGCTTTACCATATGATTAGACACGATAGCACCTTTGACACCGCCTCTATTACCCGCTCCATTTTTATTATTTGTTAAATGCAATAAATTTTAAATATTATAGCTGTCATGTCAATACACATCCCATACACACCTGTTTTCCTTTTAGTGATCAACTGGAACAGGCTAATACGGTTTGGAATAAGAAATCAGACGAACGATGATAAAATATGCTCGAAGGGAATACGTACATTCAACAAAGTCGGACTCTGACGTACACTACTTTCCTTTGAAATGAAAATCTGCGTTCTACGATCACAGGCGCCTAAGTGTTATACAATAGCCAGGTATCTTCCCCGGAACAAATAATAAAGAGGTTTATATGCTGGTCTAAACCTCAACAAGTTAATCTTCGATTCCGAGCATTTTTACGGTGTTCTTAAATTACCTCATAAATTGCTCCACCTATGCCCTGCTAACCTAAAATTTACGTGACCAGAATGAGGGTTAGGTAGCACTTACAATATCTCCTGGTTCCACATCCCAAACTTGAAAGAAGGGATAGTGTTCTCCACGGAAAACGTAGCACCGCATCTCTGCGGGACAAGCTGTGCACTGCAAACCACAAATAAAGACACGAATTAGCATGCATGCCCACTAAAGAAAGCTTCTAAAAGTAACTGAGCGGCGGGTCATTAATTTAGTTATGTTCTGCAAAGAGAAGTTGAGATTTCGAACATAATCTACGAAAAGGTATTAAAAATAAGTAGTTTTACTGACCTTCACATAGATGCGCATTTCTGCCTCTATATCACTTTCTTCACGCGTCCAGATACTGCTACGCTCTGAGGTGACCCCTAATCTGTGATTTGTGTCCTAAAACGGAGCCTTTTTATACCTGCTAGAGCACTTCGCCCGGTGAATCATGATTGGTTCTATGAAAGAGGGCGCATTCAATGTTGCCTTGTCCATTTACGCTCAGTACAACCCTGTCCCTCTTCTCTTGAATTCCAACACTTTCAACTTTTATTATTCTCAGACAAAGATATCCCTGGTGGGGACGGAAATGACCTACAAAAGCAATTGAGCCTGCACTTATCTTTTGAGTCTAGGAGTTATTGTAAGTCGGTTTAGCTGTAAGCTGTGACTTGTTCTGATGAGTCAAGGTCAGTGGCATCTGACGCGGCCAATTTTGTATACTGTTTCTAGAAACTCTCTGCACAGTTTATACGGCTACTCGGTAGCGTCCTGCTTCTTGAATTTATTCTGGACAACATAGGAGAATGTGAAATTATCTGAAGTACAGAGGACATAGCCCAGAATGGTGTTCGTATGCAGTTTAGAGGTCACGTGAAACCGCTCTTGATCCAAAGGCTGTTGGGAAGAAATATATACTTCGAGAAATACAGACCGGGGCAAAGTAACAAGATCCTTCCCTCTCCTGCCTACACTTTATCTCAAAAGATATCTGCAGCAAGCAAAGCAGCAATGAGTGCTAGTTGGTTCACTATATCTGCAGCACTGCAAAAGGCTGAGGAGACCGTGCAATAATGCTCCTAACTGCCTCTCGGTCCCTGGCACTGTAATGGAGAATTGTGCTCCTACTGTCACCACCCGCAATTTTGGGAGCGAGAGACCAGAAGAGCTCAAATGCTTAGTTTAGTGAATGTGATTCTGATTGGACCGGGGTGCGTCTGCCTTTCGCAGTGCTGCAAAAATCTTGTGAGACCAAGTATAGTTTCCCTTGTAGAGCCACAAAACATATTGCCCCCTCCCCCCCCCCCTTCCCCCCCTTGCTGTGGCTGAGGGAGTTGGAGTGGTTATCAGTAGTCTAGGCGGCTTTGACTGCAGTATGATAGCTCGCCTATACACAAATAAAAGAGGGTGTCAACATGATGACAGTGCAAGTTTAGTACCAGTGAAATGGAAAAGCGGATGCCAAAAACGGAAAGTGGGGATATCATGGAAATTATTTGTTTCTCTCATGCATATATTTCTGCAGGCTTCGTCAATGAGCCTTAGTTGAATGCAGTGCCTGTTCTTTTTAAACCCATTCTCTGAAATCACGTGATCATGAGCTTCAGAATAGGGAGACACTATCGGTTAAGGAGATAAGGTAATAGCTGAGCGCAAGTGCCCATGCCCCGAGTAATTACCGCACCCCTCGCCTGTTTATCACAGGGCATGCTCATTATTGCCGCGCTATTACCCTATCCCCCAAAGTGGTAGGGGACCCTTTTCTAAAGCTCTCTATTGTTGATGCCATAGATATAGTAGAAACTGCCAGCGCTTAGGCGAGCTCTTGCGAGCTGAGAGCTCCTGGAAACTGCCAGCACTTGTGCACTACAAAAACATTGTTGCTTTATCAAACGCTAATACATATATGATAATTAGCTGAACTTCAGTCAACAGTCGTCCTTGTTTTTTTTTATTTCTTGCTTGTCTAATCTTGAAAACTAGAGTTGGCAAGCTCCAAAGTGCAGGTAAGTGAATGATTGTTTTTTTTTTTTTTTAATTTTGAGATGAGTCGATATTCCGAAAAGGACATGAAATCCACCACAATGCTCTGTACCGCGCAGGATGCCGGCATGTATTCACGTTCACTACTGCACTGAAGAGTCGGTTTCACACTAAACTGAGAGAAATGGGGACAAAGGGGGGAGGATGGTGTTGTACAGGAACATTGCCAGAAGAAAGGTCCGAGCAGGGCTAGTTTTGTAGGCACTTATCGGGTCCTCTTTCCCTTTCCCAATTTGATGGTCAATTGAGTCCTCATTTAATTTATTCACGCTCGAGCGCGCGTTTTTGTATGTCTGTGTGAGGGAGAGACAGAGTGCGTGTGCAATTGATGGAACACACAATTTTCAGGCAATTAGAATAAATTTTTAATGACCGAATCAATCTCCTAGGAATATTTATATCCTGTGGCATTTCACTCGACACTGAAACCTGAAAAGTAGCGCGCTATGGAAGAAGCTGCCCTGGCCTGTTCCAGCTTCCTGTGATGATGCATGCTCTTTTGTGATCCAATATGGGTGGACTACTGTTCATTATTAGCTTGGAGCCAAACTCTGTTGTCGTGCTCATTACACAGGGCATACACACGTATGAAGCACGTGTACTGAACTGTTGAGCCCACCCTTGGACTTCATCCGTTGGTGGAAAGTAATTTCAAGATGTGGCAATTTGCTTGTATATTCAAACATTTGCAGCATAATAATTGGAGCCCTACGTTTACTCCATGCAAAGTCGCCCATGCTTACCAAATATATATATATATATATATATATATATATATATATATATATATATGTTGTTCTGGAAAGGCCGAACGATTTGGCGCATTGACGAAATCGCGTTCTGTCCGATTTTGCATGTTTTTATTGAATTTTTAATACCAATGCTTTAAAGGGTTCTGCCTCGTGTGGGCAAACAGAAACGCGTTCTTTGTATTTTTCAAAATTCTCACATGCTTTTATATAAAAGTCAGGTTTGCTAACATGATCGGATATCTTTCAGAACACAGCAAGTCGCACTGCTTCAAAGCAAGGTTCAAAGGTACACGTAACAAACTAGTCTTTGAGACTTCGGGTGAGTGGACGTCTGGGTGACACGAGATCTGGCTTACTTGAGATAAGGGCCCCATTGTTTTGGAAACGCTGTGTTTGCCGATTGGGTTTTATAGCGTTAGCTCGATTTCTCACTTAAGCGAGTTTCGCGTTTTTACTAGAATCATAAACAATGCCATCACCACAGCAAAATCATCGTCTTCGTTGTGCCCGGGAAAACTGGCCCGAGCGCTCCACGCCCCCGGCCTGCGCGGCAAATCGCAGAAGTGGGCGATGCTATAGGCACGTAGCATTGGTTCAAAATTAACGGCCAAGCAGTTCTTCGTAGGAGAACACCAACGGTTTGCCGTAAACGCCGCAATGCGTTTAGCTAGCGAGAGGGCGGGACATCATGCACTCAATAAATAAATAAGGAAATTAGCGCAAATAAAAGCGTCCAAGGGGAATCCAATTCAGTGTTTTCTCCCATAAAGAAAACTATAGGGTCACTGATCAAGTCAAAGTATTTGGAGAAGATATAAACGCATGATTTTTCTCTGGTTTCCACATTGGGAACAAGGCTTCCGAAACGTGAGTCCGTTTTCTTGAAACTTTGATTGGTCACTGACCCTATATTTTTATTTATTCCCCCACCTGATTAGACTATGTTTCGTCGAACTTTAGATTACAGTGGCTGTTTGATTTTTTTTTTTTATTTGAGCTGAAGCTCGACATTTGGTTCAGCAGCGTGTTAAGTGTACTAGCGGTCATTCGCTTCTCGTGCTAGGCAACCCCATGAGCAGCGAGATGCCTGCTTTTGCCAAGCACAAGCATACATCATGTGTGTTCCTAAAAAACTAAAAGCGAGAAAAAAAAGTAACTACTTGTACTGGACCGGGAGCACGTTTTGTTCACCGGGGTACAGTGTTGGCTGTAGCTGGGGCGCACATCAGCTGCACGCCCGAGAGCTTTAGCTCGCGTCGTTTCGTGGTGGTGGTGGTGGTAGTGGTTATTTATTGTATATACAAAAGGAAGATGTTTGCCAACCCCGGTATCTGCTATCGGATATCTGAAACACTTGAATTTGGGCGGCGGAAATAAAGGGTTAGCGAGGAAAAAGTCGAGGAAATCAAAGAGGTGAGCGATTCGCCGCGAGATCGACCTAGAGGTGGCGCCACCGTCATTCCGGTAGTGTGGATCGGCAGCCGGCGGCGCTCGCAGAAACGTACGCTGCGTAGGTCTGCTTCCGAGTTTACGGCTGGTTTGTTGGCGATGAAAACGTGTCTTGAGCAGTATTTCTGCAATATTGCAGAAAGAAATCCAAGGATTTCGCCAATGCAGCAGAAGAAGAGCGGATTTTAGGAAAACAAAGCACGTAGCACCAGTCTTCTAGATTTACTTTGTGCGTTTGTTGTGCTGTACCGCGCTCACGCGCCTAATGCTTGGGCCTGCCTAATGACAGCGTTGTTTTTCTTATCGACTTTTAAACAGTTTGCGCGTGTCTCATGCGAGTGAGATGGGCGAATTTAGTGTTAATCCCACGCACATACTAGGTTCGTGCTCTGACCTGCAGTAATTTAGATTGAATCGAGAAAGCCAGGTTCATTATATCGTACTTGACTCGAGGATTAAGCAGGTTAAATGTAGCATTGGCAGCGCACTGCATGGCGAGTTACTTTAGACCGAGTGCACATCAACTCTGGCCCTGACAACCACGCACAAGTATTCCCTAAAAATGAGATCACGCCGACACTACGCAGGAAACCTCGCCGCACAGGAAAGCTGATCGTTCACGTGTACAGCGCTGAGTGGATTGAATTTGCCGAGATGCTTTTTGCGGCCACTGTCATAGAATGTGATATAGTGTATTAATGCATACGCCACTAACTGTAAACGATTTCCTAAAACCGAGGAAAGTGTAAGGGATTTCTGATGTGTGTGATGTTAATATTTAACGATAAATTAGTAGTGTAATTATTTTGTTTTGCAATGCGAATAAATTTCACCGTGTGAGAGAACTCTTACACACTTGACAGAATTTACAATAATAAGCGATTAATTTTCAGTAACGTACGTTAAAGTGCAAGCTACGAAATACAGTCGTGCCTCGTTAATATGGACACTTTGGTTTCCGACCAAAACTGTCCATAAAGCGAGTCATCCATAATAACGAGTCATGAATAAAAACAAAAAGGATTTTATTGAAAAAAGAGAATTGTAATTAACGACTGCTTTTGCACATAGCGGTGTGCACTGGACTCAAAATTTCACAGGACACCGGCAATTTTGAGTGCATTATCCTTGTCATTGTTGTCATCGAAAAAATGTAGTGCAGTCTGAAGCGACTCGCTTACCATGACACCCGTGATGTTGGGCTTTGTGTTGGTCGAACTTTCGAGCACGAACTCCTCACTGGCGGATGAATCATCATCTGATTCTCTAATCACCGCGACTTCCAAAATGGCCTCTTCACCGAGCAAAGTAGCCACTAAGTAGCTTCTTGAGATTCTCCTGAGGCGAGGAAACAGCTGTCAATACTAGTCCCTCGCAGCTTGGATTGACTGAGATGGCTTTTGCCGCTTGTATTCACAAATTTCTTCGCGCCGTTCCGCTCTGTTCTTTTGCGTTTAACTCCTGCCATGCCTAAAGCCAGACTCAAGTTGAAGGTTACAGGCTTCTGATGCTGTGCACTTTTTTGCCTAGTTAACCTTTCTGCTTTCCGTTCTTCTGATTCTTTCTTTTTTTTTGCCTTGTACTGTTTTTGTAAGGAAGCAAGGGAGTCAAGATGGCAAGCTGCTATGCAGAGGGCTATCGAACATCCCATCTTCTTGGTGCCGTTTTTATGTGTTCCCATAAAACAAACACTGCAAGCTGAAGTACAGTTTAGAACGATGGCTAGCCGACTACGAAGAGCTCAGACCTTGTCAAGGCCGCATCGTTGACTCAAAGCGAAGCCGACATACGGACCGCTTAGTGTGCAAAGTTTGACAGTTCGGCAGCGCAACAGGGACGAAAACCAGGAGCATGAGAGGGAAGCGCGTCCAGGACGAGACGCTCGGTCCCGGTTGCGTGTTCGTACGTCGCCTTTCTTTTGTCGCTCTACTTTGTGAGTGTGTCCTAACTCTCACCGAAAAGCGTTAACGGCTTCATGGAACACACATTGCGCTTTGGGAAAGAAAACTTCGGTTCCCACCGCCCCATGTAGGCATTTGTCTTTCTTCCTGTCATTTCTTTCTTACGCTTTTACCGGCCTCTCTGTTCCCGTTCAGCAGAAATTATTGCAACCACATGTTGCTGTTTTCCCGACTGCGGCGGCACTTCCGCTGCACCCAGAAATCTCCTGGTTCCCCCCTTTCGGGGTCTTTCTTACGCTGACCCTCGGTTTGCTGTGTACGTTCTCCCCCCGCCCCTCCCCCTTCCCTTAGAACGGCGACACGGTCGCTTTGGTTCTTTCCAACCCCACAGGACTCGTTCAGGCATCCCGCCGTATCGACTGTAGCGTAGGTTCGCGGGCAGCGCGCCCTTCTTTAACTTGCGTTCGGACTCCTCTGCTTTTTTTCAAGCACTGTCCATATTAACGAGACAAAAATGCATGGGCCCAAGTGGGGCGCGTGCATTCTTCCCCTGTCCATTGTCCGGACAGCGAGTTTCCATATTAACGAGGCATAAATACATTGAAAAGGTTTCGTCCCCAGAAAAACTGTCCATAATTCGGGTCGTCCACATTAACGGGGGTCATATTAACGGGGCACGACTTTACTCGCTGCGAAGACATCGTTATAAACTGCGCATGGGCACTGTCATGTTCTGGGAAGCAATTTTACAGGCTGAAAATTTCTTTATCACTAATTATTTAGCAGTGACCAAATCATATGCGAAGTAAAATATTAGGGTTGCTTCCAGAACCGATGCCGGATATAAAACTATTCCGAAAGAAATAAAGTGGCTTGGTAATATCATGCGACTATAAAAATGTATTTATTCCCGAACTAAACACTGATATTTAAGCCTGCATGAAGCTGTTTAACTCCCCTTGTCAGAAATGACGAGTTTTGTCGGAAGACAGCACTTGGACGAAAAGGGATTATGATGATTTTAATAAGCTACCAGCAAAGTACATTGATATAGGTGTATTATGTAATATTTAGGGTGACAATTAGGTGGTGGGAATATGTTTTCCAAGCATTCGAGCATTTCTTTAAACCGAAATGTGTTCACTCAAACTTTTACGGATGCACAGAAGCCTTCAACAACAAAAGAAAAGAAATGCATATTGGTCCGGGTTTAACGCATGAAAGTGGCATCGGCTGTGACGGATGATTGCAGAGGCTGGTTTTGGGGGTGTTTTTTTTTTTTTTTCATTATTAACACCACATTTACCACGTGGGATATTGTTTATTATGCAGTCAAATGCCACAGCAGAGGAACGCCTTTCGAAACGGTTGTGATTGAATCACCCGTTCTCGAAATCAGCAGTCGAACGCCCTTACCATTGAGACACAGTGACAGAGGTATAAAAGCAAAAAAAAAAGAACATAGACAAAAGTACACAAACAACTCTATCGTGCATACAGACGGCATAGTAGGCATAGAGTGGTCTGTTCAAACTGCATTCTGCTATATGAAGCAGTCTGCAGTGGCATATGTTTTAGTAGCTGCGGTATTCCAAACAGAAACGGGAATATGCGATTTCTGAGCGTTTGCATGAACGTTTATTGACCGCAGCGACCTGTTTTGCTTTGACACGGCGGTAACGACAGTGCCACTTCGTTTGAGACATTGCATGTCAATGGATCTCAAGCGCCGAAGACCGCGATGGCTGATGTCCTTATCCAAGCATGACATGCTCGATGCGGACAAGTATATATTTTTTTTAATGAAGCGTGGGGTGAAAGACTGTTCATATGTATTTTGCAAGAGGCATATAGGTAAGCAAAAGCTCACATGAGCTGCGAAACAAACAAAAACACTCCTGTACACGCCGCATGCGCGCGCGTAAATCACTGCGGGCTGGCACGCGACGCGAAAACGCATCCACACTGATTAGGTTTCGCCGCTGACCCGCAAGGTGGCGACTCTGCTCGATCTCGAGGCCAATAGGAGCGCGGAAAGCTGGTATTTCCGGTTTGAGCGGCCGCGGTTAACATGTTCGCCATGGCCGACGAGGTGTGCGGCAGTTTGGCCGCAGAAATGTGATTATCGTAAAAATAAACGCCCAATCAAGCACGAAGTGTCGCTTTTTTTGTGAGTATACGACCTACTCTCGGATCGTAATGTATTTGTTTTCTCCCTGAATGAAAAGTTGCCAAAAAAAAAAGACCCGTGCCGCTGGTTTCCGCGCGGGCATTCCGAGGTATCGTCATTCATTCGAGCGAGCCAAATCCTTGTGCGTCCTATGTACGCTTTCTCAATTGAACACAGTAGCGTTGGAATAAGCCCTTTCACGATTTTAACACAAGGGGCAGCGTCGCTTCTCTCCCGTACCTCGCTCTGCGATTATTTGCGCTCGATGATGTATTTGCTTTGGCATCGAGTCATAGGCGGCGGTTCGCGCGCCGCTCCGTCATTCAATGTATCTCGAGCTGGGCGTTGCGTCAGCGCGGCACTTTTCGACGCGCGAAAATCGTGAAACAAAACACCGCATGTATTCTGGCCTTAATGAAGTGTGATTCATTAGGAAAAAAAAAAAGAAATAAATTGCTTGTTCGTTAATCGAAAAATAAGCGAATGCATAATTATCGCCGCGAAACTCTGCCTATGCAGTAATGTATACAATCAGGTCGTGCCAACGTAACGCGCCTTTTTCTTCGTTCTTTGCATGTGCCTCCAAACCCCATTTTGTTTCGCTTTCAAACCTGAAAAATTGCGTGCCACTTCTCAGATTATCACATTCTGTTGCATACAAGTTGCTTTCATAGCAAGTGGAGAAATTGCACCACACCAGACCTAACCCAGTTTACTACGCTTCACGCAAACAAATGTTTCACACACAAGGCCAAACCACGCCCATGAGACGTGCATTAAGAACGTCTTCTGTGATATATGCTGAGAAACGTTTATTTCTTTGCTGCAACATTCGGTTCAATAAGTTCACAGGAAACACCCCAATTCGTACCTCGCTATCTTCCTTAACTCTTTTCATTATAGCTCAGCAGCAGGGTCACTGTCGAGGGGGTCACTGTCGATTAGCACCAGCTGACTAGGTGTTTTCTCTCCTCTTTCAACCATCCGTTCGGGGCGGCCCTTCAGGCGCTGGGTCTTTTTTCCCCTTCAATAACACCCACCACATCATCACTCCAGGGGTCCACACTGGTATTCTGTCTGTCATCGCCAGATAAACTAACATCCTCTGATGAGGTGCTTTTATGTAGTATATCCGTATCCACACTTTCTCTCCGCCCTCTTCCATCGCATGACACAGCTAACCATGTGTCGCAGAAGAAAAGCTACAGAGCGGGCGGGTGGGCGGGGAGAAAGTAGGTCAACAAGTGAAAACAATTACAAATAAATTCTTTTTCAGTAATCGTTTTTCAGCCTAGTACCAGTGATAATGTGGCTTGAAAAAGAAATAAAAGCTGCAGTAGCAGGAAAAAGTACAATGCCCGGTGGATGAATAGTCAACACATCAAGTGGTTTCCGTGTACACACTTTTATTGAATAGTAACATGCCTTCCAAAGGGTTCTGATAAGGAAGATATCTGCGGGCGAACAATTCTCAAAAGCTTTCTGCAATGGGGGGAGAATGACAAAGAAATAGAATAATGACAGCAGAGTGAACCTGCTGCTCAAACGAAAAAATAAAAAAAAAACGTTCAAGGTGCAACTAAAGTAGGAATTGATAAGAAGGACAGTGTTTTATAGAATATATGCAGCTTAAGCTATTGCGGAGTAGGGACAGAGTATGCAGATGCGAAGAATAAAGTAAAATAAGTCTGTATGGAATTATTTTACCGACTAGTTAAATCGCAGAAGAGACATATTTAAGGTATTCGAAAGTCCCTTTAGAAATATTTATTCCAGCTGGTTCCAATGATATTTTGTGGATTAGATATGCCTATCTATATTTACTGTCCCTTGCATATTTAACGCCTAACTGGAGAATGCATAATTTAATTTCTTGTAGCACATGGTCTTTCCCATTAAAATGCTGGGAAACTGCTGTTGAGTATTTTTCGCCTGTGTCCGCCTGATGGTCGTTAAAGCGTATTTTCACTGATTGCTCTTTTCTCCGATTTACTGTTAATTACAAAATGAGCACTCTAGAAGGTAGCAGCGTTTGAAGATGTGCCTCTACAGCCTGATATTATGTGAAAAGGGAAATTGTCTGCAATACTTTTAACAGCGGTGCGTTTATATACATGATTGCACGTCTTACATCTGGGTCGAGAGCAAGGATGTGGTTGTGTTGAATGCTTGTTGTAGAGTTTAGAATGTACTAGAATATCTCTGAGGTTTGCATTACGTTTCTTATTTCACCCTTGGTGCCTCCGGGAATATTTTGTTCAGGCGGTCATTACAAGTTAGCATGGAATAGTGTTTTCGCAGAATAATGTTTAGGTTTTGAGGGGGGGGGGCATTGGGTTAGTTAGTTACAAAAGAAGGTATTGGCCATAGGTTGTTTCATGGGCACATCGTTGCGGTTGAGGGTGCTTGCTTCTTCGAGGGCCATACTAAGAAAGTAACCGCGATAGTTCCTCTGAATTGGTGCAGCTTTCAATTAATGAAGTTCGTTTAGGTAGTGATTATTATCGCTACATATTGTTCTAAGCTGTGTCGATTGTCCTATATATATTCCTTGCTTACAATGTTTCTGATTATGACCGGTGAAATATAGGTATAGTTGCTTATCCGTTGTATGTCTGTACAAGTTAGTTCTATGTTCGCTATTTCACAGTGGAAATTGGAAAACGCAAAACTTCTAAACTCGACAACAAGTATCCAACAAAACTACATGATTGCTCTCAACCAACGTGTAAGACGTGCAATCATACACAAAATCGCAGGATCCGGTAAAAACGTCCACGGAAAAAAAGTCCCTGAAGTCAACATACCCGCAATAAACGGCTCCGGAAGAAACGTCCCCGGAAAAAAATATCCCTATTCGCGACGTAAGAAAAAAATGTCCCCGAAAGAAGACTGTAGTATTTGCGCTAAAGAACTTACACAGCTTTTTCACTTGGTGAACTGCAATGATGAATGATGTATGCTAACTTTCTTACAGTGGTTCCTACTGTTGGCTTGGAAGGGACCCCGAGCATCGAACTGATGATGGCGCTCATAACAAAAAACAATGGTCGCGATAATAAAGGGACAGCGCCTTGTTTTCGCGCTTTTGACAGGGAAAAGGCGAGCTGACCACCAGCCTTACCAGACCAGAAGTTTGGAGCGGCGCATTCGGGGGGCCATGGAGCACGATCGGTTAAGCCTCGTGCTTGTTACACCACAGTACACCATCACAAGAGAAATTGTTGAACCTCGTCACAATATGTCCGTGAAATAATTCTAGTGACGTCTTGTTCTTAGGGCTGTTCCCCGAGACTATACCACTTCGCCGTGCAACTTGCATTTTTCTCAGTGGCCAGTATTACCAAGCTGATTACACCTGTTTAATGATTACTTAATTATCTACGCCGATCGGAACGACGCAACGACGCAACGTTGTTTTTTACGAAGTGCTTGTTTATATCGGGCACCCAGAGGGCAGAGGTTCTAAATGATTACATTTAAACCAAAGCCAAGAAAGAAATGTTTTTTTTTTTTTTCTATGAGTTCTCGAAGAAATCATTCTTAAGACCAGTATTTTTTCTTGGGGACATTTTTTCCTAGTTGCCGCTTTTTAAGAGGCCGTTTCCTCTGGAGACGTTTTTTGCGGGGACGTTTTTACCTAGGCACACAAAAACGCACCACGGTTTAAACTACTGCAAGCGATTTAACTTTTCATTTAAAATAATGGTTTATTTGCACGTCTTCAAAAGTTGTCTACCTTCGAAAATGCTCCTTCTCACACATAGAATACATAGGAGAGATGGGGCAATCAATGAACATAGGGCTTAATGGCCATGGTGTGGACACCTGCAAAAAACCCCCCGAAAGCACTTTCCCAGCATTTCAATCTAGGACCGCTAGCTCGAAGTAACATAAATTATATATTCTCCAGTCAGGCTTTAAACACGTAATTTATATTTCTAGGTAAATTTCTAGTATATTTCAGGGGGTGTTTCAAGTTTTTTTCACCAATGTTTTTAAACATATACTGCATCCTAGCAAATTGAAATTGCCTTAGAGATGCTGAGAGTAGGCTGTATGTTTGCGGTTCCTCGTGTTAATCAATAATAAAAATATTCCCTAATTTTGCATCTATTAGATTGAGATGTCTAGGGTCAACGCGAAAGTTGTAGATCGCGCAGAAATGACTTTGCATTGTCCATTTAGAGAATCAAGTATTTATGTCACTTTCTTATTGCCCTTCGAAAAATGCCCGCGATATATGATACTAATAGGGAAGCGATTTAAGCGCCCCTAGATGACCGACTAAGAAAGGAAAAGGCTTATCTATGCAATGTTCCCCCGAACCGGGTTTGACGTCCGTCAAAGGAAGTTGGAATGCTGAAAGAAAAAAAAAAGCCATCAGAAAATGTTGCTCGCAGGACATCACATAGCGAAGAAAAATTCCATTATCATGTTCTCCTGCTCGCCTCAATTTATTTCACACCATACTTGCAATAGTCGCCGGTGCACATCTCTTTACCAGTGAAAAACGACAAACACCGTTCGGACCAGTATTGCAGAGAAAACAGGACTTCGTTACTTAATCAGCCGTCTGGGAGGGCTTGAATTAAAGCCCTATAACTTGCCTGGTTTTGCATTTGGTGTTATTTCTTCGAAGGCCAATAAAAAATGCTACGGGAATCGTAGCTTTAAGGAAACATTTTCGAGCTCATCTACTATATATGCTTTGGCATTTTTTCCCTCAAACGATAACAAAATTAAGAGACTTATTTTTGACAGTAATCAATGCAAGCGAAGAAGAAAAATACTGCAGATCAGCACGCCCGACTCTGAAAGCTCTCACTAGTTTTCACGAGGCTAAGGCGCACCGTATCTTGAAAAACTTTGGTTACATTATCTGAGACGCCCTTATATATTGCTGTGTTAGATAAAGGTAACCAAGGTTACATGCAATTTGTTACAGAAATTTTTAAATATGCTGGACAAATTTCTCTACACAAAGGAATGATCCTTTATTTTTGTAATATACCCAGTAGTGTTTTTGTGAATGAAATCACATATCACTAGAGAAGATAACGCTGTTTTTTATGTACAAAAGTTGCAAGTTTGAAGTCCTGCTATTTTTACACAAACATTTTATCCGGTATAATTTTTTTTACTGAATAGATCTATGTAACTTGTTTTTCTTTCCTCGTCGCCCTTGTTTTAGTCAAAAGTCGAAACCTTTGCTCGAGGAGCAACGAGCTGCAATAAGTCGATTTTCAATCCGAAATTGTGGCGCGAAGAATGAAGTTGTTCTCAGTGAAGCGTTGTCTTAATTATGAAGGCTATATTCTTCATTTGAGAAAAAATTTCAGACTCTAGACCGGGAGGTGGTTTCTAAAAACGCAAAAAAAATCTTTCAAATTTTTAAAACACCATAAAATGGAAAAGTAAATAATATTTTTGAGAAAGCAATATCTTCCATAATTATTCAATTCCCTCAGAAACGCGCTCTACACCTCAGAAATATTAGGGACTAAAAGGTGGTGCATTATATCGTATACGACTTTAAAAAGGTCGTAAAACTGACACCTAGTACTGAAAATGGCCAATATTGAGCGCTGCATTCTGGTGGAATCGCCATTAAAACGTTTTCTCAGCAGTACACAGGCATTGTTGTTTCTGAATTTGTAGCTGTGTTCTTGCCTGTGCGTTCTAATGCTACTTCGATTTGGCCAAAATTTTATAAACTGTCTAATAGTTGAAAATTTCTGTTTGAATTTAAAAAACGTCACCACAATTGATTTTCATTCAAACCCCTTAAAAACAAATTAAAATTTGCATTATATGGAATATTATATAAAACTAAATATAACACAAGCACGTGTTTTCAAGCTAAAGAGTTGCCTACGCCTTTCTCTTAATGTGTAGACATCATACATTCAAATAACTATTCGCTACATTTATTTACATGTCATCCGCAACGACAAGATGTCGCCCCTTTCTGCATTCGAATTCCAAGACTGAAAAGGCACAGAAGCCAGAAGGTTTCCGAGAGAACACTGGAGCAAAATGGTAACTACAACAAGGAGTTTATTTAAATGCGTCAAAACTACGGTACAGGAGGCTTCCGCAAGTGGAGCACCTTGACTCTTGCTGTGCGTGATTGTGCTGATGGTCGTATATCGACTTTTGAGTACAGCCCGTTGGGACGAAGACGCCCGTATTCCTTCCGGAGACTCCAGTAAATGTCTTGAACAGCATCGAAGTCGTTGTCTGTCTCGCTTGGGATCCGTGAAAGCAGCGTATTATTACGCTCGGCGAAGTCATGTTGACCGGCGCAAGAGGAAGTAGACTGCTTTGGACAGCTGACCTGGTCAGCATCCGTGGAATGGAAGGGAGGCTGGACCTGCTGGTCTGCCTTGTGATGTGGGGTCTCGCCAGCTCCAGTCACTTTCGAATATCTTTGCAGCCCCTGTTCGACAGCGCTGAGAAGTTTGGCCTGGAAAGGAAAAACGAAGCATTAAATATTGCAATACATGGCCGCATTCTAACTCCACAACGCTTGAAAATGGCTGCGAGATCTTTGATGTCAGAAAAGAACAAATCGCAAAACAGTGCTGGAGGCTAACAGCGCCGCGGCTCCTATCGCGACGATTTATAACTTTTCCCTTAGCCCCGCAATTATGTTATTATAAACGCTTTCCCTAGAGAATTTGACGCGTAGCCTATTCTGTCATCACGAAGACCTGTATGAAAAGGGCACTATGACTAGCTCTACGCTTTTATGCAAGTATTACAGTCTGGTCATTAAATCGCTAAATAGTATGGCAACTGAACGTTTGACAGGTGAATAGAAAATGACTAAAAAATGGTCTTACCTCGTTTGCTGAACCGCATATTGTGTCTTGTGCCGATCGGCATTCCGTGAACTCCAGGGTGAATTCAGGAGCGCCAGGGTTGAGCGACGAGCACTAAAAAAAAAAAGTAAGAGGACGCTTTTGCTTTACCATATGATTAGACACGATAGCACCTTTGACACCGCCTCTATTACCCGCTCCATTTTTATTATTTGTTAAATGCAATAAATTTTAAATATTATAGCTGTCATGTCAATACACATCCCATACACACCTGTTTTCCTTTTAGTGATCAACTGGAACAGGCTAATACGGTTTGGAATAAGAAATCAGATGAACGATGATAAAATATGCTCGAAGGGAATACGTACATTCAACAAAGTCGGACTCTGACGTACACTACTTTCCTTTGAAATGAAAATCTGCGTTCTACGATCACAGGCGCCTAAGTGTTATACAATAGCCAGCTATCTTTCGCGGTACAAACAAACAAGAGCTTTATACGCTGGTCTAAACCTCAACAAGTTGATCTACGATTCTGTGCATTTTTTCGGTGTTCTTCAATTACCTCATAAATTGCTCTACCTATGCCGTGCTAACTTAAAAATCACTGGAGCAGAATGAGGGTAAGGTAGCACTTACAATATCTCCTGGTTCCACATCCCAAACTTGAAAGATGGGATAGTGTTCTCCACGGAAGACGTAGCACCGCATCTCTGCGGGACAAGCTGTGCACTGCAAACCACAAATAAAGACACGAATTAGCATGCATGCCCACTAAAGAAAGCTTCTAAAAGTAACTGAGCGGCGGGTCATTAGTTTAGTTATGTTCTGCAAAGAGAAGTTGAGATTTCGAAAGTAATCTACAAAAAGGTATTAAAAATAAGTAGTTGTACTGACCTTCACATAGATGCGCATTTCTGCCTATATATAACTTTCTTGACGCCCCAAGATAGTACGCTCTGAGATTACCCCGAGTCAGTGATTTGTGTCCTAAAACGGAGCCTTTTTATACCTGCTAGAACGCTTCGCCCGGTGAACCATGATTGGTTCTATGAAATAGGGCGCATTCAAGGTTGCCTTGTCCATGTGCGCTCAGTACAACCCTGTCCCTCTTCCCTTGAATTCCAAAACTTTCAACTTTTATTGTTCTCAGAAAAAGATATCCCTGGTGGGGACGGAAACGACCTACAAAGGAAATGGAAGCAGCACTTATCTTTTGGTTCTAGGAGGTATTGGAAGTCTCTTTATCTGTAACCTGTGACTTGTTATGATGAGTCATGGTCAGTGGCATCTGACGCCGCCAACTTTGTACACTCCTTCTACACACTCTTTGCACAGTTTATTTGGCTTTTTGGTAGCGTCCTGTTTCTTGAATTTATTCTGGACAACTTAGGAGCATGTGAAACT
Organism: Amblyomma maculatum; assembly: GCF_055883805.1. Lineage (NCBI taxonomy): Eukaryota > Metazoa > Arthropoda > Arachnida > Ixodida > Ixodidae > Amblyomma > Amblyomma maculatum. The sequence continues at coordinate 913,042 of NW_028146754.1, read as the reverse complement.
ATCTGAAGCACAGAGGACATAGCCCAGAAAGGGTGTTCGAATGCTGTTTAGAGGTCACGTGACACCGCTCTTTATCCAAAGGCTGTTGGGTGGAAATACAGCGCGTTGCACAATTAGAGGCGCGATGTAGAATGCTTCTCCCAGGTAAACCGTGGAATCCTCGCCGTTCAAATTTTGCACAGAAGGGGCATTGTGTCGCTAGTATTTTTTAATACCAAATTTGTTCGGGGAACTTGCCTGATTCGATCAAACGAAGTCAGATGTTTCCATCTTATGCGGCGGCGACGACGCCAGACGAGCCGCTGCCCCAGCGATGGTACTGGTGGCGCCTCCTCATGCTGCTTACAACAACTCTGTAGCAACAACTCTGTAGGTTTGAGTTGTTGTAAGCAGCATGAGGTGGCGCCAGCAGTACCATTGTTGGGGCAGTGGCTCGTCTGGCGTTGTCGCCGCCGCATAAGATGGGAACATCTGACTTCTTTTGATCGAATCAGGCAAGTACCCCAAACAAATTTGGTATTAAAAAATACTAGCAATAAAATACCATTTCTGTGCAAAATTTTACCTGCGAGGATTCCACGGTTTAGCTGGGAGAAGCATTCTACATCGCGCCTCTAATTGTGCAACACCCTATATATTGGAACATTGCAGTAAGGAGGAAATATATATCTCGAAATAGAATTGGATTGCCATAAGTGTATATGCTTTTCACTAGACATATTTGGTAAGGATATCAAAGAGTGCAAAGTATACAATTTTTTCACCAGCCCGCCTTACTTATAACTTAAATTATATGTATTTTTTACAACATGTTTTATTATTAAACGGCTTACATTCGTTCCCTCTTGAGTGTTCTTTCTTCTGATAATGGCCTGCTTGTCAGGTATGGCTTAATATGATTTAATATTTTCTGTTTTTATTTATCCTTTTCAACCTATTTATTATATATATTTATTGCATTAGCCAATCGTGGTTCTTAACCATACACTGAACGCTCTTGGAAAACGCGGATTGTGTGTTCTTTCGAGGGTACGGAAGCGGTTTTTGGGCTCTCTTGCGACAACATGTGCTGCCGTGGGCCAGGTGGTATGGCGACAGCAGGAGCGACGGGATAGCCCCTTATACATGAGTTCTTCCTTTTATTAGTTTTTGGTTGCCTATAAATAACTCCAATTTAAGGAGCTGAATTTACTTAGACATGATACCGGCTAGGTCACTATAAAACTTGTCTCTTGATATTTTCGGGAAGTATTTCTGTTTATAGTGGCCCTTTCACGGTCGCAATTTTTACAGTACTTCACATTCTGCCACCAGGCTACGCCACTAAACAAAAAGGGAATAATGGAAAGCAGAAATAAAGACGTAATAAAAAAATTAATGGAGTGCCCAGCCTTCTTGAACTGGGCTGCCTGAAGGCTTTTCTTGTGTTGCTGCGCGGGCTTCCAAATATTTTTGTAGCTCCACAGGGAAGTCCAGGCAGCCAAGAAAAAAACTTGTCCCCATCCTGCAAAGCATGGGCTGCTTCAGTCAACTCCTCTGTTCACCCCACCACAATGCTACTTCGAACAATACAGGCCAGGGAAAAGTGACAAGAGTCTTCCCTCTCTTGCCTATACTTCATCTCACAAGATATCTGCAGCACTGCAAAAGGCAGAGGAGCCCTTGCAATTGTGCTCCTAAGTACCTTTCGGCCCTTGGCACTATAATAGAGAATTGTGCTCCTACTGTCACCACGGGCAATTTTGGGGGCGAGAGACCGGAAGAGCTCAAATGTCTATTTTAGTGCATATGATCCTGGTTGGACCGGGGTGCCTCTGCCTTTCCCAGTGCTGAAAAAATCTTGTGAGACCAAGTATAGTTTCCCTTGTAGAGCCACGAAACATATTGCCCCCTCCCCCCCCCCCCCTTGCCGTGGGTTATGGATTTGGAATGGACATCAGTCGTCTAGGCGGCTTGGACTGCAGTATGATAGCTCGCCTATACACAAGCAAAACAGGGTGTCAACATGATGACAGTGTAAGTTTAGTACCAGTGAAATGGGTAAGCAGATGCAAAAAGGGGAAAGTGGCGATATCATGCAGATTATTTGTTTGTGTCTCATGCATATATTTCTGCAGGCTTCGTCAATTACCCTAGTAGAATTCAGCGCCTGTCTTGTGTTCTTTTGATCCCCACGCTCTGAAATCACGTGATCATGAGCTTCAGAATACGGAGACAATATCGGTTAGGGAGATAAGGTAATATCAGAGCGCAAGTGTGCATGCCCCGAGTAATTACCGCACCCCTCGCCTGTTTATCACAGCGCTCTAGGCATGCTCATTGTTGCCGCACTATTACCCTATCCTCCTAAGCGGTAGGGGCGCCTTTTCTAAAGCTCTCTATTGTTGATTCCATAGATATAGTAGGGACTGCCAGCTCTTGGGCGAGCTCTTGCAAGCTGCGAACTCTTGAAAACTGCGAGTTCTTGGCCGCAACAAAAAATGTGTTGTTTTATCAAACGCTAATACATATATGATAATTACTTCAACGTCAGACAACAGTCGTCTTTGTTTTTTCTTAATTCTCGCTTGTCCAACCTTGAAAACCAGAGTTTGCAAGCTACAAAGTGCAGGTAAGTGAATGACGCCTTTTTTTTTAGTTTGAGATGAGTAGATATTTGCGAAAGAGGCAGGAAATCCACCAAAACGTTCTGTACCGCGCAGGATGCCGACATGCATTCATGTTCAATAGTGCACTGAAGAGACGGTTTCACACGAAGCTATGTGAGAAATAAGGACAAGGGGTATCGAAGGGGTGTTGTGCAGGAGTATTGCCAGAAGAAATGTTTTAACGGTGCTTGTTTTGTAGGCACTTAAGGTGTCCTCTTTTAGTCTCCCAATGTGATGCTCTATTGACTCCTCATTGTATTTATTCACGCGCGGGAGCGCGTTTGTGTATGTGTCTGAGAGAGAGAAAGAGTATGGTGAAATTGAAGGAGCACACAATTTTCAGGCAATTAGAATAAATGTTTAATAACCTAATCAATCTCCTAGGAACATTTTTCTCCTGTTGCATTTCACTCGATAAAGAAACCTGATGTGAAACGTAGCGCGCTCTGGAAGAAGCTGTCCTGTCCTGTTGCAGCTTCCCGTAATAATGCATGCCCTTTCTGAATCAATATGGGTGGACTACTATTCATTATTAGCTTGGAGCCAAACTCTATTGTCGTGCTCATTACACTGGGCACACACACGTATGAAGCATGTATACTAGAGTGTTGAATCCGCCCATCGGCTTCATGCGTTTTTAGCAAATATTTTCGAGATGTAGCAATTGACCTGTACAATCACACATTTGTAGCATAATAATTTGAGCCATGCAATAGCGCCCATGCTCACCAAATATATGTATATATATATATATATATATATATATATATATATATATTTTGTTTTCTTTTTCCGGAAAGGCCGAACTATTAAACGCATTGATCCGATCGAGTTCTTTCGGATTTGGCATGCTTTTATTGAATATTTAGTACCCAATGCTGTACAGCGGTTTTGGTTCATGTGGGCAAACATAAGCACGTTCTTTATATTCTTCGAAATTCTCACATGCTTTTCTATAAACGTCAGCTTTGATAACATGATCGGATATCTTTCAGAACACAGCAAGTCGTGTTGCAAGGTTCAAATATCAACGAAACAAACTAGTCTTTGAGTCGTCCGGTGAGTGGACGCCTGGGTGACACGACTTCTGGCTTACTTGAGGTAAGGGCCCCATTCGTTTCGAAACGCTGTGCCCATCGCGTTTTTACGAGAATCATAACCAATGCCATCACCACAGCAAAGTCGTCGTCTTCGTTGTGCCCGTTCGTACTAACCCGAGCGCTCTACGCCCCTGGCCATCGCGGCAAATCGCGGAAGCGGGTGATGCTATAGGAACGTTACGTTCAGTTCAGTCGTGTCCGACATTTTGTGACCCTATGGGCGATATCACGCCACGCTTTCCAGTTTCTCACTATATTCCTAACATCACATAACTTCATCTGCAGCGCCTCGAGGATGCCATCTAACCATCGCGTTCGCTGCCTACCCCTTCTCCGGCGACCCTCAGCCTTTCCCAACATCAAATCTTTCTCCAGCGACTCCTCTTCTCATCAGATGACTAAAGATAGCGAAGCTTTAACTTTAGAATTAGACCCTCCAATGAGCAGTCAGGGTTTATGGTCGACAATATCGAATTATTTGATCTTCTGGCAGTCCAAGGAACTCTCAAGAGTCTCCGCCAGCACCGCAGTTCAAACGCGTCAATTCTTCAGCGGTCAACCTTCTTCGCAGTCCAACTCTCGCATCCATACATCACAATTGGAATGAACATAGCACGAGGTATACGAATCTTGTTTGGCAGACTAATGTTTCTGCTCTTTACTAGGTGGTCAAGGCTATCCATGGCTCTCTTTCCCAGAAGCCGGTGTCTCCTAATTTAATGGCTGCAGTCTCCTTCCCGGGTAATCTTGGAGCCCAAGAAGAGAAAATCTGTTACAGCTTCCACTTCTTGTTCCCTGATGCTCCAGGACTTGATAAGGCAAGACGCCATGATGTTTGTATTTTTAATAGCCCAAACTTCTCACTATCTTCTTGTACGCGCATCAGAAGTCTCGTGAGTTCCACTTCACTTTCTGCCATTAAAGTGGTATCATCCGCATATCTAAGGTTGTTGATACGTTTTCCAGCAATCTTCGCTCCAGCTGAAGACTCGTACAGACCGGCCTTCATCATGATGCACTCATCATATAGGCTAAATAGGCAGGCGACAGTATGCAGCCTTGTCTCATTCCTTTGTCAATCGGAAACCAACCAGTAAGACCATGCCCAGTTCTGACTGTGACCTCTTGCCCTTGATACAATTTCCTGAGGAGACAGATGAGGTGAATTGCAACTCCCATCTCATGGATAGCTTGCCACAATCTTCTGCGATCTACGCAGTCAAACGCTTTCGCATAATCTATAAGGTTGAAGTAGATGGGTTTCTGGAACTACTATCTGGCTTTTTCCATAATTCAGCGAAAGTTGACAATCTGGTCTCCAGTTCCTCTGCCCTTGTGAAACCCAGCTTGCACATTCAGAAGCTCCCGATCCGCATACTGCTGCAGCCTACCTTGGAGGATTTTCAACATCATCTTGCTAGCATCTGAAATAAGCGTGATCGTGTGGTAGTTGGAACTATCTTTGGCACTGCCTTTCTTTGGAATGGGGATACAAACTGACCTCCTCCAATCCTGCGGCCACTTCAGGGTTGTCCAAACCCTGTCGGAAATTTTTCTCATGGTGGTTATGATGGAGCTATGATCATGGTGGATTATGGTAGTGGGCATGTGGTCGTTATGGTGTGCATAGTCATTAGGGTGGGCATGGTCGTTATGGTGGGCATGGTCGTTATGGTGGGCATGATCCTTATGGTGGGCATGGTCCTTATGGTGGGCATGGTCGTTATGGTATGCATGGTCGTTATGGTGTGCATGGTGGTTATGGTGTGCATGGTCGTTAAGGTGTGCAGGGTGGCCAGATGGTGGATAATAGCAATGTAGGTACGTACAGCACACTGGTGTCATCTTGTGTACCATATATAGTTTATATAGTTACGGTACATTGGTGAAGATAATACAGAATGCTGGTAGTGCCCCTATTTTCCCTGATGGCTAAGCAGCTGATGCTGTATTTGCTAACATGCTAAACGATATAGTGAGCATGCTAGCTTGCAGCTTCTGTGCATCCAGGTAGCAGCAAAAATGGCTCACCTACTGAAGCACGCACTGAATAAGCAGCATAGAGAAAGTGGAGCTCAGATTCCAACTTTATTGGAATCATCGGCGACTGGGATCTTCTTGCGACGTCCTTGCCGGCTGGCCTCAATGAAGAATCGCCGCAGATGTTGGCGGCATGATTGGACTCGTGCTTCGTCAGGCACATCCGCTTTTGGGCGTTTTCTTATGTAATGAAGTGCACAGTCTGAAAAAGGAAAACACATGTATCTTCTCAATTCTCCTTCATCAGCTAATGAAGTACACAAATCACTCTTGCATATGGCTATGCAAGTTGTAGTACACAACAATAGCAAAAGGAAACATGGCAGTTCTATTTTGACACAGCCCTGTAGCACTGTGCTTGTTAGAACAGTGGTTTTCAGCCATTGGACCCCTTGAGCGTTTAGGTAGCAGGTCACACAAATTTGAGTCAAGGCTAAAAATTAGCCTCCAAAAGGCATGCACTTGATAAGACAGATGCCTCTCCCTGTGTCCTGCAGAGGACACGGGGAGAGGCAACATGATGGCACCGGTGTGCATGCTGCTAGAAAGAATTTGACTCCTTGCTGCACTGCGCAGCTCGCTCGGCAGATGCTTTGCATACATGCCCAGCCAGCAGTGTAGCCCAAGTTTTGAATTTCAAAAATGCCGGCATCAACGACCCTGGTAAACTGTAAACAACCTCTCCCTTTCTACTTCTCGAACAAGCTCTCAATTTCTGTAATCTTGTGGAGTTTATTTTGCTTTGAGAAACTGCACCCTGCTTTTAACCTCCATGCTTAACATTTTAACCAACTGCAAAAAATGATTGATGACCCAGGCAGGAAAAGCAGAAAGGTAGGCCTCAAGATTAACACGCAGGAGACAGTAGTAATGTTTAACAGCCTCGGGCGGGAAGGAATTTCAGTTTACCAATAAGGAGCTAAGTACTAGAAGTAGCAGACGAATATATCTACTTAGGAAAGATAGTAACCACAGATTGACAAATGAACGGAAAATAACGAAAAATATTATGGGATAGGGTAGATTTGACAAGTACTCGCAGATAATGACTACAGCTGAACCAAGATAATTCGAATTTTGGTTCAATTGAACTTATGGAATATCCCCTTGAAAATCCCATGCAAAAGTATAGGAAAGCTGCGTTGTATGTCGAGCTCCGATTTCACTGGTCCTTTCTCAAAAATTATCGCAACACCCTTGGCGATTTGATGCATGACGTTTTTCAAGCCTGGCGCGGAAGGAATAAGAGACAACAGTTCGGCGACGGCTGTTCTAGAGCAGCGCCGCAGCTTTTCCCCAAAGGCGTGTGCATCTGCAGTTAACGTGCGCCGCGCGCCAGCACGTGACGTTTGCAAGCCATGGGCAGGAAGAAATGAGACAGAACTGTTTTGGCCACCGCCAGCAACAAAGCAGATGCAGCCAATGCAGCTGTGGTGTTTGGGAGAGGGAAACAAAGAGAGTGGGCACACCCTTGCGCTTTGCTTTATCGCATTTTTCTACTCTCCCGAACACCCTGGCTGTATTGGTTCCCTCTCGTTCCTTCACACACAAAGCTTGCAAACGTCACATGCTGGCGCGTGGCAAACGATCACCACAGATACGCGCCTCTGGGGAAAGGGCGCGGCGCTGCCCTAGACCGGCCGTCGCCAAACTGTGCCCTCTCATTCCTTCCACGCATGGCTTGAAAACGTCACGTGGCCAACGGCCGAGGGTGATGCGATCATCTTCGGGGAAGGCCCGTCCAATGCATAGTGCGGAGTTCAATGTATCAAACGACCGATGAAATTGAGTTCGATATACGACGCAGCTTTCCTATACTTTTATTGGGATTTTCAAGGTGATATTCCGCGAGTTCGATATAACCAAAATTCGAATTATCCGGGTTCGACGGTAATATTACTATTAAGTGGCAGTGTATATATTTTTTTGCGAGTCCTCCATTCTTGCATCTATGAATCAATGAAAGCATGTGGTCAGCTGTGATCATGACCGACTTCTCGCATTGTTCGCTTCAAACGACGTTCGCTGCTACCTTGGGTGCGACAATCTTTGCTCGGGATTCATGTAACGCGTACCATATTTACTTGCATAAGAGCCCACCTCCCACTCTTCCCACTGAGAACATGAAAACAAAAATACTAGTTGTCAGTGTGTCCTTCCGTTTTCGCGCTGTTGCAGTGCAGTGTATTTCTTTGGCAGCGTGCCAAGGTGCTGCGTAGCGAGAACATTACGAACATTACATCACTCGTGTGGCTGTTGGCATTAGCTTTAGTGGTAGGGTAAGGGAAGGGGGGACTTGATAGAGTGCCAGCGGCATTGAGAGGAGTGGCTGCGGTGCCTTTGCCTTGCTCGGCTCTCCCACTGCGCAAGCCTGGTTTTCATGTTCTTTTTATGACACAGCAAATGGGGTGGGCGCAGTCGGTCGGTCTGCTACTACAAAATCATTGGAACGTGTCATAGCAGCAAGTGTCTTTTGAAGCACTGAAGTGAACCATGCAAAGAGCCGGCGTCATGATTGCGACTGACTGCGTGCTTTCTTTGACGAGTGATGGCTGCGATGGACTCATAAAAAAAAAAATCAACTTTTCTATGTACTGAACCCTCCTCTCAGAGTCATGTTGATTTTTTTTTAAAAAGTGGGTTCATTACACGAGTAAATACAGTATTCCCAGTTAGCGCTTTGTTGTTCTGACTCGCCAGTTATGTCATGGCATCACAGGTTTTGTATGCACATGAGGGTTGGCGCTGGTGCAGCAGCACACCCATGTCATTAGTTTGCTTTGCTCGCAGATCGCAGACTGCTAGCAAAATTGGCGTGTAAAAGGGCAAATGTAAAATGCGGTGTGTCAGGGCTGAAGTTTTAGTTCTCATCCGATTGTCAAAATGGCAGCTGGTACATGCATGCGATGCACAAAGACTTAGTTAAATCGCGAAAAAAACATGCTTTTCAATGGGGCAGAATTTGGGAAATGAAAAAAAATTGTTACTTTGTGAATTTCGTTAGATCGGAGTTCGACTGCAGTCTAACTGATGATGGGATTGTGTTAGGCCAGAAAAGAGCTATCTTATATATGCTCTTTCTTTTTGTAGGCATAGGTTTTGTGGACCCTCGAAAATCACTTCGCAGACCCCCTGGGGTCTTCAGATCCCCCTTTGGGAAAATGTGTAAGACAGACATACCCCCAGAAAACTGTCTTAGTTAACAGCACTTACAAAACCAACAATCATGAATTTCACCAATGCCTGTCCAAAGCCCCTTTCTTTCCCTTACTCCATGCTGCCGCAGACTGCCGCTTGAAATTATCCTGTCAAATTTACATGAAAACTACAGAACTCAAGAAAATCTTCTAATAACTGGAATTCAGAATAATTTGAGTTTGATTTATAATGATTTTACTGTATTAGAACCTTGTTCCAATTATAAAAGTTCACTTACTTAGCAACACATCCACCTTTTCAGGGGTTGCGGGCAGCTTCGAGGTTGAGCCTGGCATGCTGCGGCAGGCTTGTCCAGTGATGCTGCGGACGGCAGCTTCTTCTTGTGTCCAAAGCATCCTGTCAGCCTCCATTGTGAATCTGCTATCTGTGGTATTCCTATTCAGAAAAAGCCACTTCTGCTCAGGCACAAGCATTCCTTGTCCGAGATGGACCTGTAAAAAATAAATTTGCAGTGAATCATTTGCGAAGCTAACATCAACTTAAATGCTTGACTATGTCGCACGTAGTCAGAAATTAAAGGAATACTTCATTTATGAATGATATATCTTGTGATGTGCCAATATACTACACACCGTAAAAACCCTACCAAGTAATATTTTAAAGGCCATTGTATCAGCCAAAAACTCAGCCAAATTGAATGACAAATTCATTTTGCATTCGCCACTTTTTTCTTTTCTTTAGGCTAGCGTGACCACCTTGCAACTCAGACCTTGTTTTTCTTTGTTTATTGTTATGATTTTTTTTACTGTTAAATTTTTTTTTATGCTTGATTTTTTGGTTTTCTTTATTTTTAATTGGCTTTAAACCTGGCAAACATTTTGCTGATCCGGAATCCCTCTCCCTTTTTTTACTTGTTCGAGAGGACAAATAAATGGCATAGTTTGTATAATTTATGCGAAGATGTGTATCATTCACTTTTACCATCCAGAGCAAGCCACAGGTTGAGTGCAACGAAATGCTGAAACCATTGCGCAAATGTGCACTCGATAACAAGAAACAAAATCTGTGCTCTATGCTTGCTCGCACACTGAACAGCTTCTGTACTAGAGCGAATATGACAGAGATCAATTTATAAAAGCTGACTTGCATGTCTAGACAGTCACTGCAAAGGCAGAGTAGCCCTTTGTGGGCTTTGGATAAAAAAAATGGTGCGATGTCAGCGCACGTTAAAAATCCCCAGGTGGTCGAAATTACTCCGTAGCCCTCCACTATGGCTCCTCTTTCTCTCTTTCCACTCTCACTCCCATCTTCCGCCCTTCCCTTACGACACGGTTGCGGTGTCCACAGAAAACAAGTGAGACAGTTACCGCACCTTTCCCTTCCTATAAATAAAAACATCAGTTCTTTTTTTTTGCATCAAAAAACCTGTCTAGAAATTCTAGGGTAGACAGGCCAGCAAGATTATGAGCACTGCACTGCACATGCAGGCACGCAGCATTGTATGGCACTGACATAACTTCTAAGGCCACTGTTTTGCCTAGCTGTGATATCAATTCAATTAGCAAATGCTGGAGCATAAAATGCATCCTTGTGTTAGGTATTAACAAATCAGAATCTGTGTAAATCACACTCTAGATGATACACACCTTTTGGTGTATAGAGCATATCTTGTTCTAACTGACCCAGTGGAATAAGCTTTTTGGCTGGGAAAACACAGTGCAGACTAGTTTTCAAAGTGGGCAAAATACTGAACATGGGTACAACTAACGTTTAACTGGCCTTCATCACTCAGGACCATAAAGGTTTGACGTCATGCTGCCATCAGCTTCCTTTACTAATGTGCAATACCATGTCATGGGCACTTTTCAATGCACATTTTCTTCTGTTGCAACCATCCGCAGCTGAGTAGCCGAAGGCCACTCTAAACATTTTGAGGCCTGATAAGCATCTGTGCGAATGAAGATTAAGTTTATTGTCATTATGATCACTCTCACCGCAAGTGCACTACACGAAACAGCTGTGACTTAGTGCAGCACAACAGCCATTAAGGCCAGGGTCCCTTCAATTTTGCTCATGATTATACATGTGAGAAGGGGCACAATGAAAGCACCCCATAGATTTGGCAGGGAAGTGATAGCAGAAATTGAGGCATTTCACAATGTAATGCTGCATTACTGTCAGCTCAGGCATTCCCCAGTCAGTCATCCTCCTACAATGTACCTTCTCTAATCTAGCAACATAAAAAGTTCCAGCTGGAATTATCAGTACTAGCAAACCTAATTCTTGTGTTTTGTTTGCTACAGCAATAAACCTTCAGATACTGAGGAAGGACAATGAACAAACACCTTTTTGGCTTGGTGAAAATACCCTTGGAATAGAAATGCACATCAATTATTACATTTTGTGAGAACTGGCCTGCTAACATGCACAAGCTGCCGCTCAAAATCATAAGCTCCCAATGCACTATAAAATAATCAAAATTTATTCAGCTTACTAATTGTGGAAGCCTACAGGTAATAAAGTGAGAAAATAGACATTAAAGGTGCTATAAAAGAGTAAATGATTACTGCACTTCTGCACTGGATATGCACTTGCAGCAAGGAATATTCAAGTGCTGTTTCCCATCAAAATGAGAGCCCTTACTTACCTGTCCATTAACAACAGCAAAGTTCCCTGGAACACTTGTATTTGCACCTGGTCCTCTAGACGCATCTGCAAAGATTACAAAATCAGAACACAAGTACACTGCAATAGTCCTACAAGATGTACTGCTTGAAACGTCGTCAAATCTCTTAAGGGGGTTGAGATGCTAATTTCTAGGACAGTAATAAAACCTGTTATGGGCATCCTCTGAATTGCCAGTCGAGCGAAGCCAAACACTAGGCACCACAAATGTATCAAATATATTTCAATTTAGGTCTGAAAAGTGATACAGCGCTCTTTTTTTCATCAAACCCGTTGCTAGAACAGTAATTAATAACATTTAAGCTTTGGAATTATTTTGGTGCATTCTTATTCAAAGAGCAGTAATGTGATGCATCAAAGAGTGTCAATGCGCCACACAGGGCTGAAAGAGCCAACAAACAAAAGGTATGTTAACAAACAGGGCTGGCATTAATAGTTGTCCTCATGCGAGCATATTTGATTTTGAAGAGTTATTTTGTAGTTATAGTTATAGTTGACAACTAAGTCATATGTGGCTCTCATTTTAGTGTGCTCAAGTGTCTGACAGTCTCACTCAGTATGTCGAATTGACTGTGTACGCACCACTGGGCCAACATAATAGGGGATAAGTAGATGGTGAGCCAGTTAAAAAGGGAATAATGAACTCATCATCCCAGGTCATATTTCCAGCATTTATCTGCCTTTTTTAGCGCCCCTTGGCACCCCTTTCTCACTTGTTTGGAACCTACCCAAGACACTTGCGCGCTCTAATGCTGCTGCCTCGGAGTGAAGGCCTGGGCCTGCGAACATGAGACTAAAACAGATTACAACTAGTTTACACTAACTAGGATGTAATAATTTAACTGCCATTCTCTTACATACCTGATCTCTTTTCAATGCTTTCTGTCTCGAATGGAAAGCCTACACAAGTAAATGCAAAACAAGATTACATCTCAGTTTGTGCTAAAACTAGGATGAAATGGTAGTGCTGTTCACACCTACTTACCTGAGACACTTGAGTTCTCTGCCAGCACAGATGGAAGGCCTAAGCCAGCAAACAGGAGACAAGATACAAAACTGCATTAGTCTGCACTAACTAGGATGCAATGGTAGTGACTGCAATTCTTTTAAATACCTGACGTGCTTCTTTCCGAAGTCATAGCCTCGGACAGAAGGCCTGCGCCAGTAAACATGAGACAAGGTTAGTTTACAGTATGCACTGAAACTAAGATGCAATGGTAGTGAAATTCAACTGCTTACTTGAGACACTGGAATTCTTCACAACTGCTGCCTCAGATGGAAGGCCTGTGTCAGTAAACACGAAAAAAGATAAAATTATAGTTTGCACTAAGTAGGATGCAATCATAGTAACTGCCATTCTCATAAATATCTCATAAATACCTGATGTGCTTCTCTGCAAAGTCCCAGTCTCGGACGGAAGGCCTGCACCAGTAAACATGTGACAAGATGAGTTTACACTCCTCTGAAACTAGGATCCAATGGCAGTGCAATTCAACTACTTGCTTGAGACACTGGCATCCTTTACAACTGCTGCCTCAGATGGAAGGCCTGTGTCAGTAAACACGAGAAAAGATAAAATTATAGCTTGCACTAAGTAGGATGCAATCATAGTAACTGCCATTCTCATCAATATCTCATAAATACCTGATGTGCTTCCCTCCAAAGTCCCAGTCTCGGACGGAAGGCCTGCACCAGTAAACATGTGACAAGATGAGTTTACACTCCTCTTAAACTAGAATCCAATGGCAGTGCCATTCACATATTTACTTGAGATATTCATGCTCTCTAAGCTTGCCACTTCGGATGGAAGGCCTGTGCCAGTAAACATGAGAAAAAATTATGTTTACATTTCGCCCTGAAGTGAAGCACAAGAGAAAAATATTGTGATTTGCGCATTTTTTCAGCTGTTTGATTTCTTCAAATCCTTATTTGCTGCTCAAACTGCGATGCAACTTATTCATTTATCATAGTAACCACAGTGCAATTATCTGTCATCACAGTTGCAGGTGAACAAGAAAATAAAATTCATGATAGATGTGGAGGTGGGAAAAAAAAATTGGGATCAGAAATGACTTAAATTTAAGACATTTGAGCTGCAATGCATGATAGGACACATCACATGATGCAGGGGCCAAAATAGTGGAAATCAATTTGGTACGATCCCTATGTGAGAGTACAAAAGTAGTACCTGCATCCACATCAGCTGGCAGAACATACTCCTCAATGACTGTGCCACCATGATGAAAATTCCCTCCGACAGCAGCTCGTATTTCCTCTACAGATGAAAGCAATTGAAAAAGGAGCAATGTGTGTAAGAAAGACTGCTGTGTACAGGATAGAAACAATATTATTTTGAGAAAGTACAGGAATGACAAACTGCAATATACACTCAAGCTATACCAACAAGATAAGAACAATACTTTATAAAAACATGTGCTCTTTATGCCATGACAATTAAGAATTACATTCACAAAGAATTGCATTTTCGAAGTACCAACTGTTTCTAATGCAAATCAAAGGAAGTCACTACAAACCTTCAGCCGTGTCAGCTTCAAATGTTTTAGAAAATGAGGGGCACTCACAGGAGCCCTAGAGATTCTTACTGCTGTTCTAAAAACTCCCCCAATTTATTCCACATCCAATTCAATCATAATTGAAAAAAAGTATGGTAGATCCCATTTGACTCACAGGCCGTCAAACTGCCTATGTGACACAAGAAATGAGGAGACTGTGCTCCCCGATATTTCCATGCACAGGTGCAGACAAAAAAAAACATGCTATTATCTTCTAAATTTTTTTTTAATTTTTTACATGTTACCTAATTTAAACTCACAGCCACTGTATGTGTACACTGGTAGTAGACGCCAGTGTGCATTTGTAATAGAACATAAATAACCGAATACAGAACATAATAGAACATAAATAATGTTCTATTATGTTCAATGCAGGAGTGACTGACTAGAATGGAAAAATGTGCTTATACATGTCCGCGCCTCTACATACAGAAGGTTAATGACAGCCTCACCAAAAAGGGAGTGGTTTGAAGGTTTGAAGAAAAAGCAGCCAGATGAAGGCAAAAAAGCAGCAGTGGAAGAACAGTAGTAGCCTGGAATACAACTTTCACCTGTGGTAAATATTGTTACGGACGGTTTAAAGCTCAGGCATAATAGCCTTATCCTTAAACCAACACAATTCATGTTCAAAACAAACAAGCAAGCAGCTGCAACAGGCATTTCAAGCAGGACTGTATGAGACACCAGCTTCAGAAATCATGCCTGGCAGATCTAGAAACAATCAGATATCGCTGATCATTATCATTTTCCTAACTTAGAAGGCTACCAAAATCAATCGCACATCGATTCGTACTTACAGCATAAATGTTTCCTAGACATTGATATATAAACACAGGCAATTACAACAGCCAGTACATATGGATGCGGTGGCCATTTTTTCTCGATATTAGGAAATGATTCCCCTAATTTTTCTTTTCTTTTCTTGCGATTGTTTGTCATTCCTCAATAGCTTTAAATAATGCTAACAAAAAGCAAAGAGAATTTTGAAATATGCTAAACAGTCTCCTTTGCAGTGCTCAGCTTCAGTTCTCGTTTCAAATACAGGAAGATGACATTGGCCTCAACAGGTTTGAATGCTGTAAGTAGGGACTGACCATGTTTCCAGCAGCAACTAAGTGGGCAGCGAGATTAGCAATCAGGCACCACTAGAGCAATAAAAGATATTAGGTTTCCCTACTATGTATCAACAGGTGCATCTTGACAGTACGTGACTCAGCAAGGCACTTGGATAATTTGCGATTTCTGTGCTCACCAATCTTCTTAAGAAGGGTAGCTGTGAGCTGCTCATTTATCTTGCGGCTTTCCTGCAGCTCCTTCCGAAGGCATTTATTTCCTTTTTCCTTTCTCTTTAGGGCTTCTTTTAGCTGTTCTGTTGTCATCACCTCCTGAAAATTAGAAAAAAATCACACAATATTTACTAAACGTTTACACGAGTGAAGCATTCTACATATGTGCACATACGAAAAAAGCACGAACCTCCTGTCCTTGTTCTTCACAATCATGCTGTTGTAATATCTTTTCGTGCAAGTCCTTCAAAGACTCAGCTCTTTTCTTCTTCAATTCTTTTGCACTCGTCCAGCGCTGCAATATTAAGAAAGGTAAGAGTAACCATTAAACCACAACTAAACATGAACTTTAGAACTTCGACTGAACAAAAATACCTCGACCGCATTTTTACATCAGCAGAGTACAGGCACGAAAACTGAAGAATATGGCAAGGTCAGTTGTTGGGCGAGTTGGTGACAATGTTTCATATCTACAGTGCGATAAACAGGACAAGAGATAAAAATAAACGGAACAAGAAAGGGGTATATACCGGCTGGACAAGCAATAAAAAATCAGTTGTCAGTCAGCATTGTGTTTGTCGTTATGTTTTCTCTAAGCAAAGCAGCAGTGGGGGCTAGTTGGTCTACCATTTCAAGAATTTGTTGCGCTACGATATACACAGATACACAAGAAAGCAGGAACCACGTACACAGGAGAGGCGCGCTTGTCCTGTTTATATTCTTGAAATGTTTTTTCTCTTGTACCGTTTATCATGTTGTAGATATGAAGAATATGACATGCTTTTTCAAAGACAAGGCTGTATATGCACAATTATTCAATGATTTTTCCATATAAAGAGGTGAGCATCCTGGTGGAAAGAAGAGAGGCATGAATGTGCACACGTAAAACAAATACTCACCCTCTTCTTGGATGGCGCAATATCACTTTCCACCTCAATGCGCCTAGGAAAAGGCTCCCTTAAGGCCTTCTGTCGAAGCCCTGCTAGATCATCTGAAATGAATAAAAGGTCACTAAAAGCAGTTTTATGCAGGTGTGTGCCTGCGCAGTCATGCCGAAGGACCACTGTGTCAGTAAAGCAACACGGTGACAGCCTGTCGATCATTGGCTTTGCATAGGTATGCCCACTCAATTCTTCAACAGTAACATGTGACCATCAACAGCTCAGTGCAGAAGCGCCGAGCTGAAGCAAAACGTAAATCGGCAGAGGGAGCAGATGTAGGCGGTGGAATCATGCGCCATGAGTGAGTATCATCTGCTTGGCTTTTCTGTTCCATGGGAAGCAACCACTCTAAGTAGGTTTTATGAGTTCCAAGAACGTTTGTTCTATCTACTGTGTGCTTGTGGCTTTGATTGGTACAAACTTGTAAAATTTCATGTACTACACATGTCCCCAGTTCTATTTGCGGTTGAAATTATGTAATGTCAGGTATTTAATGTATTCCATAAAAATTTCTGCCAAATAGTGCAAATAGTTGTCATGCATGCTCAGATGGATGTCTTGCAAATGTGTGTTCTCATTACTGATATTATCCGGACTACATGCAGCGGTAAAAACCAGTAGTGGCACTCAGTGGCGTCGATAGGGTCACCCGCAATCGGTGCAGAGGCGCCCCCCCCCCCCCCCCCCCTGTCTCCGCTTTTAAGCATCCGCGCAACTTCTCTTTTACTTCCTCTGTAGTGACCAGACTTTCTATTCCACTGAGCAAAAGACAATCCGTGCCTCTCGGCGCGTTAAAAGTGATGTCGAGGAAAGAGAAAGACAGGAGAATGAACAAGACAAAAAGACTGCTGGAAAGAGATACTGCCAGCGGTCCTCGCTTGGGAAAGGAGAATGAACTACACATACACAAACGGAGGCGATGCAGCAGCGCTGCTGCCGACGGGTGTCGTATTACACGCTCCAGCGCGGGCGCGGGGGTTTCCGATGGGTATCGGGTTAATGCAGGTGTTTCCAGGTGCACGTACGTGAGCAATATGAGCAGGAACACGCGAGCGCATGGTCCTCGAAACCCACTTGGGGCGTTACAATTCTGCCGCTGTAGCAAAACAAAGTAAAAGGGCGCCGCGGTTCCGCTAACTGTTGGAACTCCCGCCTTGCTATAGCGTTGCTGCGAAGCGATAGCTGATTGCAGGGCGCCGGCCGCTAGCTATGATAAGGCGATTATGGAGCGCAGATCGCGGACCGTGCTGTCTGTAGTTCTGCGACAAATGCAGGTTAAGCATTTATTTTCTATGTGGTCAAATTTAAAAGGTTGACCAGAAAATATTAGAGCATGCTTGACACACGCACACCCACATAGAAAAAGAGAAAAAAATACAATAAACAGCGGTAATAAGCGCAGAACTAGACACCACGTTCCGCAATCTGCGCTCCGTAAGCGCCTACACTTGCGCGCTTATGGAGCGCACGTCTTTTACACAACAATTTTACACAATTTACACAATGCGCGTCTTTTACACAATAATTCATTTCACTCTCCACCCCTTCCTCCCTCCAACTATTTCGCCATGTGGTGCCAAGTGCAACGATTGTACTAGTGACCACAGTTAGCGCTGTCAAGGCGCAAACATAACCACGAGCTAGCACTAAATAATGTGAAATCTGCTCACACAGCTACATAGACCTAAAGCCACTTCGAGAATAGCAAGCAGGTTTTAAATAAGCCCCACGTAACCATTATCGTAGTAACCATGACCACTGAAAAGTGTACGAAAAACACACACCTGAAAGGGCAATAACAAAGGCGGGATAATATCCTTCAACCTCTCCATCTTCACTACGCCAAAAGGCGTCCACCTTCTTAGTCGGGTTGCAGTCATCCACGTCTGACGGTCTGAAATTTTTAATCAAACTTACAGGCAATATCGCCTTTACTTTATCTACGTATTGAACAAATGCGATCATCGTACTGGAAATACTGAACGTCTTTTTCACGATGCACGAACGTCAAAATGCAGCGACGCAGCCAACGCAGATACCGACAGAAATCGCTAGGTCTGGCTACAACTTCGTCTGCAAACGGCTATTGTTGTTGTGGTTGTTCTCCTCTAATTTGGTGGCACATACCCACGCAGGGGGATCGGCCAAGAATTGGAGTGCAGAGATATTAGGTTTTGAGATGTAAAACTACATCGCAAAAAAATAAATATAAATAATTGCTAGGGAATAGAAAAGGAAATGTACATATGAAAAACCAAAATAAAATGGGTAAATACTTAAGCACGCATGAAAGAATACTAAAATTTATATCTACAGATTAAAAATTCAAAGCATATTAGCAAGGCAGACGTTTTGTTTCTATTAAGAAGTTTTCAATAGCGTTACAAACAGACCTGTGGCTGTACCCAAGCATGGTGGCACCGAACGATAATAAAATCTGGCTGCTCAAATTAAGACCCAGCTTTTGTAACGGCTTCTCCAATTACCGTTTTCTCATCATGGTAAAACGGCGGCAAAATAGCAAGAAATGACCTATTGTTTCCGGTTCCCCGCACCCGCAGAATGCGCAGACGGGATGAAAGCGTCAAACCAGACCTGTGCATATAGAAATTTAGAGGCGGAATATGACAGCGTAGCCTGGTTAGAGAAACCTCAGTCTGCCTTGATTGACATGATTTCCTATTCCAGGAATACTTGAGATGCAGGTAGTCGTCCGATGATAAAACAGATCCAGACTGCGTGCTTAATAAGGAACGCCTACGAAATTGTGCTGCTGTTATGTACGAGAATGGGCAGCACAGGGCCATTCAGAGATTCTTTAGCTATTCTATCAGCAACCTCATTGGCTGTCACATTACTGTGGCCTGGTACCCACAATATATGTATGAGGCTAAAATGTAAGGGGAACAATGAAAGAAAGGCGTTTAATAGTGGCGAATCCATATTCGAAGAAAGCTACAAGCACAAGGAATAAGAGTCTGTAATGTCGTGACGCTGGGGCTACGTCGACCCGGCCTTCACTTGGTAGCGTGCAGAGACTCGGGGTTGAAGTAGGATTGAATCTTCGAAGTTGGTGAAATATGTACAAGCAGGTTTAATGGCACTTTGAGAAACTTATTTACAAGATTATTTACACGAAAAAGAAGGGTACATCAGCAAAATGGCAAGCGTTAAGAGTTCATAGCGAGAAGCGACTGGATGAGCCGTTTACCCAGGGCCCAGAGCGACATTTCGTGCTCTGCAGCGTCCTTAAAACCCCCTATGTCCAGCCCCTCTCTGAAGATGCTGACCAACCAAATCCAGGGCACGCCCCTCAGGTATCGGCATCCAATCGAACACATCACTGCACTGATGGTCTGAAGCACTGACTGGTCCGGCATTCATTCGTTGGGCGTGATAACTTGTTGGCGGGAAAAGCTTGGGAACGGCGAGGAGAGGAGGTACATTTCTATTCTTCAGCAAAGAAACCACAGGCTGGTTCTGACAAGTGGTTTTACTTCTCAGAAACCCGAGTGTACGTGGCGCCGCATCCGCTCCCAGCATTGTCCGTTTTCGACAATTGCAAATCTTTCCTGCATTCCTGGGAAATCACTTAATGGCTGTATGCGTCATGCTCCTTTCTTGTCCTGCACGTCAGCGGACATGTCACTCTGTCGTCTCCTTTGGAAAGTAGGCATTCCTCACTGGACGATAGGGCTTATCGACTGGAAGGGTGAACAAAAGAAAGAAAGCACTTCCTGCATTTCCCGCAGGGGGACGTTTCTTTGTGTTTTTCCAGACGTTCTCTTGGCAGGGTCAATTTGGCATTTGCAGAGTGTCCACAAAGCAAAACAGGCTTACAAAACAGGATTCCTGGAAACAGGCTCACTTAGAGCCATTGGACCATCACCACATATTCACAGCACTTATCCATGCCCACAGGCGAACAATAGAGCGCGCAAATGCGGATGCTTGGTCGTAACAGCCTCCTCCCCCGCCAGAAGAGTCTCGGAGGGCAGCAGTCCCAGCTGCTGCATGAAGAGACGACTTAATGGCCTGCACGTGAACGCTTGAAGCTCGCTGTTGCTTGTCGCGTTGTCTTGATTGTTGTAGGCCAAATTGCTCGAGCTGTCTGAAACTCAACCACATGTCGAAGCAAGCACTCGGCTCCCGTCTGAAGAGACCAGGTTAAAAGAAAACTGCCATTGTTGTTCGAGAAAAGCCCACTCTCAAGACGTTCAGGACCCACGTATTCCTAGAAAACCAAACGTGCTGCTTTACATAGCCACACATATACAAGCGCACGAAAAAAAAAAAAAAAAAACCTGATTATCAATTTGGATACATGGTGAGGAACATCTCGGACCGCTTAGAAAGAGCGGCTAAGCGCGTCCGCATTCCCATTTAACTTCCCCTTTTTGTATCTTATTTCAAAATTGTACTGCTGTAAAATCAAGCTCCACCTAAGAAGGCGACTGTTCTTCGATGTCGCAGTTTGCAGCCAAGCCAGGGGACAATGGTCCGTCTCTACGGTGAATTTGGCCCCTCCAAGATAGCACTGCAATTTTTGAATGTCCCATACAATGCAAGCGCATTCTTTCTCTGACGCGCAATAAGCCCTCTCTCTAGTACTCAGTTTTCTGCTCAAGTAGAGCACGGGGTGCTCATTACCGTCGTCATCTCTCTGGCAGAGAACAGCACCTAACCCTCGATCACTGGCATCACACTGGACCGTGAATTCTCGGCCATAGTCTGGAGCTCGCAATACCGGACGGCTAATCAGCACAGCCTTCAGGTTTACGAAGGAGGCTTCCTTTTGTTCGTCCCAGACTACATTTGTCGGTTCTGTCTTGCGGAGAGCGTCGGTCAGAGGGCTAGCCAAAGCTGAATAGTTAGGGATGTAGTGATTGTAGTACCCAGTCACACCCAGGAATGCTCGAATTTCCGTCTTCGTGCTCGGCCGCGGGTAGTCTGCTACCGCAGAAATCTTAATCTCGCTGGGTTTCCTGAAACCTTGACCTACATTGTGACCCAAGTAGTCCACGGTCGCCCTTGCCAGGCAACATTTCTCGGCCTTTACGGTTAGTCCAGCTTGACGCAAAAGGCTCATTACAGCTCTTAGATGTACCATATGGTCCGCCCATGAGTCGGAAAAAACCGCAATGTCATCTAAATAAGGCACCGCGAATGTTTCACACCCATTTAAAACCCTATCCATGAGTCGGGAAAAACAAAATGGAGCATTTTTGAGCCCGAAACTCATCATTGTTGGCTGGTAGCTGCCCGTCGGAGTGACGAAAGCCGCGTATCTGCTGGCGCGTTCAGTGAGCGGTACTTGCCAGTATCCTCGAGTAAGGTCCAGCGTAGTCACATATGCCGCTCTACTGACCTGTTCTACTCTCTCCTCAATATTCGGAATAGGATACACTTGATCCCTGGTGAGAGAATTTAGCTTTCGGTAGTCTAGCACAGGCCTAGGGTCTTTACCTGGAGCTTCTACTAAGATCATAGGCGAAGCATAATCGCTTTCCGAGGGTTTTATTACTCCCAATTCCAGCATGCGAGTTACTTCCCTATCCAGAATTTCTCTTTGCCTTGGAGAAAATCGGTAGCACCTTGATCGCACTGGCACGTCTGAAGTCAGCTCAATATCGTGCTCAGTCAAATCAGTCCTGCCTGGCCTGTCCACGAAGCAGGCCTCAAACTCTGTTATTATTTCGCCCAGATCGGACAGCTGGGATTTCTTTAGTTCTCCTCTCTGCTCCGTCTTTTTGAGAAGCTCCTGAGCGTTGCTTCCTTTTCCGCTGAGGCAAATCAAGTTATCCCCAATCTCCTCAGGAAGGTTTAACGTTAGATTTACCACGGCTTCCCTGTGCTCATAAGGCTTCATAAGATTGCAATGATAAATGCGCACTGCTTTACGCCTATCGGGGATTTTCACTGCGTAGTTAGTGTCAGAATGCTCTGCAACGACTTTAGCAGGTCCTTCCCACTGTACTTCGAGCTTATTCTTGGGATCATTGGCTTGCTCCATAGCTAAGTCCTCTCGGGTTCCACTTAGAAGTCTCGTGAGATTACTAGACACCGGCGGCAAGAGGTTACTCTCTAGAACGTCCTCATTCCGTGTCTTATCAAGCTCACTTTCTAGTTGACTTATCTGAGATGCCTCGCTCTCAAAGTTTTCTGACCCGCTATCTTCCGCATCGACCACTGTTTTAACTGCCGTTTCTTCCGCTGTGGATTTTTCTGCAATGAGCAGTGTAGCTAGTTCTCGCGCCTTTGAACGTGTTAAGGCTGGCACAACTCTGTCTCCGAAAAGGATGCCCCTCTTTCGCAGTAGCATGTCCGATTTGTTGGAGAACAAATACGGATAGCACTTAGGAAGCTTTCCTGAAACGGCAGCCTCGGTTGTTAACTTGCCGAAAGGGCCCTCGATGACCACGTTCGCGATTGGCAAGCACACACTCTGTTCCTCCACTACCTGGCGAATCCATGCACACTGCCCGGTATAGTCGGAAGGCGACACATACGCCGGATGGACAACATCCATCGTTGCGGCCGAATCGCGCAGTACCTTGCAAGGCTTCCCGTTGACTACTAGGTCATGCAGGTAGGGTTCCAAAAGCTGCATATTTTCATCGCAGTCACTGACATACGAGAAAGCAATCTTTTCTTTCCGGCAGTTGACGGCAATGTGACCCTGCTCATTACACCTAAAGCATGTGAGCGGCTTCCTAGCCTCAAGCTTTTTCTTTGTGTTCTGCGCGTTGGTCACTTCCCCACTTTTCTCACTGCCGTCCTTTCTAGGGCGTTTGCCTGAAGAAGCCTTCCTTTCTTCGTTTGCAAATCTAGCAAAGTGCCTTTTCTGACGGTTATTTACACTGAACTTGGGATTGCGGGGCCTATCCACTGCTGGGTTGCTGAATTGTCGGCGCGAAGCATACTCCTCAATAAGTTCGGCAGCTTCAATTGCCGACTTAATTTCGCCTCGGTCCTGTAACCAATTTCTTTCTTTTTCTGGGAGGCAGTTATAAAACTGCTCCAAAAGAATTCGCTCGACTACAGCGTCCCTATCACTGTAGGAATCAGTGCTCTTTAGCCACTCGCCCAAATTTACTCTTAAATTGTACAGGAATTCAGGGTAACTCTCGTCCCTGGACTTAGTAGCGTTCCGAAAACGTTGTCTGAACGCCTCGGCGCTAAGCCTATACTTTCTCAGAAGGCAAGCTTTGACCTTCTCGTAGTTGTCCGCGTCCTCCTTGCTTAGCCGCGCGACAACCTCCGCTGCCTCGCAGGGCAGAACCGTCAATAATCTCTGAGACCAAGTGTCTCGCTGGAAGGACAGTTTTTCGCAAGTTCGCTCAAAGTTAGCCAGATACAGACCGATATCCCCTGATATCACATATGGCTGCATGTACTTTGACATCTTGAAATCTGCCTCCTTGTTGAGAAGAGGCACCGCTAGCTGGGGACAATTGCCCGACCTCTTGCTCAACTCTAGTTCTAATTTCCGGAGCTCAATTTCTTGGTCCAGCTTTTTTGCTTCTCTTTCAAGCTTCTCACGTTCGTGCTCCCTTTCCTCTTTTTCCCTCTCAAGTTCACGCTCCCTTTCCTCTTTTTCCCTCTGACGTTCGCGCTCCCTTTCCTCTTTTTCCCTCTGACGTTCGCGCTCCCTTTCCTCTTTTTCCCTCTCAAGTTCACGCTCACGCCTCTTTTCCTCGTTTTCCCGCTCTTTCTGCTGTCTGAGCTGCTCCTCCTTTTTTTGTCCGATGAGGTTCCATGCTTCACTGAGCTCCTCATCATCTGTTCCCAAATCAGTGATTGCCTTTATAATCAAGGGTTTTCGTGCCAAACCACTTGTATTAATTCCCAATTCCTCACACAATTGCAACAGTTCCGGTTTCTGCAGCTTTTGTAGGTCCATGATCGCTCCGAGTGTCGGCTACTTCCAAAACAACAGTGCAAACTACCAAACCTAAAGGCGTTTCAACACTTTTTACCAGTTCTAAAATCTAACCCTGTTCTAGAACCTGGTCCACATCAGAAGAAAAGCCAAGCACTCACCCACACATGCGATCGATGTTCCGAGCTGCTCTCTTGTTGGCCGATTGTTGCGCCTGCTTGTTGCTTGAGATGCCACCTACGATCACAAGATGTGGCTTGTAGATTCTGGTCCACCTCGAATCACCAGATGTTGTAGCTTGTAGATCCAGATCCCACCTCCAGTCATCAGATGTTGTGGCTTGTAGATTCAGATCCCAACGCTGGTCACCAGTTGTCGTGACGCTGGGGCTACGTCGACCCGGCCTTCACTTGGTAGCGTGCAGAGACTCGGGGTTGAAGTAGGATTGAATCTTCGAAGTTGGTGAAATATGTACAAGCAGGTTTAATGGCACTTTGAGAAACTTATTTACAAGATTATTTACACGAAAAAGAAGGGTACATCAGCAAAATGGCAAGCGTTAAGAGTTCATAGCGAGAAGCGACTGGATGAGCCGTTTACCCAGGGCCCAGAGCGACATTTCGTGCTCTGCAGCGTCCTTAAAACCCCCTATGTCCAGCCCCTCTCTGAAGATGCTGACCAACCAAATCCAGGGCACGCCCCTCAGGTATCGGCATCCAATCGAACACATCACTGCACTGATGGTCTGAAGCACTGACTGGTCCGGCATTCATTCGTTGGGCGTGATCACTTGTTGGCGGGAAAAGCTTGGGAACGGCGAGGAGAGGAGGTACATTTCTATTCTTCAGCAAAGAAACCACAGGCTGGTTCTGACAAGTGGTTTTACTTCTCAGAAACCCGAGTGCACGTGGCGCCGCATCCGCTCCCAGCATTGTCCGTTTTCGACAATTGCAAATCTTTCCTGCATTCCTGGGAAATCACTTAATGGCTGTATGCGTCATGCTCCTTTCTTGTCCTGCACGTCAGCGGACATGTCACTCTGTCGTCTCCTTTGGAAAGTAGGCATTCCTCACTGGACGATAGGGCTTATCGACTGGAAGGGTGAACAAAAGAAAGAAAGCACTTCCTGCATTTCCCGCAGGGGGACGTTTCTTTGTGTTTTTCCAGACGTTCTCTTGGCAGGGTCAATTTGGCATTTGCAGAGTGTCCACAAAGCAAAACAGGCTTACAAAACAGGATTCCTGGAAACAGGCTCACTTAGAGCCATTGGACCATCACCACATATTCACAGCACTTATCCATGCCCACAGGCGAACAATAGAGCGCGCAAATGCGGATGCTTGGTCGTAACAGTAATTACAGCCACTGTTGAGCATATGGTGTGTCTAGTTTGCGCAGAGCAAGCACCACCGCCAGCAACTCCGCCGGGAAAATTGGGGTAAAATCCGGAAGCCGGACTGACAAAGCCCAGTCTAAAAGTGGACAGTGTATTCCAATGACGGCCTTTTCATGAAATTGAGAAGCATCAGTTTCTATCATTATGCTAACGGGAAAACTTTGTAAATCATCTTCTAATAATCCATTTACTATTTAAGGTGATAAGAGTTTTGAATTATTTGGGAAAATGTCATCATACACAATTTGAACCGAAGCATACAATGTCTACTGCCTCGGGCCCTGCTATGTGTGCGGTGGGTCGCCTGATGCTTACCGCAAGAGTGAACAGTTTCGCGTTAACCGTCTCCCCAAAAGCCGAAACTAGCTTTATCGAGCCGGATGGCTCCCGACATATACTTGATACGAGGCCTTCCCTAACCACGGTTATCTCGCTACCGGTATCAATTATAGCTGTCGCCGGTATCCCTGCGCACTCAATCTCCACCTGCTGTAGCTTCGATTTGCGTGCCTCGTCGAATGACTGGGGCGTT
This sequence comes from Amblyomma maculatum, assembly GCF_055883805.1. Taxonomy (NCBI): domain Eukaryota; kingdom Metazoa; phylum Arthropoda; class Arachnida; order Ixodida; family Ixodidae; genus Amblyomma; species Amblyomma maculatum. The sequence continues at coordinate 886,800 of NW_028146754.1, read as the reverse complement.
TTCATCTCTGCTACTAGGGTTGTCTGGGAGGTTACTGACGCCGGTGTTTCGCATGTCTCTACGTTGGCTACAGCTACCTTTTGAGCTCGAGCGTGTTTCTCCTTCTTTTGCACATTTTGTGAAGCGCGAGGGCATTCGTTTGCTCGGTGGCCAGGTGCGCGGCACTCATAACACTGAATTGGCCGTTTGTTGCTATCATTGTTCGCCGCTTGCGGGGGTCCCTTCGGTTATTCCGCATACACAACAATTTGTTTCGCTGCGCGCCCCTTGCCTTTAGCCTGTTCGAACGTTTGGAGAACGTCGGATATTTCATCCGGTTTTAGCCACCTCTCCTCCTCACGAAGACGCACATACTCTAAGCCCTCAGGGCTCAAGCTACCCTTTATGCGATCTGCGATGATCAATGATACCAGGTCGTCTTTGGTTTCTACGTCCCGTGACCGAAGGTAGTACTGAAAGTACGTCTTAGTGCGCGAGGTGAACTGCGCCCAAGTTTCATCGCGGTGTTTCGTCGCACGCTCAAAGCGTTCGAGGTATTCTGAGGGGTTAAGCTTCAGCTCCTTTAAAACGGCTGTTTTTACCGACTCGTAGCTGCCACACTCATCGTCCCCGAGGTTACGGAGATTGTACCTGACACGCTCAGCTAGTGCTGGCATGATTAAGTGAACGCGGCTTTCGTTTGGCACCTTGAACGTCGTGAAAATTCTCTCGACTTCGTCGAACCATAACGGCACGTCCGCGTCACACGGCAGCTTCAAGCCCCTTAAGGACTTTAGCGCATTGGGAGACTGGATCGGGCCTCATTCGACGCTGATCGTCAATGTCTGACCTTACAGACGTCTGCCCGCTTCCCGCTATCGCCATTGCAACCGCTGGATCTAGCCCAAGTTTCTGTAACTCTAGGCGTTCCTGTGAAATAATTTTCAATTTTTCAAGCTCAAAATTTAGTTCCATGCGGCGAATTGCAACCGCATCGGATACCGACATCTCCGCTACTTCGCAGTAGCGCTCCTGCTACAGGCTAAGTTGTCGCATGCTCCGACTGCTCGCTGTCATCTGTTATATTTCCCCCCGTCTCTCTCTCGCCTACGCTCGCCATCATGCCCCGTGTCAAAATCATACGCCACTTTACACTTCAGCCATAGCCACTTCAACAAAGCACAAGAAATCCCGCTTACCCATGCTGGTGTCGCCAGTTGGGCCTCCGTCCCTTGGTGCCGCAGCCTCGTCGGAGTCCTTCCCCAGAACGCCGCCTCTGGTTCGGGGCCTGGATCACCTTGCTGCTTCTAGCTGGACGTGCGGACGCTTGTTGCCTAGTGGGTTCCCAGGGCCTGGGTGCTCTGAGTGATGCTCGTGGTCGCTGGTTGCCGAACCCTGTCGTGCTGCGCCAGTGATGTTATGCTGGCTTCGAATGCAGTGAAGAACTAGTGGACGAGAACAGTAGACGATGATCTGATGATGGTCAGGAGGAGATATATATTCACAGATGAAAAATATTATTTACATTGGCAAACAGTTACAGTAAGAAGTCACACAGACAACTGCAACTTAAGACAAAATAGACTCTCACACAGAGAAGTCACTACAAGCCCTTACTTTTCTACCGAGCATCTCGGTTAAAGCCTAGGGACTGTAAATACGTGCTAAGCACGGAGCCTCAAACTTGACTGACAAACATGGTCCGAGGACCGCTTTTTGATGACAAACATCAACAAAGACCCGAGGGCGGTCACCTTCGGTGATCCGCCCCGAAAATAAAGCAGCCAATCAAATTATTCAAAAACATGCCACAACCCCCCTGGGTTGGGAATAATCTCGGACCCAGGTCCTTAATTACTTCAAATAAAAATACAACATTCAAAACACACACTCTTTCCACTCGCCGGTTCCCAAACCCTCTCACACGGCGCCTGTCTTTGCCTCCGCTCCTCAGCGTGTTTGCGACGCGACCTTGCAGCTGCACCTTTGTGAAAGAAACGCCGAGGTCACTCAGCCGTCCCGTTCGAGGAAAAGGGGGCGAGGGGCACTGTCCCTTAGCAGTGTATACTCGCCATCGCTCGGAATGTCCCGGGCACAGCGGGAGAACGCTGGGCTGATTGCCTACTTCGGGGGAGAGGGGCAAGTGTCGCGCCTATTGTCGCCCTCTGCTGACCGTAAGCTGGTTCGCAGAAGCGTGCCACTGTTGATCCCGGCTGCGTTCGCGTCTTGGCGACGCCTTGGGGGAAAAGGAGGAGAAAAAAAAAACAGCGCATCAACCGCCAGCGCGACTCCACGTGCGAGTCGCTTTTCACTGCGGCCTTACAGTGACTATGGCATTGGTTCTAGGAATAGCAAGGGGGAGTTGCTAGTTGAGTTTACAGAGCGCAATAACTTAAGAATCATGAATACCTTCTTCAGCAAACGGAAGAACCGAAAATGGACACGGAAAAGTCCTAACGGAGAGACTAAAAATGAAATCGACTTCATAATGTGTTTTTCGCGTTCGTTAAATCAGACAACTTCGTTACAGAGCACAAACGACATCCGTTTATTTTGGGTTACAGCAGACGACTGACGCCCCAAGCGTCTCTTCGTGGTTTTGTCTTTGAAGCCTTCTCGTCTTGGCTTGTCTGTCGACTCGGGGCTGTCTTGTTTCGGTTTCGGTTTCGCAACACATTCCCCCCCGAAAGGACTTGTCATTTTTCTTCGTTTACGTGATCTCCAGGGGGTACAGGAGTTGGATTGGTCGCTTGAGAGATGATCCTCCAGGTAGCTTCAGCAGGCACGATCTCACCTTTCCGTCTCTTCCCGGAAACAGTTTATCAATTCTTGCAATCTTCCATTGTTGCCGTGGCTGCAGGCCATCACGAAGGAGTATCAAATCCCTTTCCTTGAGTGTTTTTCCTTGGCGATCATTCTTCTTTTGCACATTTCGCAGTTCCTCGAGGTATTCTCTTGTCCATCTGCGCCAGAAGGCTTCTGTAGTCTGCTGGCGTCGTACCCATAGTCTGTGAACTGATACGTTGACCTCATCTGCTTCGATTTTCCCCACGCTAGGCAGCAATGTGAGGCGTCTTCCCGTCAAGAAGAATGAAGGGCACAGGGGTTCCGGTTCTCCGGGTTCGTCGTAGACGTGAGTTAAAGGTCGAGAATTTAAGACTGCTTCAATTTCTGCCAGTACAGTGGTTAGCTCGTCGAAGGTCAGAAACTTGGATCCGATCACCTTCTTGAGCGCAAGTTTAGCTGATCCGACGAGGCGCTCATAAAAGCCACCCCACCATGGGGCGCGCTCTACTATGAACTTCCATTCGATTCGTGCTTTTGCGACGTAGTCAAGAACCTCTGGTTTTCGGATAGAGCTCCATAGATAAAGGAGATCTCTGTTGGCCTTCTTAAAGGAAAGCGCGTTGTCACTGTAAATGACCCGAGGTATACCTCGTCTTGAGATTAAACGTCTGAGGGTCATCAGAAAAGACTCTGCGGACATGTCTTTTGCGAGCTCTAGGTCCACTGCTCTTGTTACAGCGCAGGTGAACAGTGTGATATAGGACTTGTACAGCGAGTTTTCTCCTTTCACCAGAAGTGGTCCCGCGAAGTCAACTCCTGTTACCTCAAATGGTTGAGCCTCGTTCACTCGATCAGTTGGAAGCGGTGCTGTCACTTCTGTGGCTGGACGGGCATTGTAGCGCTGACAGGTTATGCACCCTTTGATGATTCTTTTCACTAGCTGACGGGCTCGCACAACATGATACCTCTCTCTCACCTGTACCAGAGTATCTCTTGCTCCACCGTGAAACACTTGCTGATGTGCTTGACGCACGAGCAGTTCTGCTAGTCGATGTCGACTTGACAGTACAACTGTATGACGTTCGTTGTACGGCTTGCCGCTTTGTTGAAGTCTGCCGCTTATGCGCATGATACCATCGTTGTCAATAAACACTGGAATGTCTCTGAGAGGCGAGTCTGCGGGAAAGCGTTCGCCTTTTTCCACGCACTCAATTTCTCTTTTCAGGTCATCTCACTGAGTTTGCCGTATCCAATATTTTTCGGCTTCATTCAGTTCAACCGCCGTCAATGGACCCTTGTCACTGCTCAGACGTCGCAACTTCTTGATGCATCTAAATACCCATGCAGTCACTCGGAATAGTCTTGTGGCACTGCTGTATCGATCTGTGTCCAACAGCATGGGAACTTCTGTGGTACTCGTCGCTTGAAGGACCTCTACGCTTCGTCTTTCTTCCTCCATTGTCGGAATGTTCCTTGGAAGGGAAGAGATCTGTGGCCCAGCGTCTTCCGTTGCCTTCATCCAGTGCGTTCCTTTCCACCAGGTAGAGCTCTCAACAAGCTGATCAGCTGTTACTCCTCGAGTCATGATATCCGCCGGATTTTCTGACCCTGGGCAATGCCTCCACGCTGAGGTATCGGTAAGACGCTGTATTTCCATTACTCGATTCTTCACAAATTGCTTCCATTGCGACGGCCCTCCTACAATCCAGTGCAGTGCTATCATCGAGTCAGTCCAGAAATACGTCGTTTGCGGTGGCTCTTTCAGGCTCTCCAGAATGTATTGATTCAGTCTGGCAGCCAAGAGGCACGCCATCAGTTCCAGTCTTGGAAGAGTCAGTTGTTTAATCGGGGCGACCCTTGACTTGCTGATTAGGATGCTCGAAGTTGTAATCCCATCCACATCTGTTACGCAAATGTAGGCCACCGCTCCGTATGCCACAGGACTGGCGTCAGCAAACACATGTAGGACTGTTTTCGTGGTAGGCTCGACAGTGTCGGATTTGTAGCACCGCTGCACTTGAACTCTTTCCAATTCGTTTAGTTCCGCACACCACTGCACCCACTTCGTGTCCAGATCCGTCGGTAGGATATCATCCCATTCCACATTTCTCTGCCACAACTCCTGGAATAAAGCCTTTGCCCTGACGGTGAATGGAGCTAGCCATCCAAGTGGGTCATAGAGTCTCGCCGTAGTCTTGAGCACAGACCTTTTTGTGCTTGTACCTGGCTCGGATGGATCGTTTGCCAGTGGGGTGAATGTCAGGTTATCTGTGCTTGGGTTCCACGTCAATCCCAGCATTTTGAGAACTCCTGGGAGGTACCCGAGGTGCCTTGCTTCGCAGTCATCCGCCACAAATCGCTCGTTCAATGCCGGATTGTTGGATGCCCACTTGTGCAGTTTCATAGATGCCGCCCTGAATATTGTATTCGCTTCTTCATAGAACTTCAGCGCTTCGTCTTCGTTTTCTGCTCCCGTTAAAACGTCATCCACATACAAGCACTGCGCCAGTAGCGAAGAAGTCTCCGGATAGTCTCGTTCCATTATCTTCAAATGATGCTGGAGAGTCGCTGTCAACAAGAAAGGACTTGCGGTGGTTCCGAAGGGAACTCGCTTCATTCGCCAAGTCTGTATCTCGCCTGTTGCTCCATTTGCATCCGGTTTTGCATGGTGCCACAGAAAGCGCAATGCATCTCTGTCGTTCTCTCTGATCTCGATTTGCAAAAATGCCTTTTCAATGTCGGCTACCAAAGCTATTTTGTGGCTTCTGAAATTTAGTAACAGTGCTACAAGGTCGGCTGTCAAATTCGGACCGCTTTCGAGGTTTTGATTCAGGGATTTTGCCTTCTGTCCATGCGATGAAGCGTCAAAAACTACTCGCAATCTCGTTGTATTACTCGTTTCCCGAAAAACCGGCTGATGGGGCATGTAGTAATAATAATAATAATAATAATAATAATAATAATAATAATAATAAGTTTATTATTCAGCTTTCCCTCTTCCTCTTTTTCTACTATCGGTTCAGCTATGCCTTCCATGCAATACTGTCTGATGACAGCGTCGTACTCCTCCAAGAGATGAGTTTTTCGAAGGCGGTTTGTCAGTTGTGACAAGCGTTTTTCAGCAACTTCCTTGTTGTCACTTAAATCTATATTCTCCTTCCATGGAAGGGCTACCTCGTATCTAGAACCACTGCGCCTGATATTCTCTTCGAAAGAATCAAGCAGCTTGTGCTCTGCACAGCTGTCATCATCCGTGACTCCGATCGACTCGAGAGTCCAGAATCGTTCCAAGCAGTTTGCAGCTTCTCTCTCGGCTAGTGATACGCGAAGAGCAGTGATTTGCATGCATTGCGAGTCACAAGTCTTGTACCCTACTGGGCCCTGAATACACCACCCAAAGGATGTCTCCACTGCTCGCAGTTTCCCGTTGAGCTTCTTGTTTCTTCCCGTTACAAATTCCCAGTAGTGCTCTGAGCCGATAAGCAGGTCTACGTCACCTCTTTCGTTATCCCAGGTCATGTCAGCGGCAGTTACGGATCCAAGTAATTCTTTAATCTTGAGGTCAGGGATCGGGATCCTTTGCTCACAGATTATGTTGGTCTCAAGAGCTTCTATCTGATACATCTTCTTATTGTGCGCGGTTAGCGACACCAGCACTCTGTTGAAATCTCGTTCTGACTGGTGTCCGCCGAACACACCAACTTTCAGCGTTTCTTCTCCAACAATTTTACAACCGAGTTTTGCAGATGCTTTCTCCGTAATGAATGACCGTTGGCTTCCGCTGTCAAAGAGAGCACGTAAGTAGAGGGCTTTACGTTCGCCGACACACAATAACGTTGCCGTTTGTAGCAGTACTTCTCGCCGTTTAGGTACTTCTGACGTAGACTGCAAGTTCACGGGGACAGTCTTCACATCGTTCACATTAGCCTTGACTTTCGGATGGGTGAATTCCGGATCACACATGGTTGTCGCGTGTCGTCCTGCACAAATTGTGCATCTAATCTTGCTTCTGCACTCGTTAGCACGGTGACTCAGTTTCACGCATCGAAAGCAACGTCTTCCCGATCGTAGCATTTTCTTCTTTTCTTCTAATGGAATGCTAGCACAGCAAGCGGCAGTTTCGTGGTCACTCTCCTTGCAAAAGAAACAACAATTTGGTTTTGCGGTTTGGTGAAGTAGAGCTGCTGATGATTTAAATTTCGTTCCAGCGCTGTTGTTTTTACTCTCTGCTGGGCTGAACATCTTCGGCTTTGACGCCTGCTGCTTCTTACTCATACTTTGCTGCGCAATCAGGTTTTCGCGGCTTTGCACTTCGATCCTCAGAACGTCAACGAGCTTGTTAAGTAATGACAGCGTACCTTTTGTAGCTGTTTCTCTTTCTGTTGACTCTCCCGGTGCGTCATCGTCCCGCAGCGGAATTCCTCCTCCGGCCGGGCTCCGTGTTATGGCTTCCGACCCCTCCTCCTTCGCCACGGTCCGATGGAAGTCGAGCAATAATTCTTTCGGCAGAGCGCGCTGTACGAGGGGGAAGAGCAGTGTTCCGTACGTTTCCTGCTCCTGGCCAAGCACCTGCAGGCCGCGGATCCGAGAGACGAGGGTATCGTATAACCTCCGGAGGGAGCGTATGTCTTCGGCGCTCCGCACAGGCTCGAGGTCCAAGAGCGCACGCATGTGCGCTTGCACGATGGCGTCCGCTTTCCCGAAACGTCTGGTGAGCAGCAATATGGCGTCGTCATAGCACTGCGATGTGGGAGGGAGGCCCTGTATCGTTCTCGCTGCTTCGCCTGTCACCACCGATTTTAGGTATCCAAATTTATCCAAGGTCGTCAGACGGTCGTTTTTGTGAATCATTTGCTCGAACTGCTCCCAAAATTCTTGCCATGACACTTCTTTGCCGTCAAATTTTATGAGCTCTAACCTTGGAAGCTTCACCTGGCAGGCCCCGTTCGTCGTGGCTGCGTCGTTGGGGTGTGATGCTTCTTTCGGCTGCCTCTTTCCTTGAATTTCTTTAATTTCCTCTTGGAGCTTCGCGATGTATGTAACGACCCGGTCGTCATACTCGATAGATTCCTCGTAGTCCTGCTCAGCTTCTTTCTTTGGCACTAGCGTCTCGACAGAGGCGTTAACTTCGTTCAGCTGGGTCTGCAGAGCGCTAAGTCTCGCCAAAAAAACACTGAGTTCTTTTACATTGTCCATGCGGCTCTTCATGCAGGAGTCAATATCGGAAAAGAGGCGGGTCACCTGAGACCGAAGAGCCGTTCTCTTCGCTTTGTGTCGTTCCATGTCGCTGCACTCTGGTAGCACTGGACGGCGGCTTCAGGGTAGAAATTGGCTTTTTCTTCGATATTAGTCGCCTCCAGGACTGGTAGTTGTCTTCGTTAGGTCGCGGCGTACATCCCGGGTTTCGGCACCAACTTTATCTTTATTTCGCGTTCGTTAAATCAGACAACTTCGTTACAGAGCACAAACGACATCCGTTTATTTAGGGTTACAGCAGACGACTGACGCCCCAAGCGTCTCTCCGTGGTTTTGTCTTTGAAGCCTTCTCGTCTTGGCTTGTCTGTCGACTCGGGGCTGTCTTGTTTCGGTTTCGGTTTCGCAACAGTGTTCAACCCCCGCCATTATGCAAGATGTAAAGGTAATCGGGAAAGTGCGATGCAATGACCACAGGATGGTGAGGTCCCGAATTAGCCTAAATCTGAAGAAGGAACGCAACAGATTAGTAAGAAAGAAATCAATCAACGAATTGGCGGTGAGGGGGAGGGCAGAAGAGTTCAGGATCTCGCTACAGAATAGGTATTCAGCTCTAACTGAGGATGGTGACGGCACGGAACAATAATTTCAGAGATATCATTACTGAGTGCGCGGTAGAAGTAGGCGGTAGGATAGTTAGAGAGGATACCGGTAAGCTGTCTAAGGAGACGAAAGGTTTGATTAAGAAACGCCAAAGTATGAAAGCTTCCAATCCAACAGACCAGATCGAATTGGCCGAGATATCAAAGCTAATCAAAAAGCGCAAGGTGGCCGATATAAGGAAGTATAACATGGAGAAAATTGGGCATGCTGTGAAGAACGGGGGAAGCCTTAAAGCGGTAAAGAAGAAATTTAGCATTGGCAAAAATCAGATGTATGCGATAGGGGACAAGGCGGGCAACGTCATCACTAATATGGACAAGATAGTCAAAGTAGCCGAGGAGTTCTATACAGATCTCTACAGTAGCCAAAGTAGTCAGGACCGTAATGAGATTGGCGGTAGGGAAAAACAGTCAGACGTTCCACCAGTGACGAAGGACGAGGTCAAGAAAGCACTAGAAACTATGAAAATGGGAAATCAGCTGGAGAGGATCAGATAACTACAGATTTGCTGAAGGACGGGGGGGATATCGTGCTAGAAAAACTGGCCACCCTGTATACGCAGTGCCTGGTGTCATCGACGGTACCGGAACCATGGAAGAACGCGAACATTATCCTCATTCACAAGAAAGGGGACTCTAAGTACCTTAAAAATTACAGACCAATCAGCTTACTGTCTGTTACGTATAAGGTATTTACTAAGGTCATCACTAATAGAATCAGGACAACCTTAGACTGCAATCAAGCAAAGGATAAAGCAGGGTTTCGGAAACGTACTCTACTATCGATCATATCCATACCATCAATCAGGTGATAGAAAAATGCTCGGAATACAACCAGCCCTTATACATAGCATTCATTGATTACGAAAAAGCATTTGACTCAGTTGAAACCTCGGCGGTGATGCAGGCATTGCGAAATCAGGGGGTAGACGAGCCGTACGTGAAAGTGCTGGAAGATATATATAGTGGCTGCACAGCAACCATAGTTCTGCAGAAAGAAAGCAACAAAGTTCCCATAAAGAAAGGTGTTAGGCAAGGAGACACAATCTCCCCAGTACTATTCACAGCTTGTTTAGAGGAAGTATTCAGAGACTTGGAATGGGAGCAGTTAGGGATAAGAGTAGATGGAGAATACCTCAGTAATCTGCGATTTGCTGATGACATTTCCTTGTTAAGCAACTCGGGCGATGAACTGCAAATAATGATTGATGACCTAGACAGGAAAAGTAGAAAGGTAGGCTTGAAAATCAATATGCAGAAGACTATGGTAATGTTCAACAGCCTCGGGAAGGAACAGCAGTTTACATTAGGTAGCGAAATACTGGAAGTAGTAGGCGAATATGTCTACTTAGGACAGGTAGTAACCGAAGATCCGGACCATGAAAAGGAAATAGCAAGAAGAATAAGATTAGGATGGAGCGCATTTGGCAAGCCATCGAAGATTACTACTAGCAGCTTACCGATATCGCTCAAGAGGAAAGTATACAACAGTTGCATCTTACCTGTACTCATCTATGGGGCTGAAACGTGGAGGCTAACCAAGAGAGTTCTACTTAAGTTGAGAACAACCCAGAGGGTATGGAACGAAAAATGGTACGGGTAACATTAAGAGACAGAAAGCGTGCTGAGTGGGTCAGAGAAATAACTCAAGTTACCGACATTCTAGTAGAAATTAAGAAGAAGAAATGGACATGGGCAGGAGATGTAGTGCGAAGAGAGGATAACCGATGGTCGCTGAGGGTAACAAACTGGATTCCAAGGGAAGGAAAGCGTAGCAGGGGGCGGCAGAAAATTAGGTGGGCGGATGAGATTAAGAAGTTCGCAGGGGTCAAGTGGATGCAGCTAGCACAGAACCGGGTTAAGTGGAGAAATATGGGAGAGGCCTTCGCCCTGCAGTGGGTATAATCAGGCTGATGATGATGATGATGAATAAAGGGGTTGAACTGCTTTCTTGAGAATAGGAGCATAAAGAAATAGAGGAAGGTATGACAGGAGACAATGCTGGCCTGGTCAGCCCAACTAATCAAGCACAGTCCCAAAATCAGTGTTATTAATCAGGCCTGCATTACCCAATATATAAATTGTATGTCAATAATTCCAGAAACAATATATGGAAAAAAGGAAGTTGTCTTGACCTCAGAAATTTATTGAGGTATGAAATAAAAGAACCCTCATGAAAACGATATGCGGTACCCGAGTTATGGCTGTCCTAACCAGCCACACTAGGCAAGAAAGTGATTCTGAGAAAAACGCGGCCCTAGAAGGTTGTGAGAACGCTAACTTTTTTTTGTCAAGATATAAAATGAAATTTTTAGGGCATGCTCATAGCATGGACATTTGAATAACTATTAAGTGCCATAAAGCTGTGTAAGCTGGTTCTGAATTTAGAGAAGTAAATAATATATGTGTCACACGGGTCCAGGCCTGTAGAATGCGCGTAATCTGTTGGCATTGCGAAATTCATTGAGGTAATTTCTGGATAGGTATCGCGGGGAAAGACACGGGGCTTTTTTTTTTTTCTTCTTTTCTAAGTTCCACTATAGCAGATGCTAGGACGCTGCAGGCGTCGATACAGTCGTCGTCGGCGCGCCTCGCCATGAGGACAGCCTTCGCTTCCGTGCACAACGCATGTCGCATCTCGATGCACCGTGAGCAACCACACAACGTTTAACACGTTGCTCGAAACTGTTCAGAGGGCAGGACGAGGGATCGTAAATCCGGCAATCGCAAAAATGGCGAAAGGCGAACAGAACGCACGAAGCACGAAGACAGCCAACTACAGCCAAGAGCCGGAGCAGACAACGCGGGGAGGTAGCCAGCGGAGACCAACGCGTCAGCGGGCGCAGCAGCCAATAGCAGTCGCTCGATCCTCCGCGTTTTCGCGGAGCGCGCGCTTTGCCCAATCGCAGCCTTGAATTTGAGCGCGGGAAACTAGAAAGTTGTCGCCCGCCTCGACCGCGCCGCTGTCGACGCTGCCGAGGGTGGCAGAAGAAAGCGCAAAAATTCACGAACAAAACAAGATCACGATGGCGGCGCTCAGTTTGGCGGGAAAGGAATGGCGCCCGCGAAGTTAGGAATTTTCGGCGCTTGCTCGCTGCTCCGCGGCTGCCGCCGCTTGTCATATAATTAATTTCGAGTATTTCTACAGCAAGTTGGGCATTGATAATTACAGGAAGGGTAGTGTATAAGACATACTACTGACTATGTCGCGATTTTTCGGTTTTCAAATGTCGCGTCCACCCTTAAAAGCGGAGAAAAAAAGGGGGGTGGGGGGCCCGCACCGGTCGGTTTTATCAAATAAATAAACTTCACGAAAACTTAAGAAACTAGCATAGAGAAAGAAATTCTTTCTCTATAAAAAAAGTGGTACTCGACTTTCACCCTTGAAAACAATTATATATGTTTGGCGTTTTGAGAGCGCCTCTTTCTTCTCCACCCATAAATAATTTCGTATTTGTCGCAGTTTTTATTTTTATTATTACTCTGAATAATTTATTTATTATATTATTAAAGCAGCAGTAATATTAGTGCTAAGGTAAGACGTACGCACGACCACGGCCGGTCTCAAGGGAGAGCGAGAAGCGCGCTCTCGCGCTCTCCCTCGAGACCGGCCGTGGCACGACGTCGTGGACGTACTACGCCGCTGTATTGTAGTAGCGATCGAGGCTCGCCGGGCGTGGCGACGGCGCAAGATGTTGGCTGCCTGTATAGATATATAAAAAACCTAGGCGAACTTTTTCGAGCCTTGCAGTCAGAGGAAAAGGTGCAGCGTGGTTTTTCGCTTTGAAAAACTAAGAAACTCGCATATATTCCATACGTTCCTGAAGTGCGCGGTGTCTCTGACAATGCCTGGGCCGGTTTCAAGGAAACGGCGTAAGAAGTATTTGGAGCGCGGCGCGTTCTTCGGCGTACTGGCTTCAACTTTTTACAGGCGGCGAAAGGGCCACGACACTGCCGCCGGCCGAAGTGACTCAAAAGCGCACGTCCCAAGTGCTCAAAAAGGTGACTGCAGAGGTGAGTCGGGGGCATCGTTCTCCAATGACGCACCGGCCTATGGGGAGTCTTCAAGTAGCCAGAGTCGAACTGTCAGGCCCGATAACACGACTGACGGCGAGCCTTCAACCAGCTACAGTATGTTTGAGAGCGTGGAGTCCGACACCACGCCCGACGACGAGCCTAGCAGCTGGAGTCATGACGATTGCAGTGGGTCTGGCACAATGACCGACGATGAGCCCTCAAGCTGCCGCAGTGATAACGACAGTGTAATAAGTCCGAAAATGACATTTCGAATGACTGCACAGAAGTCAGTGACAGTCTCGACGATGACTTTCGAACAAGCTTTGACGAACTTGACACATCTGAAAATGAAGAGGACCTGCCATTGTTCAGTGCCCAGCTATGTAATGAAACCTTACCCCACTCCCAGGTCACTAAGGCTGGTGCTGTAGCAGCTGTCATGGCATTTGCCATTTCTCATGGTCTAACTTGGACAGCACTGGGCGACCTGACAAAACTGATCAATTTTATTTTTGGAGAAGATGTCTTACCCCCAAGTACATACACATTCCGCAAACTGTGGTTCAAGGAAACTCAAGATGTGGTACAGTACTACTACTTCTGTGAGGAGTGCAAGTCCGAGCTGAAGGTCGATGCAAAATCTGCTCAGTGCCCCAAATGCAAGCGCAAAAAAAGCCTTCAAAAACTTAAAAACCAAGGCTTATTTTTTATTCTTCTAGATATGGAAAAACAGCTTCGCTTCCTAATTGACAGCACGAAACAGGAACTACATCACAACTTGCAGAAGCTTGCAGAGCCTGCCTCAGTCATCTCATATGTGACTAGTGCCGATTGCTATGCAAGAATGCAGAAGGCCAGAAATCTTGGGAGCGACGACCTCACCCTTACTGTCAACGCAGATGGAAGTCCAGTGTGGAAGTCGTCAAAGACATCAGTGTGGCCTGTGCAGTTTATTGTTAATGAATTTCCAACGCACTTGAGATTCAAACATCCCATTCTGGCAGGGCTCTGGTTTGGAAAAACCCATCCGAGAATGCAACTTTTCTTGGAAAAATTTGTGCATGAAGTTAACCACACCAAACCATTGAGGTGGAAATATGAGTCAAGCACACACCTGTCTAGACCTGTTGTGCTGTGCTGGTCAGTTTACGCACCTGCAAGGGCAGCCGTGTTGAATATGGTTGCCTTCAATGGCTACTTCGGATGCCCATGGTACTTCATCCGAGGAAAGCATATAAAAGGTAAGCAGTCATATGCAGTGGTTTAGGGAATGTGAGAATGTAGGGGTCATTACTGGCACTGCATGTTTTCAAGTACATAAGTTTGCACGAGCTATACTTATATGCCTTATATTCTCATTGGTCTTCAGGGAGTCTGCGGTATGTCACACATGAGCAGCCAGAAGCCAGGACGACAAAGATGGTTGAGCGTGACATGAAGTTGGCAGTCGACTATGCTGAAAATATGAATGGTTTCAAAGGACCGTCTCCACTGATCAGCCTGAAAGGTTGGTTTTTCCTCCACCTCCTCTCCTGCTTATATGTGTTTTGCATTGGAATAGCTGCTAGTAGTTTTTGGTTGTGAGAAGGAACTTCAGCACTAAACATTTCTGAAGAAGCTTAGATATATCTTACAGCTACCACTCTCAGCCTTTCCTCATGCTCCGATAATACAGAGCGACAAAATACTCCTAAATTGGTAGCACAGACTCGTAGTGATTAATTCATCACTGGTAGCTGCCACCACTTAAAATATCATACTGGTTTTTAATTTTTTACTATTGCAGGCAAGCTGCGTTACAGACCACAGAACTGTGCCTCTGTTGTCTTCAACTGATAAATCTCAGGCTTAATAGCTGGAAATTTGAATTCTGAGACATGATAACCATCAGAAGAAGTAATCACTTGCAAGTTAGGCTCATGGCAGAATTTAGGCTCGCTGCAGTTTGAACTAGATGAATGCTGCAGTTGCTGCCAACAAATAACAGCATGAAGCTATCAGCACTGGATTCAGGTGAGACCTAAGGAGGCTGCAGGCCAGAGCCTTGTCTCCAAGGGTTAGAGAAGGGCACCCAATTATTCTAACCTACTTCACATATGGGACCACAAATAAGAAAATTTTTAGCAACTGGTATAGAGAAAAAAAAACAGAACGAAAAGACAGGGACTTCACCTAATCTGTCTTTGTTTAGCTGCAGGGAGACCTTATCGAGCCGCAAAAACAGGTATTCCCTACCCCTCTGGGAGGCCCTTTTTTATTGGGAGGCCCTTTTTTGTGAGGTGAACTGCACTTGCTTAGATTTGGAGCAGTATGAGTAGTTTCCTGTCAATCCCTCAATCCCGTGGTTGTGGATGACATAAAATAAAATATAACCTGAACAATAGATGAGATAAGCAGGAAAATCTTTTTTCACTGCCACGACCAATAGCGCCCTACATTTCTCATAGTTTCATCGCTTGTTTTCTCCTGCTTTAGGGGGAAAATATAGGCGGCAGACTAATAACTAATGTATCACTCTTTCACTAATTGAAATGATCACATCTCATTCTTTTTTTAGTTTGATGTGGTTAAAATGAAATTGGCTATATTGCAGAAGTATAGTATAGAAGCAAGAACAAACCACCAATGAAGGAGGTGGGGTGGGGGTTAAATGCACATTAGCTCAGGGCCCCCATTTTTCTTAATCCAGCATGGCAGCTATGATTGCAAAGATCCATAGGAACTATATGAGCAGCTGCTACAGTAATGGCAGGTGTGAAGGTTTCTGCATATATCCCGCATTCAACTGTGAAGCTTGAAGTTACGGTAGAGGTCAGTCTGGCATACGTATTAATCATAGCTGTCATGCAATTTGCTTCAGCCTAGTTGTACGTGGTTTTAATTTACTGCTATACAGTTGCAGGACAGCAAAACAGTTTCAGATCAGCTAGCTAGCAATGAACAAGCGTTGAAATTTGTAAAATTGTGTCAGCTGAGTTATTTTTCTATCCAAAAAAAGAAAGCCGGCCAGGTTAGCTCAATTCTTTTCTTCAGACCGATTTATTCTCATAAACTATGCTTACTTCCTTATTGTCCCATATGCATTTTCTACGAGTTCAAGCATGCCATTCTTCATCGTTACGATGTTTTCCTGACATTAAATGAGCTATATTATTTCCTCTTCCAGGTCTTGATCTTGTCAATGGCCAGAGTGTTGAGTATATGCACTGCGTCTTGCTCGGTGTTGTGAGGCAACTCACTGAGGTCATCTTCTCCTCTTCGAACTGTGGTCAGCGCTTCTACATTGGTAAGCAAATGCCTGGTTTTCCTGTCTGTCATTTTGGGCTCACAAGCTTTAAGCTAGAAGTATTGTCAGTATTGCAGCCTACTATGTTCAGTTTTGCAGGATACGGATTTTGTGCTTTTGTGCAATTGGCACATAATTTATGGCAGTTTACTAACTACTGAATACTATGAATAAAATGATATGCTGAGTCTCTTTTGCAATTGGTTCTACTATCCTCTTTTCCCAAGTGTGGTCTCTCAATTGCACTTTGTTTTGTTTCCTTCAGGGCTTTGGGTGGGTCAAGACTACCAAAATTTCATTTGAATATTTCTCTTTCTGATCGACATTTATAAGGAATCAATGACCCCTTTCTTAAAATACATGTCCTCGCTTAAAAATGCATTACCGTCTCATATGCCTTTTTTCACTATTGCATACACCTGAATATTAAACTTTTATCTTTACTGAATGCCCAAAAGTGGTTTGTTGATGGACTGTAATATAAGTGCGCCACAAAAATGTGACAAAGAGGAGACGTGGACAACGACGGCGCAGAACTGACAACTTATTTATTGGAAGAACGGAAGAGCATATATACACACACACTTGGTATACGCCCACCTTGACCACCTTGACACAAAGACTGGCCCACGATGGCCCCACCGCAGGGAACCACATCCACCATATCCACCACAGAAGCAAGATCACGTACCATGTACACCTTTTGCTACCATCTCCAACATGGCGCTACGAATTCAGTCGTGTTTTTGGTGGGTAGAGTGGAAAATGGTGGCCATGGTTATTTTTCGGTGGTCATGAAGTGGGCAGTATGGTGGTCGAGATTGACAACCATAAAGCATGCCCATCATGGACACGAAAAAAGGACCATGGACACCGTTTTTCCACTCTAAATACCATAAACCCACCACAAAACGATGGTGGATTTAAGGTAATCTATGGTGGGATTTTCGATAGGGACATCCTCTATTACCCGCTCCATTTTTATTATTCTTTATATGCAATTATTTTAAATGTTATAGCTGTCCTATCAATACACATCCCATACATACCTGTCTTCCTTTTAGTGGTCAACTGGAACAGGCTAATATGGTTTGGAACAAGAAATCAGATGAACGATGATAAAATATGCTCGAAGGGAATACGTACATTCAACAAAGTCGGACTGTTACGTACACTCATTTCAATTGAAATTAAAATCTGCGTTCTATGATCACATGTGCATAAGGGTTATACAATAGCCAGCTATATTCCGCGGAACAAACAATAAAGAGCTTTATATGCTGGTCTAAACCTCAACAAGTTGATCTTCCATTCCGAGCATTTTTACGGTGTTCTTAAATTACCTCATAAATTGCTCTACCTATGCCATGTTAACTTAAAAATTACGTGACCAGAATGAGGGTGAGGTAGCACTTACAATATTTCCTGGTTCCACGTCCCAAACTTGAAAGTAAGGATAGTGCTCTCCACGGAAGACGAAGCACCGCATCTCTGCGGGACACACTGTGCACTGCAAACCACAAATAAAGACACCAATTAGCATGCATGCCCATTAAAGAAAGCTTGCAAAAGTAACTTAGCGTGGGTTCATTAATTTAGTTATGTTCTGCAAAGAGAAGTTGAGATTTCGAACATAATCTACGAAAAGGCATTAAAAATAAGCAGTTGTACTGACCTTGACATAGATGCGCATTTCTGCCTATATGTCACGTTCTTGACGCTTCCAGATACCAATACGCTCTGAGGTGACCCCGAATCAGTGATTTGTGTCCTAAAACGGAGCCTTTTTATACCTGCCAGAGCACTTCGACCGGTGAATCATGATTGGTTCTATAAAAGAGGGCGCATTCAAGGTTATCTTGTCCATGTGCGCTCAGTACAACCCTGTCCCTCTTCCCTTGAATTCCAACACTTTCAACTTTTATTGTTCTCAGACAAAGATATCCCTGGTGGGGACGGAAATGACCTACAAAAGAAATGGAGCCTGCACTTATCTTTTTGGCCTAGGAGGTATTGTAAGTTGGTTTAGCTGTAAGCTGTGACTTGTTCTGATGAGTCAAGATCAGTGGCATCTGACGCCGCCAATTTTGTATACTGTTTCTAGACAATCTCTGCACAGTCTATATGGCTTTTCGGTAGCGTCTTGTTTTTTGAATATATTTTGGACAACTTAGGAGCATGTGAAACTATCTGAAGTACAGAGGACATAGCCCAGAATGGTGTTCGTATACGGTTTAGAGGTCACGTGAAACCGCTCTTGATCCAAAGGCTGTTGGGAAGAAATATATAGGAACATCGCAGTAAGGAGAAAATATATATCCCGAAAAGAAATTGAATTGCCATAAATGAATATGCTTTTCGCTACACATATTTGGTAAGGATATCAAAGAGTGCAAAGTATACAATTTTTTTACCAGCACGCCTATGTATCCACCTCACTTATAACTTAAATTATATGTAGTTTTTTAAACAAGTTTTATTCTTAAACTTCTTACTTTCGTTACCTCTTGAAGGTTCTTTCTTCTGATATTGCCCTGTTTGTCAGGTATGGCTTACTATGGTTTAATATTTTCGAATTTTATTTATCCTTTTCTTCTATTTATTATATAAATTTATTGCATTAGCCAATGGTGGTTCTTAACCATACACTGAACGCTCTTGGAAAACGCGGTTTGTGTGCTCTTTCGAGGATACGGAAGCGGTTCTTGGGCTGTCATGAGACAGCATGTGGTGCCGGGGGCCAGGTGGTATGGCGACAGCAGGAGTGATGGGATAGCGCTGTACAGGTGAGTTCATTCCCTTATCAGTTTTTGTTTGCCTATAAATAACTCCAATATGAGGAGCTAGTTTACTCAGACATGCTACCAGCTAGGTCACTATAGAACTTGTCTATCCAAATTTTCGGGAAGTATTTGTGGTTAAGGCGGCGGTTCCGCGGTCGCAATCTTTAGAGTAGTTCACATTCTGCCACCAGGCTGCGCCACTACTCCGAAAAGGAATCATTGAGTGCCCAGTCTTCTTGAACTGGGCTGCCTGAAGGCTTTTCTTTTGTTGCTGCGCGGGCTTCCAGATATTTTTGTAGCTTCACAGGGAAGTCCACGCAGCCAAGGAAAGAACTGTTGTCCCCGTCTTGCGCACCATGGGCTGCTTCACTCAGCTCCTCTCTTCACTCCACCACAATGCTACTTCGAAAAATACAGACCAGGGCAAAGTGACAAGAGCCTTCCATCTCCTGCCTACACTTTATCACACAAGATATCTGCAGCAAGCAAAGCAGCAATGAGGGCTAGTTGGTTTACCATATCTGCAGCACTGCAAAAGGCTGAGGAGCCCTTGCAATAATGCTCCTAACTGCCTCTCGGCCCTTGGCACTGTAATAGAGAATTGTGCTCCTACTGTCACCACCGGCAATTTTGGGGGCGAGAGACCAGAAGAGCTCAAATGTCTATATTAGTGAATGTGATCCTGATTGGACCGGGGTGCGTCTGCCTTTCGCAGTGCTGCAAAAATCTTGTGAGACCAAGTATAGTTTCCCTTGTAGAGCCACGAAACAGACTGCCACAACCCCCCCCCCCCCTCCCTTTGTGTGGGTGAGGAATTTGGAATGGACATCAGTCGTCTAGGCGGCTTTGACTGCAGTATGCTAGCTCGCCTATACACAAATAAAACAGGGTGTCAACATGATGACAGTGCAAGTTTAGTACTAGTAAAAAGGAAAAGCGGATGCCAAAAAGGGGAAAGTGGCGATATCATGCAAAGTATTGGTTTGTGTCTCATGCATATATTTCTGCAGGCTTCGTCAATGAACCTTAGTTGAATTCAGCGCCTGTCATGTGTTCTTTTGATCCCCACGCTCTGAAATCACGTGATCGCTGCTTTGGAATACGGATACACTATAGGTTAGGGAGATAAGGTAATAGCAGAGCACAAGTGGGCATGCCCCGAGTAATTACCGCACCCCTCACCTGTTTATCACAGCGCTCACGGCATGCTCATTGTTGCCGCACTATTACCCTATCCCGAAAAGTGGTAGGGGACCCTTTTCTAAAGCTCTCTGTTGTTGATGCGATAGATATAGTAGAAACTGCCAGCTCTTGGGCGAGCTCTTGCGATCTGAGAGCTCTTGGAAACTGCCAGCACTTGTGCACTACAAAAACATTGTTGCTTTATCAAACGCTAATACATATATGATAATTAGCTGAGCTTCAGTCAACAGTCGTCCTTGTTTTTTTTTATTTCTTACTTGTTCAACCTTGAAAACTAGAGTTGGCAAGCTCCAAAGTGCAGGTAAGTGAATGATTGGCTGTTTTTTTTCTTTTAAGATGAGTCGATATTGCGAAAGAGACATGAAATCCGCCACAATGCTCTGTACCGTGCAGGATGCCGGCATGTATTCATGTTCACTACTGCACTGAAGAGGCGGTTTCACACTAAAGTATGAGGGAAATGGGGACAAGGGGGGGAGGAGAGGGGGGGTGTTGTACAGGAGCATTGCCAGAAGACAGGTCCGAACAGGGTTAGTTTTGTAGGCACTTACGGGGTCCTCTTTGCCTTTCCCAATTTGGTGGTCATTTGAGTCCTCATTTAACTTATTCACGCGCGGGCGCGCGCGCGCGCGTTTCTCTATGTGTGTGAGGGAGAGACAGAGTGCGTGTGCAATTGAAGGAACACACAATTTTGAGGCAATTAGAACAAATTTTTAATGACCGAATCAATCTCCTAGCAATATTTATATCCTGTGGCATTTCCCTCGACACTGAAACCTGAAAAGTAGCGCGCTATGGAAGAAACTGCGCTGGCCTGTTCCAGCTTCCTGTGATGATGCATGCGCTTTCTGATCCAATATGGGTGGACTACTGTTCATTATTAGCTTGGAGCCAAGCTCTATTGTGCTCATTACACAGGGCATACACACGTATGAAGCACGTATACTGAACTGTTGAGCCCACCCTTGGACTTCGTGCGTTGGTGGAAAATAATTTCGAGATGTGGCAATTTGCATGTATATTCAAACATTTGCAGCATAATAATTGGAGCCCAATGTTTACTCCATGCAAGTGCGCCCATCTTTACCAAATGTATATATATATATATATATATATATATATATATATATATATATATATATATATATATATATATATATATATATATATGTTGTTCTGGAAAGGCCGAATGAAATGCCAAACTATTAAACGCATTGATCAAATCGCGTTCTGTCGGATTTTGCATGTTTTTATTGAATTTTTAATACCAATGCTGTACAGCGGTTTTGCCTCATGGAAGCAAACAGAAACGCGTTCTTTGTATTTTTCGAAATTCTCACATGCTTTTATATAAAAGTCAGCTTTGATAACATGATCGGATATCTTTCAAAACGCAGCAAGTCGTGTTGCTTCAAAGCAAAGTTCAAATGTAAACGCAACAAACTAGTCTTTGAGACGTCGGGTGAGTGGACGTCTCGGTGACACGAGATCTGGCTTACTTGAGATAAGGGTCCCATTCTTTTGGAAACGCTGTGCCTGCCGATTGGTTTTTATAGCGTTAGTTCGATTTCTCACTTAAGCGAGTTGCGCGTTTCTACGAGAATCATAAACAATGCCTGCACCAAAGCAAAATCATCGTCTTCTGTCCGGGCAAACTGGCCCGAGCGCTCCACGCCTCCGCGGCAAAGCGCGAAAGCGGGCGATGCTATAGGCACGTAGCATTAGTGCAAAATTAACGCCCAAGCAGTTTCCCTGTAGGAGAACATCAACGGTTTGCCGTAAACGCCGCAATGCGTTTAGCTAGCGAGAGGGCGGGACATCATGCACTCAATAAATAAATAAGGAAATTAGCGCAAATAAAAGCATCAAAGGGGAATCCAATTCAGTGTTTTCTCCCATAAAGAAAACTATAGGGTCACTGATCAAGTCAAAGTATTTGGAGAAGATATAAACGCATGCTTTTTCTCTGGTTTCCCCATTGGGAACAAGGCTTCCGAAACGTGAGTCCGTTTTCTTGAAACTTTGATGGGTCATTGACCCTATAGTTTTCATTTGAGCTAAACATCGGCATTCGGTTCAGCAGCGTTTTAAGTGTACTAGCGGTCATTCGCTTCTCGTGCGAGGCAACCCCATGAGCAGCTAGATGCCTGGTTTTGCCAAGCACAAGCATACATCATGTGTGTTACTAAAAAACTAAAAAACTAGAAACGGAAGCCATTACTTGTACTGGACCGGGAGCAAGTTTTGTTCACTGTCGTGACGCTGGGGCTACGTCGACCCGGCCTTCACTTGGTAGCGTGCAGAGACTCGGGGTTGAAGTAGGATTGAATCTTCGAAGTTGGTGAAATATGTACAAGCAGGTTTAATGGCACTTTGAGAAACTTATTTACAAGATTATTTACACGAAAAAGAAGGGTACATCAGCAAAATGGCAAGCGTTAAGAGTTCATAGCGAGAAGCGACTGGATGAGCCGTTTACCCAGGGCCCAGAGCGACATTTCGTGCTCTGCAGCGTCCTTAAAACCCCCTATGTCCAGCCCCTCTCTGAAGATGCTGACCAACCAAATCCAGGGCACGCCCCTCAGATATCGGCATCCAATCGAACACATCACTGCACTGATGGTCTGAAGCACTGACTGGTCCGGCATTAATTCGTTGGGCGTGATCACTTGTTGGCGGGAAAAGCTTGGGAACGGCGAGGAGAGGAGGTACATTTCTATTCTTCAGCAAAGAAACCACAGGTTGGTTCTGACAAGTGGGTTTACTTCTCAGAAACTCAAGTGCACGTGGGCGCCGCATACGCTCCCAGCATTGTCCGTTTTCGACAATTGCAAATCTTTCCTGCATTCCTGGGAAATCACTTAATGGCTGTATGCGTCATGCTCCTTTCTTGTCCTGCACGTCAGCGGACATGTCACTCTGTCGTCTCCTTTGGAAAGTAGACATTCCTCACTGGACGATAGGGCTTCTCGACTGGAAGGGTGAACAAAAGAAAGAAAGCACTTCCTGCATTTCCCGCAGGGGGACGTTTCTTTGTGTTTTTCCAGACGTTCTCTTGACAGGGTCAATTTGGCATTTGCAGGCCTCCACAAAGCAAAACAGGCTTACAAAACAGGATTCCTGGAAACAGGCTCACTTAGAGCCATTGGACCATCACCAAATATTCAAAATACTTTTCCATGCCCACAGGCGAACAATAGAGCGCGCAAATGCGGATGCACGGTCGTAACAGCCTCCTCCCCCGCCAGAAGAGTCACGGAGGGCAGCAGTCGCCGCTGCTGCATGAAGAGACGACTTAATGGCCTGCACGTGAACGCTTGAAGCTCGCTGTTGCTTGTCGCGTTGTCTTGATTGTTGTAGGCCAAATTGCTCGAGCTGTCTGAAACTCAACCACATGTCTAAACAAGCACTCGGCTCCCGTCTGAAGAGACCAGGTTAAAAGAAAACTGCCATTGTTGTTCGAGAAAAGCCCACTCTCAAGACGTTCAGGACCCACGTATGCCTAGAAAACCAAACGTGCTGCTTTACATAGTCACACATATACAAGCGCACGGAAAAAAAAAAAAAAAAAAAACCTGATTATCAATTTCGATACATGGTGAGGAACATCTCGGACCGCTTAGAAAGAGCGGCTAAGCGCTTCCGCATTCCCATTTAACTTCCCCTTTTTGTATCATATTTCAAAATTGTACTGCTGTAAAATCAAGCTCCACCTAAGAAGGCGACTGTTTTTCGATGTCGCAGTTTGCAGCCAAGCCAGGGGACAATGGTCCGTCTCTACGGTGAATTTGGTCCCTCCAAGATAGCACTGCAATTTTTGAATGGCCCATACAATGCAAGCGCACTCTTTCTCTGACGCGCAATAAGCCCTCTCTCTAGAACTCAGTTTTCTGCTCAGGTAGAGCACAGGGTGCTCATTACCGTCGTCATCTCTCTGGCAGAGAACAGCACCTAGCCCTCGATCACTGGCATCACACTGGACCGTGAATTCTCGGTCATAGTCTGGAGCTCGCAATACCGGACGGCTAATCAGCACAGCCTTCAGGTTTACGAAGGAGGCTTCCTTTTGTTCGTCCCAGACTACATTTGTCGGTTCTGTCTTGCGGAGAGCGTCGGTCAGAGGGCTAGCCAAAGCTGAATAGTTAGGGATGTAGTGATTGTAGTACCCAGTCAGACCCAGGAATGCTCGAATTTCCGTCTTCGTGCTCGGCCGCGGGTAGTCTGCTACCGCAGAAATCTTAATCTCGCTGGGTTTCCTGAAACCTTGACCTACATTGTGACCCAAGTAGTCCACGGTCGCCCTTGCCAGGCAACATTTCTCGGCCTTTACGGTTAGTCCAGCTTAAAGCAAAAGGCTCAGTACAGCTCTTAGATGTACCATATGGTCCGCCCATGAGTCGGAAAAAACCGCAATGTCATCTAAATAAGGCACCGCGAATGTTTCACACCCATTTAAAACCCTATCCATGAGTCGGGAAAAACAAAATGGAGCATTTTTGAGCCCGAAACTCATCATTGTTGGCTGGTAGCTGCCCGTCGGGGTGACGAAAGCCGCGTATCTGCTGGCGCGTTCAGTGAGCGGTACTTGCCAGTATCCTCGAGTAAGGTCCAGCGTAGTCACATATGCCGCTCTACTGACCTGTTCTACTCTCTCCTCAATATTCGGAATAGGATACACTTGATCCCTGGTGAGAGAATTTAGCTTTCGGTAGTCTACCACAGGCCTAGGGTCTTTACCTGGAGCTTCTACTAAGATCATAGGCGAAGCGTAATCGCTTTCCGAGGGTTTTATTACTCCCAATTCCAGCATGCGAGTTACTTCCCTATCCAGAATTTCTCTTTGCCTTGGAGAGAATCGGTAGCACCTTGATCGCACTGGCACGTCTGAAGTCAGCTCAATATCGTGCTCAGTCAAATCAGTCCTGCCTGGCCTGTCCACGAAGCAGGCCTCAAACTCTGTTATTATTTCGCCCAGATCGGACAGCTGGGATTTCTTTAGTTCTCCTCTCTGCTCCGTCTTTTTGAGAAGCTCCTGAGCGTTGCTTCCTTTTCCGCTGAGGCAAATCAAGTTGTCCCCCATCTCCTCGGGAAGGTTTAACGTTAGATTTACCACGGCGTGCTCCATAGCTAAGTCCTCTCGGGTTCCACTTAGTAGTCTCGTGAGATTACTAGAGACTGGCGGCAAGAGGTTACTCTCAATAACGTCCTCATTCCGCGTCTCATCAAGATCGCTTTCAAGTTGACTTATCTGAGATGCCTCGCTCTCAAAGTTTTCCGACCCGCTATCTTCCGCATCGACCACTGTTTTAACTGCCGTTTCCTCCGCTGTGGATTTTTCTGGTATGAGCAGTGTAGCTAGTTCTCGCGCCTTTGAATGTGTTAATGCTTGCACAACACTGTCTCCGAAAAGGATGCCCCTCTTTCGCAGTAGCATGTCCGATTTGTTGGAGAACAAATACGGATAGCACTTAGGAAGCTTTCCTGAAACGGCAGCCTCGGTTGTTAATTCGCCGAAAGGGCCCTCGATGACCACGTTCGCGATCGGCAAGCACACACTCTGTTCCTCCACTACCTGGCGGATCCACGTACACTGTCCTGTATAGTCGGAAGGCGACACATACGCCGGATGGACAACATCCATCGTTGCGGCCGAATCGCGCAGTACCTTGCAAGGCTTCCCGTTGACTACTAGGTCATGCAGGTAGGGTTCTAAAAGCTGCATATTTTCATCGCAGTCACTGACATACGAGAAAGCAATCTTTTCTTTCCGGCAGTTGACGGCAATGTGACCCTGCTCATTACACCTAAAGCATGTGAGCGGCTTCCTAGCCTCAAGCTTTTTCTTTGTGTTCTGCGCGTTGGTCACTTCCCCACTTTTCTCACTGCCGTCTTTTCTAGGGCGTTTGCCTGAAGAAGCCTTCCTTTCTTCGTTTGCAAATCTAGCAAAGTGCCTTTTCTGACGGTTTTTCACACTGAACTTGGGATTGCGGGGCCTATCCACTGCTGGGTTGCTGAATTGTCGGCGCGAAGCATACTCCTCAATAAGTTCGGCAGCTTCAGTTGCCGACTTAATTTCGCCTCGGTCCTGTAACCAATTTCTTTCTTTTTCTGGGAGGCAGTTATAAAACTGCTCCAAAAGAATTCGCTCGACTACAGCGTCCCTATCACTGTAGGAATCTGTGCTCTTTAGCCACTCGCCCAAATTTACTCTTAAATTGTACAGGAATTCAGGGTAACTCTCGTCCCTGGACTTAGTAGCGTTCCGAAAACGTTGTCTGAACGCCTCGGCGCTAAGCCTATACTTTCTCAGAAGGCATGCTTTGACCTTCTCGTAGTTGTCCGCGTCCTCCTTGCTTAGCCGCGCGACAACCTCCGCTGCCTCGCAGGGCAGAACCGTCAATAATCTCTGAGACCAAGTGTCTCGCTGGAAGGACAGTTTTTCGCAGGTTCGCTCAAAGTTAGCCAGATACAGACCGATATCCCCTGATATCACATATGGCTGCATGTACTTTGACATCTTGAAATCTGCCTCCTTGTTGAGAAGAGGCACCGCTAGCTGGGGACAATTGCCCGACCTCTTGCTCAACTCTAGTTCTAATTTCCGGAGCTCAATTTCTAGCTCCAGCCTTTTTGCTTCTCTTTCAATTTCACGCTTCTTTTGCTCTTTTTCTCTCTCAGGTTCACGCTTCTTTTCCTCTTTTTCCCTCTCAAGTTCACGCTTCTTTTCCTCTTTTTCCCTCTCAAGTTCACGCTCACGCCTCTTTTCCTCGTTTTCCCGCTCTTTCTGCTGTCTGAGCTGCTCCTCCTTTTTTTGTCCGATGAGGTTCCATGCTTCACTGAGCTCCTCATCATCTGTTCCCAAATCAGTGATTGCCTTTATAATCAAGGGTTTTCGTGCCAAACCACTTGTATTAATTCCCAATTCCTCACACAATAGCAACAGTTCCGGTTTCTGGAGCTTTTGTAGGTCCATGATCGCTCCGAGTGTCGGCTACTTCCAAAACAACAGTGCAAACTACCAAACCTAAAGGCGTTTCAACACTTTTTACCAGTTCTAAAATCTAACCCTGTTCTAGAACCTGGTCCACATCAGAAGAAAAGCCAAGCACTCACCCACACATGCGATCGATGTTCCGAGCTGCTCTCTTGTTGGCCGATTGTTGCGCCTGCTTGTTGCTTGAGATGCCACCTCCGATCACCAGATGTAGTGGCTTGTAGATTCAGATCCCACCTCGAATCACCAGATGTTGTAGCTTGTAGATCCAGATCCCAACGCTGGTCACCAGTTGTCGTGACGCTGGGGCTACGTCGACCCGGCCTTCACTTGGTAGCGTGCAGAGACTCGGGGTTGAAGTAGGATTGAATCTTCGAAGTTGGTGAAATATGTACAAGCAGGTTTAATGGCACTTTGAGAAACTTATTTACAAGATTATTTACACGAAAAAGAAGGGTACATCAGCAAAATGGCAAGCGTTAAGAGTTCATAGCGAGAAGCGACTGGATGAGCCGTTTACCCAGGGCCCAGAGCGACATTTCGTGCTCTGCAGCGTCCTTAAAACCCCCTATGTCCAGCCCCTCTCTGAAGATGCTGACCAACCAAATCCAGGGCACGCCCCTCAGATATCGGCATCCAATCGAACACATCACTGCACTGATGGTCTGAAGCACTGACTGGTCCGGCATTAATTCGTTGGGCGTGATCACTTGTTGGCGGGAAAAGCTTGGGAACGGCGAGGAGAGGAGGTACATTTCTATTCTTCAGCAAAGAAACCACAGGCTGGTTCTGACAAGTGGGTTTACTTCTCAGAAACTCAAGTGCACGTGGGCGCCGCATACGCTCCCAGCATTGTCCGTTTTCGACAATTGCAAATCTTTCCTGCATTCCTGGGAAATCACTTAATGGCTGTATGCGTCATGCTCCTTTCTTGTCCTGCACGTCAGCGGACATGTCACTCTGTCGTCTCCTTTGGAAAGTAGACATTCCTCACTGGACGATAGGGCTTCTCGACTGGAAGGGTGAACAAAAGAAAGGAAGCACTTCCTGCATTTCCCGCAGGGGGACGTTTCTTTGTGTTTTTCCAGACGTTCTCTTGACAGGGTCAATTTGGCATTTGCAGGCCTCCACAAAGCAAAACAGGCTTACAAAACAGGATTCCTGGAAACAGGCTCACTTAGAGCCATTCGACCATCACCACATATTCACAATACTTTTCCATGCCCACAGGCGAACAATAGAGCGCGCAAATGCGGATGCACGGTCGTAACATCACCGCGTTACAGTATTGGCTGTAGCTGGGGCGCACCTCAGCTGCAAGCGCCGAGAGCTTTAGCTGGCGGCGTTTCGTTTGAAGGCAGACTCGGCACACAAACAGCATGACACAGTGAACGGGAGGGGATAAATAAATCAGAAAGCAAGAAAGCGCACACTGGCAATGGACATTTTTCAAGTAGCGCTACTGCGCATGCGAGGAGCCTTCTCGGACGCCATTTTCTCCGGGACGCCACGTGAAAATAAGGAAAATACATGTTGCATGTCTTTTTCCAGGTAGCTACGTCCTTCGCTTCATCAACGCGACGAACAGCTGCAAATTAATTGTGTGCAGTGCTACCATATTCCAGGCCTTCAGAATGCACGGATTGCATTCTCCCCGCCTCCCGCAGTTTGCCTCAACAGAGAACACCTGACCAGGCTGGCCAGCTTCCTGTTGTCATTGTCAAGGTTTAACAGGGGAGGGGAAGAGGGTAGAGTACCAAGATGCGTTCACAGATGACAGACGTGTCTCCGTCAGCCCATGCAACCACCCTGATGATCGACGGCACCAGCCTGCCCTGGAGACGCCAGGTCAAGTACCTGGGGCTGGTGATCGATCACCGCCTCACATGGATCCCTGCAGACAAAGCCTACCTGGGTCATCTGAACCGGGTTGGCCGAGCAGCCCAACGTCTTCTTGCAGGGGGCAACGGCTGCTCCACATCATGGGCAATCCGGCTGTTTGAGGCGGCCGCCAATTCTTCCATACTTTATGCCCTCCGTTTTGTTTCCCTCAGGCCCACCAGAGTGAACATCCTGGACGGAACACGCAGGAAATGGATCCGACGCCTGCTGGGAGCAACGCAGTGCTCTAGGATTGTGGCAACACTGGCGGAAGCCGGTGTCTACCCCCTGGCCCTGCAGCTCTTCCAGAGAGGCCTCACTCACGTGGACCGCCTTCACCACGCCCCTGACGGAGCTTCCTTTCTGGCACGGCTGCGCAGCGCCCCCCATTCACGGATGGGACAACTACGGCTGTATACAAGGACTTCATCAAAGATGCCCCAGGGTATTCCATCCTCCCTCCTCCACCAACACCTCCTCCTTTACAGGTCACCCTTGACCTGGAGGGGGTCAGCAAGCGCCGCTCCCCAGTTGCTGCCCTGGGCCAGGCTGCCGCAGCCCTGATTGAAGAGTGCAAAGGGAGCACCCTCTTATTGGTTTCACCGCGCTAACACATTGAACGACAGAACGACAGAACGCGCTCCGTGGTGTTTTGTCTTTTCTGTCGTTCAATGTGTTAGCGCGGTGAAACCAATATGAATAACCAACTAGGCCCAATTCTCGCCATTTTAGGAGCACCCTCCTCTTCACAGACGGCTCGGTCCTGCCTTCCACGGGCCAGGTTGCAGCGGCTATGACGGCCCCACAGGTGGGGATGTCCAGCTCTTGCAGGCTCTCCTTTCCAGGTAGCTCTACTGCAGCCGAGCTGGCGGGCCTCCACATGGCAGCGGACTTCCTGGAGACTGGTCAGCCCCAGGCTTCTACACCATCCTGTGCGACTCGAGGCCGGCACTGCAGCTCCTGTGCAAGCCGTCCTGCTTCAAGCTATCGGCTTGCCACCTACGAGCGCGCCTCCAGGCCCTGGAGGACGCCGGCTTCGTCATCTCACTGCACTGGATCCCGGGCCATGCGGGCATCCAGGGCAACGATGAGGCCGATGCACTTGGCAAAGCGGCCCACGCCGACCAGGTAAGTATGACTCACCATGTATCTGCCTTTGACTTTTCCAGGCTCCCCCTCAAGAAGCCGGTGAGGGCCCTGCATCCCGATCGGCGCATCGCCGAGGGGAGGACATTCCACCGCCTGTCTGACAAGCTCGCCCGCAGGAAGCGAGCTCTCCTCCTACGCCTCCGCACCGGAGGTTCCTGGACGCCCACGGAGCTGCATGTCCGTGGCCGGGCCCCCTCCCCAGCATGCCCCTCCTGCGGTGATGCAGGAACGCTGGGACACCTCCTCTGTGTGTGCCCGGCACATGCCCACCACCGTCGCAAGATGAAGGCAGGCTACCGGGCCCTCGGACTTCCTGCTGCCACCGAGGACCACCTGCTCTTCCCGGCCAGGAGCCCCCTGGCAGCCCACCGGCTCCTGCTGGCCTTCCTGGAGGAGTCCGGCCTGGCTGCACAACTGTAGCCTTCCACCGGGCCTGCTGACCTGCTGGCCACAGCGCTGGCGACGGGGCCGATGACGACGACGTGAGCGACTCCACGATGGTGACCCCCCCTCCCCTCCCAACATCCCATCTCCCCTTCCCCCCGGACACCAAGAGTGCCGCCGCGAATTACGGCCGGTATAACCCGTGTCCGGTATCCCCCCCCCCCCCGAGAATAACCCAAAGACCCCAACCAACCAAAGTGTCTTCGCATAGGCTAGACGAGATTAGCCCTGCACTTAGCTGCTATTTGGAAGATAAGCTCACCCAAATACTAGGAAGGCATTTCTGCAGAAATTCTTGGCAACCCGTCCCGTCAATAGTACTTCGCCTGACGCCCACAGGAAAGGTGCGCTATTGGAAAAAGGTCCACTGGCGGAGGTCGCGATACTCGATTCGCCATGGAGTATTCGGTGGGATGACCCTTCCATGATAGATCCGTCGCATGATGACCCACTGTGCCCCGATTCAACTCGACCGCGTTGACATGCTTTTTGAACAAAGTGAAATTGTTGTAGAAACATCATACCCTTTCGTACATACCTCTCGTTTCAGGGTGTTTGTAGCGCCAACCTCGTAATTTTTTCGAACTTTGTCATTCTAAGCGGAAATATATTTTGTAGATGGCGGTAGCTACATTTATTGTACGTGGCTTCGCTAGCGATTCCACTATTATTTGTTTTTTGCTAACTTTGTCGTTCATATTGTTAACAGTTGAATAAAGGAACGAAAGCCCGAAAATTTAGATTATATTGGCGGGAAAAAAACAAGCCATGGAGCGTTTCAATTGTGCATAGAATAAAAAAAAATAGCTGAAATCGCACATTACTGCACATTACTCAGAGTTGTAGATCAAAATCGATGCTCATCCTCCGACAGGCCCCGCCGGGGGGAAAGTGGCCACCCTAAACGTTAGAGGCTTGGCAGGTAAAAGGAAACAAAGCCAGCTTTACAGGCTTTTAATGGATTACAATATTGATATATTGGCTGTGCAAGAAACGAAAGTAGACGGTGAAGCAGAGACCGAGATTATTGTGCGACGTTTCACGTCTAGGTTTTTCGCTGTAGTTAGCCGCGCTGTTGGCACATCGGCTGGTTGTGTTGTTTTTGTAAAGAAGCTGCCCGGGCTGGAGGTGCTGGCGCATCATTCGTGCATGGCGGGACGATGTGCATACCTCGAATTTTCGCTGAAAGGCATTGAGTGGCGAGTTGTGTGCGTATATGCGCCCAATGTGGTTTATGACCGTGCCGTGTTCTTTGAAGATATCGAACAGCAGGACGGCTTATAGTTATGGGGGATTACAACCGTGTTCTAGACGCGCGTGACAAGAAAAGCCGTCGCTCTTTCCGTCACAGGAACACTGAAGTGCTGTTAAGAACAATTGACATTTATAACCTGGAAGACGTTGCAGAGTGTCTGGAGGGAGAACGCCCAGTATGTATACGTGATTCAGGGCTCAAGCCATGCACGGTTAGATCGCAACTATGCCTGTGTTGATATCGTACCACAATGCAACAGGTGTGAAGTAGTACCGGTGTCGTTTTCAGACAATTGTATGGTTCAATGCTGTGTAGGCATTGCTAAGCGGGGGAATGGTTTTTCGTGGGAAATCTGGAAGTTAAAGGACAAGATACTTGGGGATGAAGCAAAAAGAATGCACGAAAAAACATGAAGGTTTGGCAGAAGTGGGAGCTCAGAAGCCTTTAAATGAAAGGCAACTGAAACATTTGTTATTATAAGTCACGAAGAGAAAGAAAATGAAGTGCAGTTAAGGACACTGCTTCATAAAATGGTAAAACAGGAAAGCCGAGCACCGGGTGAATGGATGAAGGACATAAGAAAAACCAAACAAAAGCTATAACTAACTGAAGAACAACGTTACCGGGGAGCGCTGGTTAGGGCAAGGGCCGAAGACAGCTGTAGGCGAAGCGCCAACGAAAAGAGCGCTCGGCTTAGAAAAAGCCCGTGCTGAAAAGAATCACATCGAAGAAATAGAATGGGGAGGGGTATTATCAACAGACATTAATCATATCAAAACAGCGTTTTTCGAACATTATCAGGCACTCTTCGCATCACACCGGGTAGATGTTATTACATTTAGGGATGGGTTTCTAGCTCAGCTACCGCGTCTCGAGGACGAAACAAAAGCCAGATTAGAACTGGACATAACAGAAACGGAGGTGAAGCACGCAATTGATAAACTAAACGCCGGTAAATCCCCTGGAACGGACGGGTTCAGTGCGACTTATTATAAAGTACTTAAACACGGAATAGCCCCTGTCCTAACTGTAATCTTAAACGAAGCCTTCAAAGAAAAGGCTCCTCCGTCATATGGGTCGTCCCACACTGTGCTCATTCCGCAAACAAATGAAATAAGTAAGTAAGAGTGGTTACTGCATACCGGCCAATAGCGCTCACAAACGTGGAGTACAAAATTGTTATGACGGTTCTAGGGCGAAGGTTGCAGACCGTGATTAGAGACATAGTTGGGCCTCATCAGACGTGTGGGATCAAAGGGCGCTCGATTATCATCAATATCCATAAAGCGCGTGGTGTATTAGAATACTGTTATGACAGTAATGGTCGGGTTACCTTTCTCCAGATTGACTTAGGAAAGGCATTTGACTGTGTCGCTCACGAACTGTTGTTTGCCATTTTAGACCATGTGAATATCGATTCTGCTATCCTTGATGGTGTGGCTTTGGCGTACCGGAGCTGCACGATAATATTAATTGTTAACAAATTTTTAGGGAACGCCATCAGTGTACAGCGTTCCGTACGCCAGGGCTGTCCCCTCAGACCTCTTTTATTTTGAATCGATACAGATACTCAAAAATAAAAGCATTCAGAGATTCAATGTACAAGCAGCCGAAGTAAAGCTGTTAGCGTATGCAGACGACATCGCTGTTTTTACCGATGATGAAGGGGCATAAGCCAAGCTGTGAAGTGTTTGGGCGAATTCAGTCGCGTCACCGGCAGTGGAGTTAACTAGTCGAAATGCTTCGGACTTTGGCATGGAAGGTGGCCATCTACGCCTGAACGGTTTGCATGTGTGCCTTGTACGACGGCCATAGGGTCAGAATGCCAGAAGGTCAAATCAGTCGATATTGTCGACCATAAACCCTGACTGCTCATTGGAGGGTCAAATTCTGAAGTTAAAGCTTAGCTACTTTGGCCATCTGATGAGAAGAGAGGAGTCGCTGGAGAAAGCTTTAATGCTGAGAACGGTTGAGGGTTACCGGAGAAGGGCTAGGCAGCGAACGCTATGGTTAGATGGCATCCTCGAGGCGTTGCAAATGAAGTTATGTGATGTTAGGAAGATAGTGAGAGACCGGAAAGCGTGGCGTGACATGGTGCATAGGGTCACGAAGAGTCTGACACGGCTGAATGACTGAACTGAACTGCACTGACAAGGTGATATTTGGATATATCTGTAAAATCATTCATTTGTTTTACTGATGTCCTTTTCTTACTGTGAAATGTTTACTCCACTTTTACTTCAGCATATATCACATGCTTGAAATATTCTTGAACTAAACTTGACTGGGACAAGATGAATGAAAGGCACGTGTGTATATGTAGGGCCATCAAGAACTTGAGTTCAAAAGACCGTACGAGCTCATCTAAGTTTCATTTTAAGCACTGGCATAGATAAGCTTTGATTTCAGTATATTGATGCCTTTGCCGGAGTTTCCGGGTTCGAACTCAACCACCGCGGCTGCATTCTGATGGAGACAAAACGAAGTGGCGTCGGTGTGCTGTGCGATGTCAGCGCATGTTAAAGATCCCCTGGTGGTGGAAATTACTTCGTAGCCCCCACTACGGCTCCCCCTTCTCTCTCTCCACTTTCACTCCCACCTTCATTCCTATCCTTACGGCGCGGTTCAGGTGTCCACAGAGCAAGTGTGACAGATACAGCGCCTATCCTTTCCTGTGAACAAACTAACCTCTGACAGCGAAGTGTAAAGTTTTTCTACGCGAAACTTTAGCGCGGCTAAATGCTTTTTAAACAGTTTAGCATTTTCTTTTAGCCATTTTATTAAATGAAGCGGGCAGATATTTTTAGGAAAAAGCAAACCCAGCACGGGCACCAAATGTGCAAAAAATCACGACAGCACAGTGCATATCTTCAAAGTTAATGGATATAGAGTTTCTTGTTTATAACACTTTTCAAAGGCGCGTTGCTAGTTAACTAAGCTATACATAGTAATAAAAATGCTTAACTGGGTTCATTAGCTTTTAATCTCAAAATATCCTGACCAGGCTTTCTCTGAGTGCAAAAGGTTTAGCTTAATTTTGCATTTAATGAGACAAGTAGAGCTGAAAAGCAGTTTGTTACCTTTGTGTTTTTCTTTAAACCTAAATACCTTTGCAGCTATTTGTAAATCAAATACATCTTTCGAAAACAAGAAAAATAAGCTTTACAATGATATTGAAACCACATTTATAAATTAAACTAGTGGGACACAGTAGACGTACGAAAATCACCAAAAGTGTCGTTTCTTCACCTCTGGAGTGGGATAGGTCTTAGCGATCTTTATTTCTTCGTCCTTGTGACCAGCCTGCTTACTGGTTAGTTTCCTAGTCGTTTTCCTCCGCTGTGAGTCAACGCGTTTTAGGTATAGGTACTTAAATATATTACCTGCCCATCTGTTACTGTCCAGTTTCCTCAAGCGTTCCTCATATAATATTTTACTTTGATCTTCCCGTAATTCTAAAGAAAGAAAAACTAAAAATAGCGCCATTTCCTTTCTTCTTCTCCGGCACCGCCACTCCTCCTCTCACGTTTCGGCTGTTGCTCCACCTACAGGGCACCCAGTACGCTCCGGCATGCTCTCCGAAGCAGGCGCCATTAAAGGCGCTCGCGTCGGGTCTCACCAGCGCATTTAAGCTTGCATTTTGTCGCAATGTGTTCGTTTTAAAATAGGCTGTGGCTAAAGGTACGTCGGACGGACCCGATCAATGGTCTTAAAGGTACGTCCGACGGACCCGGTGCGTTTTTCCTCGGGATACGACGGACGGATCCGGGAAATATTTTTCAGAGGTACGGCGGACGGACCCAACGCATTTTTCTCCGATATGGGCCTTGGGATCCGTCGGGAAAGGCAGACGGATCCGAGGTCCCCAGATGTGGCTGCAGCAACAACATGGTAGCCATATGTAGCCAAATCGAAGTTGGTATGAGGTGTACGTGCGAGGTGCAAGAAGTATGATACGGCATGCGTGAAATGTCAAATTACAAAGAATAGTACAGTGGCAAGAATAGTGCCTAGAATGGGTGATATACTACGTGATGGCATGATGATAGGGTTACGTGAGTTGGACCGCGGCAGGGTGGCAAGCACGACCAGAGCGCAAGCGTATGTAATCGCGGTGTTGACGGCCAGCCCGCGGCCCCCACGCCCGCTCATTTAGTCCTCGTAATCATGTGGATTAACGTCTAGGACGGTCGTTATGTAGTTTTGATTCTTCAAAGTTTCGTCACTTCCATCTGTGATGAGATGCGTCACGTAACGCATCGCTTTCTGCTCGCATTGAGGTTTGGTGCTGCAAGTTTTACGTAGTACATATACAAGCAGCGCTGAAAAAGCTGGGTGCCGCCGGCGTGTCTCTAGCCCAAGCATCGAGTCATTCGTGTTTGTTGGAGGTGTTGTTTGTGCTTACCGTGAGATGCTGTGATGTACGGATTACGTCCTACTAGAGTGCTGTGTGAGACTACGAAGAGTGCTCTGATGAGTGCGCCGATGTCCGGACGGACATCAGTGTGTCCGTTTATGATCGGCGATGTTGCACGTGCATGTCAGTGTTTATTAGGTGCAGTGGTAATTTATCTACACGCGCTGTGCAACAATCAGACGAAAATAAGTCATCGACAATTTGTTAGCCTGCACTACAGAAGTCAAAACTCGGAAAATGGGAATGCACATGATGCAGTTTTCACATGTTGGAGTGGACTGAAAAATAAGTGCCCAGCCCGCACCGCCGGGATGCGCATTACTACAGGTGAAATGGTTCAGGTTTCAGTAAAATAGCTGCCTGGCACAGCACCTTCCTAAATGTTCAGGCTTTGTACTATTATTGAAGGCCACTTTATCATTAATAAAGGAACGAATATGCTTTATGTGTTAATGACTAGTGCTTTTTCAACATATGTTCATTTTTTTTTTCGTTTTTCCTTAGTTTCCTTTCTTTTTCATGCTAGACAAACACAAATAGTACACTTTGAAACTTGTCAGTCCAAAGCTGAACATGAATATCTGCCATGCATGTGACAGCTTTAATGCTAGAAAGGTTGACGTGTAAGCATGTACGTAGACGCTGCAACATCTTAGTGGCACGTTTGGCTACTTGCCCCAAGGTCGTGATGTTTAATGCCAGTGATGGCAGTCGCACTTTGGTGCAGGTGAAATGCAAATGCTTCTGTTTACTGCAAGACGTCAACGCAAAGTACAAAGCCCGGGCAGTCAAATTAGTCTGGAGCTCTCCACTACGGTATTTTTCATAGCTACATATGTCACCTTAGGATGTGAAACCCTAAATGCCACAGGTAGGCTGCATTGTTTTTGAGATTTTGTAACCTCTCATCTATGTTTTGCAACATTTGGCTAATTTTAGTTCTCAAAAATTTTAGTTCTAAAAATGAAACCGAAGAATTTCTTGGCATGGTTTCCTGCTTGGATTAATTTGCTAATTGCAGTTCTTTGAAACTTGCATCAATGCTGGACAGTTCAAATAGCAGGCAGTTGAATTACAGAAATGATGTGAATCGTGCATTTCAGTTCTGACAAATGGAAAGTAACGGTCCCCTCTTTGCATGCATAGGTGCCCTTAGATAAATACATACTCGGGTGTGATTGTGACGCATATCAAGGGTCAACAGAAGGCCATGTGGAGCCAGTGTGATATTCTTCATGAAGGCTAAAGTGAAATTGTACAACAGCTGCTGTACCATGCAGAAAAAAATTGATCATTTAGTGTATGATTAACTTACCATGAATAGCATCTTACTCAGAGTATGATGTAATATATATCTGGTTTAGCATCCCAAAATAACTACGGCTATGAGGAACACAATAGTTGAGGGCTCCGGTATAATTTCGACCACCTGGGGTTGTTTTACATGGACTGACACCGCACGGTGCATGATGGCCTATTGTTTCGCCTCTATTGAAATGCCCCTGCTGTGGCTGGAACCAAATCTGCATCTTTCGGTTCAGCAGCCAAGCACTCTAACTACTGAGCCAGCACAACGGGGCCAAGTATCAAAATGCATGCCATTACATTTCCTTCTAGCCGGTGGTTTTCTTCACAGAACTAATGTATACAAGGAAAAGTAAATAGCAAGAAAACACTAGTTTTATTGCACATTATATTCACATTTCAGCAAACATTCTCTAGGAAAAAATTTCTCATAATGTTTGCTTGGAAACCATGAACATCTTACAAAAACAAAACAATGCACTTACTCCACTCCAATTATTAATGGGCAAGGTTGCATCTATGCTACTACACTGCACTTATCACAAAACCACAAGCCCCGTCTGCTTCGGCAAATCACTTGATGAAACTAACGGAGACAGATGTCGCACACCACAGACTGGTCGTCTCGCAACATATCTCTGCATATGTTGCATTTCAATTTCATGCCTTTCCACTTAGCTTCAACTGTTGCCAGCATTACTAGTCACCCATCTTTTCTGAAGTTCCTTTTTACGCTGTTGGGATCAGCATCCTTGTTAACGATGGTCTCTGGAATTTTCGATGCTATCATTTTCACATCTTCCTCATCAGGAAGAACGAAGGAAATGACAAGCTTTGAGCAGAAAAAAGATTAGGGAGACTCCAAATCTCCACCTGTAGGGGTATGGTGTGCCAGCGTTAATGGTTCTTGTCTGCAGATCCCACTGTGGATTCCCGTTAATTTACATGCCCTTTGCTACAAACATAATTACTAATTCCTTAATTCATGTCTCTGTTATCTCTGATATACTCATTAGCATACGGTCGTAGGCTGTCCTGTTAGGTGATAGACAACCTGGCATAGACCTCTGTAAGCCTCAACTTTTCTTAATTGGAGCTGAAACGTCCCAGAACATATTTTAGCATGCGTTGACGACAAAGAAGCGCAGAAGTGTGAGAGGAAGAAGAAGTGTGCTAACCTCGAGCCTGAACTCCGACGCTGTTCGTAGAACCTTTGCCACGCCTTGGACCTCGGACTCAACTATAAGGGTCGCTGTTTACGTGACATCTGGTGGAGGTGCGGGGTACGATTTTCATGAGCCGGACGCCCCCTACAAGCCCAGGACGCACCCCTAAGGTGGAGACTCCAGTAAACCAGAGCAGCCGCCGACTGCAAGGTCTGCCTCCCGAGTGTGGTCCTCTCCCTGACCACAGACCAACAAGGAGCGTTTCTGTCAGCGCGATGAATCCCCCGGTATCAACAACTCCTGTCCTGCTCCACCACCAGCGGGATCCACCACATTTCCACGGCCTGCCCCATGAGGACGCTGAAGACTGGCTGGAGCAGTTCGACCGGGTGGCTGCCTTCAACGCCTGGAACGCTGACTCGAAGCTTCGCCATGTCTACTTCGCACTGGAGGATTCTGCGAGGACATGGTTCGAAAATCAAGAAGCCGGACTCCGAACGTGGGACACATTCAAGGCAGAATTCTTGCGTATGTTTACCAACACGCTTCGCAAGGAAAAAGCGCAACTGCTTTTAAGTAGCCGTATACAACATCCGAATGAAACTGTTACGGCCTACGCCGAAGAGATGAAGCGACTCTTTCGACGCGCGGACCCAACCATGTCGGAAGAGAAAAAAGTGCGCCTTTTGATGCAAGGTGTTAAAGAGCAGTTATTTGCAGGCCTGGTGCGAAGTCCACCAACAACTGTCGCCGAATTCATAAGTGAGGCGTCTACCATCGAGAAGGCACTTGACATGCGCGCCCGGCAATACCAGCGCACTAAAGTGTCTATGAACGCCGCGAGTGCAAGTGAAGCCATACAGTTTTCGTCAGAATCGTTGCGTGATACGATCCGGGCGATAGTCCGGGAAGAGGTGGCCAAATACCTGCGGATTCCTCCACAGCCACAGGTTGCCACAGTTTCCGCTATCATCCGTGAGGAAGTACAACAGGCGCTGGGTGTTCCCGACCCGTCACCGTGCCCGCACCCGTCACCGGGCCCGCACCCGTCGCCGCGCCTGAACCCGTCGTAGCTACACCGCTGCCACATACCCTGAGCTACGCCGCGGTCACCAGCCGCTACCTGCCGCCTTCGACAGCATCCTACGAGCCTCGCGCACCGGTCGCCCATGTGTCTTCACGGCCGATCATACGCCGCCGAAGGACCGATATCTGGCGAACGCCCGATCACTTACCGTTGTGCTACCATTGCGGCGAAGCTGGACACCTGTGTCGCCGCTGCCCCTACAGGGAACACGGCCTCCGTGGGTTTTCTTTTGATACCCGTCGTCCGTTGCCTGGCCAGCAGCCACGCGAAATCGCAGAATACATTTCGCGTTCCAACACAGGCCCAAGCCGCCTCCGATCGCCGTCGCCTCGCCGTTACAGCTCTCCTGGACGCCAGGAGCAACTCCAAAGTCCCCATAGGGGAAACTAGATGCAGCAGCCTCTGGAGGTGCGGCTGCTACAGTGCGAAAATTTCAAGATCCTCCACAGACCCACGACAGTTCTTCACTGCAAACTACAGTTTGTTACTTACGGCCACCAGGAGAATCGACGCCGCTACGAAATTTCGCTGATCCTCAGCGTAACCACGACGCCGACATTCGCCCCACCACTCCTTCAGAGCATCGAAGTCGAGACCGAACCCCACGAAGCTGTCGCCGCCCGACACAACAAACTGCCGACCTGCAGATCTCCGTTGATGGCGTAGACGTCACTGCTCTAGTCGACACTGGCGCTGATTATTCAATTCTAAGTGCACACTTCGCCAAAGCTCTCAGAAAGGTCACAACATCATGGGGTGGCCCGCAAATACGCACAGCTGGCGGACATTTAATTATGCCCACAGGAGTGTGCACGTCGAGGATCACTGTACAAGGGCAAACCTTTCTGGCGACCTTCATCGTATTGGCTCAGTGTTCCCGTGACGTCATCCTCGGTATGGACTTTTTAACCGAAAATGGCGCCATTATCTATCTGCAGAATAAGTCCGTAAGAGTTTCAGTTGAGAATACTATCGAATCCAACAGCATGCTCCCCGCTGCACTCCACATTATTGATGACCATGTTAGTGTGCCCCCACGTTCAAGCATCATGGTCTCAGTGGGTTCCCTCCCAATGCAAGATACAGAAGGTGTCGTCGAGACAAAACAGAAACTGCTTATTGAAAGAGGCATCGCCGTTGCCAGGGCAGTTGTTTTTGTTGAAAATGGCAAAGTTGATGTTCTTCTCACGAACTTCAGCAATGAATATCAACATCTGAACAGAGGGACATCTGTCGCATATCTCGACGCCATAACTGACACTAGTTATGAATGCAATTTCACCAGCGCTTCAGCAACAGAACCCTCCGACAATACTGAACCTCTGTACGATATAAACCCGGCCTTACCTCGAAAGTATCAAGAGAAACTACGGCACCTGCTCCGTCGCTACTCTAATGCATTTGCCAGATCATCACGCGTTGGTCGAACCCACCTTTCAAAGCACCGCGTCATTACAGATGAAGCTGTTCGACCACTCCGCCAGTCGCCTTATCGAGTTTCCCCTAAAGAACGTACTGCCATCCGAGACCAAGTGAAGGAAATGCTCGATAACGATGTCATTCGCCCTTCCCGCAGCCCCTGGGCTGCACCTGTGGTACTTGTGAAGAAAAAAGATGGCACACTTCGTTTCTGCGTAGACTATCGCCGACTGAACAACGTTACGAAAAAAGATGTTTACCCTTTGCCCAGAATAGATGACGCCTTAGATCGTCTGTGCAACACAAGATACTTCTCCTCCATGGATCTCAAGTCTGGATACTGGCAGATAAAGGTCGATGAGAGGGACCGCAAAAAGACCGCTTTCATTACACCTGACGGGCTATACGAATTCCAGGTCATGCCCTTCGGCCTTTGCTCCGCGCCCGCAACCTTTCAGAGACTCATGGACAGCG
The DNA here is from genome assembly GCF_055883805.1 of Amblyomma maculatum. NCBI lineage: Eukaryota > Metazoa > Arthropoda > Arachnida > Ixodida > Ixodidae > Amblyomma > Amblyomma maculatum. The sequence continues at coordinate 845,299 of NW_028146754.1, read as the reverse complement.
TCCTTGGAGATCTGAAGTGGACGACATGTCTTGTATACTTGGACGACGTAATTGTATTTGCCCCGAATTTCGAGGAGCACCTCCATCGCCTAGACGCAGTACTAGACGCCATTGAAACGTCGGGCCTCACTCTAAAAGCCGAAAAATGCCATTTTGCATATGAAGAGCTGAAGCTTTGGGCCATGTCGTGAACCAAGCGGGAGTTCTGCCGGATCCTGAAAAAACAGTTGCCATCGCCAATTTTCCGACGCCGCGGGACCAGAAAGAGGTGCGACGCTTTCTTGGGCTATGTGCATATTATCGACGTTTCGTAAAATACTTTTCTAAAATAGCCGCCCCCCTTACACTTCTTACTAAGGCTGATATGCCGTTCACATGGGGCGACCAACAAATGGACGCATTTCAGGAGCTTCAACGTCGCCTGCAGTCACCTCCAGTTCTAGCACATTTCGATGAAACCGCAGACACCGAACTCCACACGGATGCAAGCAATGTTGGTTTGGGCGCTGTCCTAGTACAGATACGGAATAGTGAACAACGTGTGATCGCCTACGCTAGTCGGGCTTTGTCTAGGGCTGAGACAAACTACTCTGCCACTGAAAAGGAATGCTTGGCCATCGTGTGGTCTATTTCGAAGTTTCGACCATACCTGTACGGCAGACCCTTCTAAGTGGTGACCGACCATCACGCGCTTTGTTGGCTGACAAGCCTTAAAGACCCTTCTGCGCGTCTCGCCAGGTGGAGCCTACGACTTCAAGAATACGACATCACTGTAACCTACAAGTCAGGTCGTAAGCATTTAGACGCTGACTGCCTGTCTCGTGCTCCTGTACAACCAGCTTCGGACGCCTCAGGTGACGACGACGCATTTCTGAGTGCAATTAGTTCAGACAATTTTGCCGATGACCAACGGAATGATCCCGAACTTCGCCAGGTAATCGATTTTCTTCAAGGTGCCGGCAGCATGGTCCCTAGCGCTTTCCGTCGTACTTTGTCTTCTCTGTGTCTCCGTGATGGCGTTCTCGTCAAGAAGAATTTTACAGCCAACAGTCGCCAATACCTCCTCGTTGTACCAGCAAGCTTAAGGGATGAGATTTTTCAAGCCTGCCACGACGAACCCACATCCGGCCACCTGGGAGTCACTCGAACGATATCCAGAATTAAAGAACGGTATTACTGGCCTCGTTTGTCAAGCGATGTAACGCATTATGTTCGAACTTGCCGTGACTGCCAACGTCGATAGGTTCCGCCTCTGAGGCCAGCCGGTCTTTTAAAGTCCATTACGCCACCGTCGAGACCATTCCAGCTAATAGGGATGGACTTGCTCGGACCTTTCCCTACTTCCACCTGTGGGAACAGGTGTCTTATAGTAGCTACTGACTACCTGACCCGCTACGCAGAAACCGCTGCTCTTCCTTGTGCTACCGCTTTTGAAGTTGCGAAATTTTTCGTTCTTCAAATTGTCCTGAGACATGGCGCACCAGAAGTACTCATTACTGGCAGAGGAGCTACATTTTCTGCAGAGCTCATCCAGCATATCCTTGTTCTTAGTCGCACCAATCATCGTCGCACGACTGCATACCACCCGGAAACAAACGGCCTGACAGAACGTTTGAACAAGACCATTGCCGATATGTTGTCAATGTATGTGGACGTCCATCACAAGACATGGGACGAAGTATTGCCGTATGTAACATTTGCATACAATACCGCCGTTCAGGAAACTACCAACATGACTCCATTCAGCCTAGTTTACGGCCGACAAGTGACGACCACGCTCGACGCCATGCTGCCCCACATAGACGGAAGTCCAAATGATGATGTCGCCTCTTTTCTACAGCGTGCCGAAGAGGCCCGTCAACTTGCACGGGTGCGAATACAGCAGCAGCAAGGCCGAGATGCACAACGCTACAACCTGCGGCGGCGGACTGCAGACTATCTGCCAGGTGACCTTGTCTGGGTTTGGTACCCCATTCGACGACGCGGACTCAGCGAAAAACTCTTGCGCCGTTATTTCGGCCCCTACCGCGTTCTTCGACGCGTTAGTGAACTGGACTATGAAGTCGTTCCGCACGAGGAACCAGAGCCCCGGCGTCCCAAGCGTTCTGAAGTGGTCCACGTGGTCCGCTTGAAGCCTTTTCATGCCAGATAGTAGCCCCTTTTACTCTGTCCCTCTTTCAATCTAGCATCGGGACGATGCTTTTCGCACGGGGGGGGGGGGGGGGGGGGGGGCTAATGTAGCATGCGTTGACGACAAAGAAGCGCAGAAGTGTGAGAGGAAGAAGAAGTGTGCTAACCTCGAGCCTGAACTCCGACGCTGTTCGTAGAACCTTTGCCACGCCTTGGACCTCGGACGCAACTATAAGGGTCGCTGTTTACGCGACAATATTTCAAATATAACTTTGTAAGCTTGACTTAACAGCTCCTGTCATGTCGTGTGGCCTCATTTGCCTCGTGGCACTTTTGGCTTGTGCACAGGGGTCATCTGTTAAATACTGGTTAACATGCATGAAAAATACATTTTCACAGAAACTGGTGGCAAATGGTCAAGTGGTGCACTGCAGATTCTGAAATGTATACCTATATGCATGCAAGGATCGCATCATATAACATGATCAAGAGTTCTTATCAGTACCTGTAGTTACATAGCATTTCAATGCCCATTAAAGGACCACCTCAGACAATGGTTGTTGTTACCACAAGACCTGTTCTAACAGCGTACTGACACCATTCCACTGAGCGATGGACATGTATATGCATACCCTAGATAGCTCATGATTGTGGATCTCATTTATTTCTATGACTTCCAAGGAGTTCCTGTCGTCAGAAACCCTACACTTTATGAAATCGGGACAGTTGTCTTGAAAGGTGATGAAAAGAAATAACCAGGTTACCTTGATGCAATGCTAAATTACACAGGGTGAATATGCTGCATGAAGATACCAAGAAGCTTGTACAAAGAAAAGTGAGAGTGAAATGGTAGGATTTTTGAAACATTGAAATAAACTACAAACTATACTTGTCAAACCTGTCATTAAGGAATGGAAATCATGCACTAATCAAAAACACCACATGGAGGCCATTTTAGGTCATCTTCACAAAACACATACCCACACCTCACACACAGCTTCATACTTATGAAAGAGGACAAACCAATATGCAAGGAGTGTGGAGATGAACTAACAATAAACCATATCTTACACGTGAGCCAGAGTCGACAAAATAAGAGGAAACATTTTGTACAATTTTGCAACAGATCCCTTTCCATCCCAGCATGATCCTAGGAGAGACGTGCAAATTTCCTGCATTTTTGGTTTCCTAAAATGTTCCTAAACAAGCTACATCCTAAAGAACATTTTAGTCATTACACACAAAATAAATACATTAAACCTTGTCTTGGTGCATAACAGCATTCGTCGCTTATACACCATAAAAATCAACACAATGCTGTAAGGTATACCTTGGTTAGCTATGTTATATGAGACAAGCTTTCGGTCTGGTGTGGTCCTTATTCACGTGACAGCGCTGTCATGAGGGTCTATGTCTCAGCGATCGGAAAGTGACCTATTCCAATAATTTTACAAACTGAAGGCGATTCTACAGATTTCTAAAGACTGGAGTGCTCAAATGTTTTATGAACGTCCGCCTGCTTTGACAGCCTGGAGTGAAACCGTTGAAGAGAATACATTTTATTACATTTAACGCGTTTCTGAAGGCGTTGCTTTCAATTACGGGACCCACAAAAAGCAGCCGAATGTCAAACGCCGCCTAGGTAGGCTTTCTAGCAAGACAGCGGTGTAGCGTGAAAAATCGCTCCGCCGGTCCATCGCTGGCGCCGCTGACTTGACAGGCGAACTGTTCAAACTTATAGCTACTGACCACACCTGAAACACTGAATTGCGCACGATCAAGGCAGAATTTCTCTAACACTGAGCACTGGTAGCTATCGATTTCGCGCCCAATATTGTGAAAATCTCTTCTTCGATCATTGATACGTCCACGGTTGAACATTTATGCGCCTCGGTGTAGGCCAGCCGTTGGAACATGGATGCGTGGTTGTAGCAACGATCACTTGCATGGCACACTCTGCAAAATTCCAAGATTCAGCTTCTGCAACGAAATGTGCAGCGCACATTTTCTACCGCGTACCTAAGTCCAGCGATGAATGCATATCGATCCCGATCGTTTCAAAGCTGCGCGGCCGTTCAGTCGGGTCACGCTAACCTCGAGCATGCGGGGGTTTAAACTACATGTACGCAAAATTCAACGACAAGAAAAAGATGCAGGCTAAGCACTTTAGTCTAGTCTTCCCCTAAATACCAAATAACATTGCTGTTCACAGAGAATTCGGATCATTCGCGCTTCCGGCTTTCCGGTTGTGCACTGTTGCGGTGCGGTGCAGTAGGTCTTCGCCTCGACGAGTCGATGTGCAGCTCGCCGCAGTAGCAGCGCAGGCCTCTAGTAGATTCGGCAAGTCTTGTGCCATGGCTCTGAGGTAGAATTTAAACGAAGAATTTAGCTAGAAACATCCTGTTTCCTCGGTCTGCATGTGAGGAACGAGCATAATGCCATTTCACATGCATACTTTGGACTGCCGAATGTTCTGCACGGCTAGGTGTGTGTGTGTTGTGCCGACGCTAGATCTTCGGAGGTCGATGCAGGATCTAAGACAGCGTAAATGCTAGGAATAGCTCGCTCGCATTACGGGCAGATTGAGGTGATAGTTTAGTGCGAAGCGAAAGCTGCTCGTGAATGTGCGTATCTCGATGCCAGCTGGTGGAGCTGGTGCAGTACGTAGCATCGCCTGCAGCTATGTGCGTGACAGCGATGCTTGCCGTGCACAACCCTAAGTGAAGACCGTGATCTATGTTAGAACGGATGCACTCTTCGTAGCACCTCATCGAGAGTCGCGGCTAGCTGATATCATAGAGGATAAGATTCATTCACGCGTAGCAAGCGGAATGTGGCCGCGTTCGACGTGCATATAGCCATGAGCCTGTATATCGACGTGCGCCGTATCTTTACGAGAATCGAATGGATACGTCGGACGTACCTTTAGACACTTCGTTTAAAATATTCGCTGCTGAAACAATAATACCAAATGTCGAAAGGGATTTTCTGCTAACATAGTTTCAGCTGTCAGTGTCTTACATCCCACATACGTGATTTCGCCGTCGGTTGAACTCGCCTTCATCTCCGTGCGTTCTTTGTTCGTCAACCATTTGCCAAACAGAGCGGCATGCTTTAAATATTGTAATTAGGTGGCCGACGAGAACAATTTAGCAATAGGCTGTGTATGTTTTTTTTGCAGCTTTTGACTGGCTGCGAGCTGCCGGGAAACTTGAGAAGCGTGGCAGCAGCTGTCTCCCATGTGTTTTCAACTTCAGCTGCAGATCTATTAGCACTTGCTTATGTGGCGTGCGAAATTTAGGAATAGATCACAAAACGAAAGCAAACTCCGAAATACGGGGCTTTACCCGGTCGCCTAAGATCGTAACTGTTTCGTTAAATGCTTTGACATACTCAAACATTGCTCTTATGCTTATAAACATGTGTATGATCACTTTATGCGCTGTCTTTAGACAATAAAATAATAGAAGCCATCGATCGTCACGTCCATGTCTTTAAAACACATATGATCTATGCATGACCACCTTTCCGACAATTGACCGCCGTAATGCAATAGAATGTATTTTCATATAATGTATTTATACCTAATATGATTGGTTTATTCACAGTATATATAGACACCGTAACGATTGGGTTCCGATAATTGGCTACCGTTATTCAATAGAATCGTGTTCATACAAAGTACTAATATCTTGCATTATCCTGCTAACCATATTTCAATTGTCCAATATTAATGTGGATTTTACTCAATGTTCACATGTGTGTAAAATTTTGTGAAAAGTCATACTGGCCAACGAAAGAGATGTAAATTTATACCTTCATTTATTGCACCAACCCGCGAAGCAGCAACGCTTGGTTTCCTATGGCAACAATGACATTGCGTTTTTGATGTAGCAGCCATATCAAAATGTATTATGGTGTACATAGAAAACAAATATACATGCTAAAAACCTTTCTGCCAATTTCACATGCTTTGTGCAAGCATCACAGACATCACTCTTCACTCAAATGCCTCTTTTTCCTCAAATATATGCTAATTGGTTTCCGACCACTTTTTGTACAAGCAAGTACCTACAAAACACCCTTAAGAGGCAGAGACTACTGCTGTCTTTTGCTGTATTCCGTTTCATCCTCTGCATCATTCGATATTTGGCTAATCACAATAGGGGCTCAATTGGAACAAAGGAGTGAAATTTGCATTCCAGTATGCTTGGTCATCAGACTGTTAATCAATAGTAAACTCTCACCTCTGCCATTTGTTACACCAAGCAAAGAAACATGTTGATCGGCAACTAATCAGTGTGTGTACATACATTTTCGTACATGCTACTACCTCCAAGTGATGCCACTATGCCTGTTTGCTCCCATTTTTCCTACTACGAATGATGGCTATGTTTGCCGTAGCAGATAACACACACACCTAAGTATTGGAATCGAAGGAGACCAGCTACACCAACCTTCTAGTGAATACAAGAGCAATAATAAGGAGGGATGAAGTATATTACAGTTACCCTGGAATATGCAGTCACACATACGTTTTGCTACATATGCAGTTAAGAAGTCTCAATAGTGTATTCCCGAGAGCAACAAAATAAGAAAGTGCCACTCATTCCCATATTTTCCTTTCAAGAGTTTGTCAAAAAGGTAAAATCTTGATCACACATGTAAGTAAAATTTAGGAAAAATACCTTTCTTTTATAAAAAGTCCACGTAGATGCTGAAGAAATCACGCTGCTACGTCTCACTACTACTTGTACCGGAATCAGGTTGCCTTTTTTTTAATTGTCAGCACAGACCACGGCAACACGGAGTCTCCAGATATGGCCGAATGTAGCAACAAGAGGACTGCGTATACATACGAGAACACTAGTCAGAACAGCAGGAAGTTCTTTTTAATAATAAAAGAAGGAAAAGTCAAATGCGCAAGTAAAAATAACGAGGAGTATTTCATATGGTTTCTGAGTAACAGCATAAAAAGAGATGCCCAAAATTTTAAATGCAATGCTCCACTAAGGAAAAATACATAATCATGAAATACATAAATAATAATAATCTAGGTATTCTTAGGAATCGTGGCAAGTCTTATGTAGGTACGAGGTATTCTTATGAATAGTGGCGAGCCTTATGTACTCAATATCGTTTTGTGATATGCGGAAAGAAAAACAAGTCAGATGGGCTGGTAAAAAATGACTGGTTTGGTTTATGTGGTTTGACATCCCAAAGAAGCCCAGGCTATGAGAGACGCTGTAGGAGAGGACTTCTGAAAGTTCAGCGAGCTGCGGCTCATTAACGTGCACTGACATCGCAAAGCACATGTATGCCTTTTTGCTTCCATCGAAAAGCAGCCACCGCATACTTGGGCATAGAACTCGAGCGTAACCACTGCACCACTGTGGCAGGCAATAAAGAATGCCTGCCTCTCCCGTAATTTAGAATGTATGCAAGCATGAACTTCTATGAGCTCTGTGGTTGGAGTGGCTGCATAATTTGGGAGTGGCTGCATAATTAAGGCACTGTTGGCTAGGGTGAACAGTCTTCCGCGGTGGGCATGTAACTCCCAAAGCGATCGCGTTCCACAACCTGCTTTCTTCGTCATGTGATTAGGCTCAATAGCTGCATTCATGGGGATTCCGTAAGCATGCTACATCATAGGGTGACCCAGCTAATTCCAAAATCACTACTGATTTGGTGACACACAAGTTGGGTTGATTGCCAATTTTGGTAAATTTGTGTAAAGTCAAATTTTGAGAACCCTGTGGGGACGCTTTAGCGGTTGACCCATATAAGTTTGATGGTTTTACTTGGTTTATGGGGTTTAACGTTCCAAAGCAACTCTAGCTATGAGATGCTGTAGTGGAGGGCTGAAATTTCGATAACCTGGGATTTTTTACGGGCAATGACATTGTACACCACATGGGCGCCTTGGATTTTGCTTTCCCCACCGCAAAATGTAGCCGCTGATGTCAGGATTCGATCCCGCATCCTTAACCACATTAGTCGAGCACACTAACGTCTTTACGATCGCCATGGGTAATACCTAACCGTGATAAACATCACTGAGTTCGCCTTAGAGAAATTGCAATGAACACTTGTTTTGGACAAATATGGATAAAGCCATATTTTGAGGGTCCAGGGACGACATTTGGAAGATAGTATATCTGAATATTGAAGTCGCCACGAATCGGTGATATTAAAGATAAGCAGGACATCAGTTTCGGCCAAATTTGAATGAGCTCAAAATTGAGGTGTTTAGAAGGCCAATTTTCGGGGGTGGCCCATATAAACCTGGTGTGGCCCAAAAAAAACCTAAAGCACACCACTAAATTTGATATATTAAATTTAGGTGGGACGCTAATTTTGGTGAAATGAGAATGATATCGAATTTTGGGGAGCCAGAGCTATATTTTGGGGGTTACACAATCTAAAAATTGAGGTCATTGCTGAACTGGGCGTACCTAAAATAGGTTCGCACTACTTTTGTTCAAATTTAGACAATGTAATTTTGAAGATTGGGAGGCAAGTTGACCCTGTACAAAGGCTTAAAAAAGAGGAGAGTTTGTCTCATTAAAGCCCACTTGGCCCCCGCATAATCACTTTTTGGTACCTGGTATTGCCTGTTCTGGCTCTTCAATTCTAGGTTACTGACAATACGAGCCAAAACATTTCATGCTTAAGAAAGCATGAAGCTTAATGCTGGAATATGCAGTCACACACACCGTTTGCTACATATGCAGGTAACAAGTCCTAATAGTGTATTACCGAGAAAAAGAGAATAAGAAAGTGCCACTCACGCCCATCTTTTCCTTTCTAGAGCTTGTCACCGAAGTAAAATTTTTATCACATATGAAAGTAAATTTAGGAAAAATACCTGTCTTTTATAAGATGTCCACATGGATGCTGAAGAAGCCACGCTGCTACGTCCCACTGCTACTTGTCCCGGGAGTAAGGTTGCCTCACTTTTACTTGTCATCACAGACCACAGCAGCAGGGAGTCAGCAGATATGATCAACGGAAGCAACAAGAGGACTGCATGTACATATGAGAACGCTAGTCGGAACAACAGGAAGAAAGTTCTTTTGAATAATAAAAAAAGGAAAAGTCAAATGCACAAGTAAAAGAAACATACGAGGAGTATGTTTGTGAGCAGCGATGAAAAAGGCTCTAAGCCTTCCGGCCATAGCATCTACGGAGCGCCTGCTGCAACTTGAGATCCATAATACAATAGGAGAGCTGACTGAGGCCCACAGAAAAAGCCAATAAGCTGTCGGTGACCAGCCAGGCAGGCAAGTCCTCCGCGACCTCAATCTCAGGCTTTTCTCCACGACAGAAAACAGAGTGGACATCCCGGAAGTGTGGAAAAATACTTTGACGGTTAAGCCGCTTTCCCAAAACATGAATTGGGTGAATTATCAGGGGAGGCGTGAAGCCAGGGCAAAATTTATACAAAATAACTGTGGCAGTAAGACAGGCACATATTACGTGGATGCGACGGGTTTCGCAGAGGATGGAATAAGCACCGGGTGTAGGTAAAAACGTCCCCGAAAAAAAGGTCCCCTGAAGATACGTCCCCGGAAAATAACGTCCACGGAAGACACGTACCGTGAAGAAGCAGCAACTAGGAAAAAACGTCCCCAAGGCCAAAGCTGGCCCTAAAAAAAAAATTTCTTCCGGAACTCATATGAAAAAAAAAAAAACACACACATTTTATGCCATTCTTTATTGGCTTTGAGTTAAATGTAATCATTATTTGGAACCTGCGTCCTCTGGGGGCTCGAAATGTTTACAAGAACTGTGTAAAAGCATAATCAAAAAGAGCCATCTGGCTTTTTATACGTTGCGAGGTTCCGAGCTCCGCAGCTTGTTAAGCAATCATATATGGCAGGTCTAATACGTTTGGTAACACTGCCCACTTAGAAAGCTAGGTAGAAGCGGATCGGCGTATGGTAATCTCGGGGAACCGCCCAAAACAGAAGACGTCACTAGAATTTCTTTCCAGACCTTCTGGTGACGAGGTTCTACCATTGTTTTGATGCTGGTGTAGAATTGTGATAAGGGTGATGATGACATAAGCAGAACGAGGCTTAACCGGTCGTACATCATGAACATATTAAAGCATCGCTCCAAGCTTCTCCGGTAAAGCCGGTGGTCAGCTGAACTTTTCCCCCCAAAGTGAACACGAGGCGCTGTCACTGGTATTACCGCTGTCATATATTTTTTTTGGTCATGAATGCCCGCATCAGTTCGACGTTCATGATGAATTCCAAGGCGACACGTGAAACCGCTGTAATAAAGTTAACATGCATCATTCATCATTGCAGCTCGCTACTGGGAAATGTAGTCTACGTCCTGTAGCGCAAAACTTCAGCCCCGTTCGGGGACATTTTTTCCCACTTCGCAAACATTTTTCTGGGGACGTTTCTTCCGGAGACATTTGTTCCGGGGACGTTTTTTCCGGGGACGTTTTTAACGGATACCATCAGCACCATTGCTGTTGTGCAGGAAAGAAGGCAGGTGAACGGGCCCTAAATAAGACCTAATTATGCGGTAATGCTGAAGGAAGTGGCGATTGCACTGGCCGCCACCCGCTGCGACGCAGCCTACATATATCGGACTTGCAACAGGCATGCCGAAATTACGTGCCCACAGAATATTACTGGCACATACGAAAATTTCAAATTCGGCTACAAGTAAAAAACAGATTATATGAATACCTGTGTAAACAGGATTGGAGGAGAACGAGACTGCTCACGCGGCTGCCCGAGCGTTCCTCCCCCGAATTCCGCTCAATCCTCCAAATTGCCGAGGCAACCATACCAATCTCAATCATAACTTATGCGGACATGACAAATTATTTACACCTCTGTAGGAGGGCAGCCACGGTACCCGCCAAAGGTCTCGACAGATCTGAGGAGTGCCAACTTAGACGGCTCCACACCTAGTGTTTCCTAAATCCCGCCATACCAAAGCACGTGCACCAGAGATTCACGAGTAGGTGCCAATTCGGCAGGTTGTATTCTGACCTATACCACAGGGTGTGGGCCTGCCAGCAAAATACACAAATAAAAGTTAAAAAACACCCAACTAGGGTGGGCTGGCAGGCAGCAATGTCCAGCTCGGACCTGGAGGCCCAGCGTGCCCTGGTCTAGAGAGCTCGGGCAGCTGCGGCGGCAAATGGCGTCCCGAATTAAGGTCTGCCACTCAGCTCCACAACCATACGCACCTCCTTTACCAAGTAATTTTACTGTAAATAAAGGTTTTCTCCTCCTCGTCCGAATCGTGGAATGCACCAGAGCGGCTTGGTTCCTGCAACAGCACGCTTTTTTCTGTCACTTGATTTCTCTTTTTCTTCAGAATGCGTAACCCGAATTTGTGCTTTCGTAACCTGTTACCGTCTTACTACTCACGTCACGCGTACGTCACAATTTCAACAAAATGGCTTATGGTCGAAAACAATGCCCCAGTACAGGTATACCACACCGTGTGAGTACAATGCAAACAACGAAAGCGTTGCCAGTGGTACAAAAAATAACGATTAATAACGCGTTCGCAATTTATATTGATGTGCAGTGCGCTAATCTTCAAAAGTGCGCATAAGCGACACCACGAAAACCGATTTTCCAATAATACACAACATTGGCTTTAATGCAATGCTTCTGAGTTTAATCGATCATGCATGCCATTGTCATGTATTTAGGAGCGGTCTCGTGACAGAAGCTCACTTCTTGAGCATGATAATCAGCACTAATTGACAAATAAAATGTTATTACAGCACTATCAGCTATTATATGCCTTCCGGGTGGCTGAGCGCAAAATCCGCACTAAAGGCCGGAATACATGGAGCGTTTTTGCCGCGCTAAGCAGCGTTTTACGCCCGACGGCGCGCACTCGACGCCCGGTGTCGGAAAAACGCGCGCCGCCGCCGATGTGGTCCTGCCAGATATTTAAGGCGCGGGTGGCGCGGCGTCTTTTCGAACCGGAAGCTACTGCAGACGCGAGCCAATTCGCGATTCCAGCATTCCATGCGGTACCTGGCAGCAAAACCATTCAAACGCTCCAAAGAGGTCCAGTAGCAGACGCCCCTTGCTCGCGCTATGAAAACCCGCTTGCAAAGCGCTCGTAGCACCGCAAAAAAGGACAAAACCAACGGCAAACCGATTCTGCAGCCGTTCCGCAGCACAGTGGAACATTGTTTCATGTATATACTTCGTGATCCAGCGATCAGCGCCAGAGAATCGATGCATTTTCAATCTCCGCAGAACGCATTGAAAGTGCTGTCTACATATAGTCTCGTCCGTTTTTGTCGTACGATTGCTTTACTGGTATCAGCTGCCTTCTACTAACCTTCCCAAGGGACGGAACACCTACGGATAAGTACGAGTGAACAATAATACGTACTACGCAGCTCGACTTCTCGCGTAACGTGCAAAATTCGATCGGCGCACGTATAAACAGTTCCAAGAGTTTGTGACAGCTTGATCATAGCACTTTTTAAGCTAGTTCTGCTAAGAACGTCATCATCAAATGCGCGTAAAGGAACACTCTACGACGATCGGCTTAATTCTTCGCCGCGTCAGGCAGGCGTCTCGAGATCTGCAGGCCACGCAGCGCGTGACTGCCCTCGATCTTGTACCGCACGTGTCACGGAAATCGGGTCCGTTGTGTGATCGCGCTCGCCTATGCGGCCGCTCACTTTTAGCGTTGCAGCTTGTCACCCTTGAATAATATCACAGAATCGGCATTGTTTTGTCAACGACAGGTCTCTGAAAACTGCGCGGTGAACTGATCAAGCCGGTACCTTTATTTTGTTTTTATTATATTCTCAAATAAAACTGTGATCCCCTGGCGACAAAGCTCACTTGCAGGGCGCTCATTTGGTGAAGGGCTTGAATGCGTATCACACCTCGCCAATTATCAGAGCAGCATGCAGTGATCAAAAGTCCTGGAGCCTAAGGATTACAGTATAAGCCGCAAAATGAACCCGTCACGCCATCAAGGTCTAAAGGCATTTAAAATTCCTCGAGATGATTTGTTACCACAGCCAGAAACGATCTGATAGCTTTTCATGGCAATTCGTTCTTTAATAACACCGTACGGCTTCATTTTGCGGCTGAGACAAAAATAATTTGGCTTCAGGACTTCTGACCATTACATAACACGTCAAATCCAAAAAGCTTAATTACTAATATATTAATCAAAGAATCAGGGGTCGTTATATTAACTCAAGGTCAATCAAGGTCCCCGTACGCACCGATTAGCCCATTTACGCTGCAAAAAGCTGGATTTGCGCAGCGGCCGCCACCTACCTAGGATCCCAACGACGCCACAAACAGCTACGATGACCTCTGGAGCAGCCCCTACCACCACGGGAACATCGCATCAGCCAGTGGTACTCACACAAATTCGCCACCCTCCCATCTTTAATGGCGACGACCACCCAGACGTTGACGACTGGCTGGACGAATACGAGCGATGCAGCAGGAACAATCACTGGGACGCGACCATCATGCTGGCCAATCTGATTTTCTATTTGGCGGGCACTGCTCGCACGTGGTTCCAAAATCACGAGCATGAACTGGTGACCTGGGAAATTTGCAAGCAAAAGCTTCACGACTTGTTCGGTAAGCCCATTGGACGGGCCCTCGCAGCTAAAACCGAACTTTCCTCTCGTGCCCAATCTACCACGGAGTCCTACCTTGCTTACATACAAGACGTGCTCGCGTTGTGTCGCAAGGCGAACAGCTCCATGCTGGAAAGTGAAAAGGTAGGGTACGTCCTAAAGGGCGTCGCAGATGACGCGTTCAACATCCTCTTCTGCATTGATTGCTCTATTTATTTATTTGTACATACTATCAGTCCATCTGGACTAAGATAGGAGTGGGTTTGACATCAAAATTCATAAACGCAGGCCAGTACGATAAAACAGCAAGTACAGTCAATAAAACACGGTTCATAAAATACAGTCAATGTAATGTACAAAATATGTGCACTCCTGCGTTAAATATTTGCATATAAGGGTAGCAAATTGCTATCGGGATTGAGCATTCACAACGTGGTTAGGAAGGCTGTTCCAGTCGGATGATGTGGCAGGAAAAAAAGAGTATTTAAAACAGTCCTTAAAAATTTTTCTACCTGGACGTGTTTATTATGCTTATTACGAGTGACGCGCGTCTTTGCTTCGTTTATGTATCGTTCTTTCTTAACCAGGACTAAACCATTTATTACACAATAAAACAAAGTTAGTCTTTTTTCTTTTCGTCTGTGGGAAAGAAGAGACACGTCGGCTTGAGCATAAAGAGGGGTCACTGAATCCAATCGTCGATACCAGGAGAAAATGAACCGTAGCGCCCGTCTCTGTATCTGCTCAAGCTTAGAGACAGACTTTTTGTGATATGGGTCCCATATTTCGCATGCGTAATCAACTAAAGGCCGTACAAGCATCTTGTACGCTGACAGTTTTGTGTCCGTAGAAGCCTGTTTTAGGACGCGTCTAATGTAGCCTAATCGCTTGTTTCCCTTCGCGACAATGTTGTCAATATGTTTTGCCCAGCTAAGATTTAAGGTGATGGTCACGCCGTGGTACTTGTATTCATTTACTCTGGAAAGCGGGCTACCTTGCAAGCTATACACATAGTTCAGGGCCTCAAGCTTGTGAGTAATTGGCATGCAAACTGTCTTGTGTGGGTTCAGTGACATCTGCCATTCCGTGCAGATGTCACTATTAACTAATAGTAGAGTCGGTGCTTCAAGTTTGCCGAAGATTCGAGCAGGCTAAACAACGACGCCTGGTACACCGCTTTGAGCGCCTTCCCAACACGGCAGCTACATCATCCTGCGATGATCTGGCTCCTCTGCCACAGCCTTCCCAGTCCACTACCATGACTCGGATCGTCAGGCGAAAACTCGAAGCCTTAGCTCCTACACCACTCCCATCTCCACTGCCCGACACCGTGGCCATGATACAGGCTGTTGTCCGCCAGGAACTTGCCAACGTCGATCTTTCCTCCAACCCCGTACTGCCCTCGTCACCATCGCATCCTGTTCCTGTAGTGGCGGCTGCAACCACTAGCCAAGCTCCCCCACGTCGCTACGTTAGTCGCAATCCTGCAGAGTGGCGCACCTCAGACGACAGGCCAATTTGTTTTATTTGCTGTCGAACCGGCCACACTGCACGATATTGCCGCTCTCGTACCTTCCCCACCCCTCGTCCTTATTACAGCGCTGACCGTCGGTACTACTACGGACCTCGACGCTTCCCTGCCCAACCTGAACAACTCCGCCCCGCATATGATGGACCTGTAAACTTCCCTTCTCCCCCAGATGAACCTCACACCGAAGCCGTCTCAAGAGTCCGTCACTCCAGCCGATCTCCATCTCCGCGGTCTCGTCGATCCCGTTCACCGGTGCCTCCGCGCAACTCCTCCCCATCATACACCGGCACCTACTCGGGAAACTAGCGAGTGCAGCATCCGGGAGTGACGCTGCATTACCGACCCGGACTGTCAACTCAGAACTGACTCTCGCATCCAGACGTAGCCTCATTGAAATTTTTGTGGACGGAGTCTCAGTTTCTGCTCTCATTGACACTGGCGCCCACATTTCCATCCTCAGTGCCTCGCTCCGTCAACGCCTCAACAAAGTCCTCACACCCGCTCCCTCATCTACCGTTCGTGTTGCTGATGGCAACACAGCTACTGTGGTTGGTATGTGTACTGCGAGAATTACCATTGCCGACCGCCATATCCCTGTGCTATTTACAGTCCTCACCAGTTGCCCTCACGACGTTATATTAGGACTCGACTTTTTAACTGCACATTCCGCGCTCACTGACTGTTCGTCTGGACTGCTTCATCTGGACCTGCCACTCTGTCCTGACAAACAGGCCTCTGATACTTCAACGCTCCGTCTGCGCTCCTCTACATTTACTCGTCTGCCACCAGAAGCTGCAGTGTATGTGCGCATGTCGCCTTTCCCCTCTGTTCCTGATGGCGACTACGTTGTTTGCCCAATCACCGACGTGCATGGAGCGTAGGATCGCTCTCCCTCATAACATCGTGCACGTAGAAAATAACAACGATTATATTCCAGTCTTGAACTTCGGCCTTTTTGTGCACATTCTTCCTGAGGGCATTACTCTCGCCGAACTGATCCCACTGTCTGACGTCACAGTTGCCGCTCTTCTACCTGAACCTACTGCTAAGGTGTCGACACGACATGCATCGTCCCCACCTTCGGAGGCCCGCATATCATGAATGGTTGCACCTAACTTGCGCCTTGACCGAGCTACAGCACTTACGAGTGTTCTGACTTCGTACAGCGATATTTTCGATTTTGGTGACCGCCCCTTAGGACAAACGTCCCTCGTTACACATCGTATTGATACCGGAGACGCCCGGCCAATTCACAGAGGACCTTATCGAGTCGCCATTTCTCAACGACGCGTCATACAAGGCGAAGTGGACGAGATGTTAGAAAAAAACATTATAGATCCTTCGAGCAGTCCCTGGGCGTCGCCTGTCGTGCTTGTTAAAAAGAAGGACAATACCTGGAGATTCTGCGTTGACTACCGACACCTCAACAAAATTACAAAGACGTTTACCCGCTCCCCAGAATAGATGATGCCCTCGACTGCTTGCACGGTACCAGCTATTTCTCTTCCATTGATCTTCGTTCCGGTTATTGGCAGATCGGAGTTGACGAACGAGACCGAAAGAAGACCGCCTTCGTCACTCCCGATGGCCTGTATCAATTCAAGGTGATGCCTTTCGGCTTGTGTAATGCGCCCGCAACATTCGAGTGCATGATGGATTCTCTCCTGCGCGGCTTGAAATGGACGACATGCTTGTGCTATCTCGATGACGTCATTGTATTTTCTTCTACATTCTAGAGCCATCTCCATCGCCTTGATACCGTTCTTGGCGTCTTCCGAAGAGCTGGCCTTCAGCTGAACTCGAAGAAATGTAGCTTTGGCCGACGTGAACTCAAGGTACTCGGTCACGTGGTCGACGCCCGTCGCGTTCAACCCGATCCAGACAAAATACGTGCTGTAAGTGCATTTCCTACATCCCGTTGTACCAGTGACGTGCGTGGTTTTCTTGGGCTTTGCTCCTATTTTCGGCGGTTTGTACCCAACTTTGCGGAGACGGCTCGTCCACTCACCAATCTTTTGAAGAACGACGCTCCATTTTGTTGGCACCAAGAACAATCCCAAGCATTTTCTGCGCTCATTGCAGCCCTCACCAACCCGCCCGTCCTGGCACACTTCAATCCCTCGGCACCAACGGAGGTACGCAGCGACGCCAGTGGTCACGGTATTGGTGCCATACACGCCCAACAGCAGATGGGGCGCACTCGCGTCATTGCTTATGCCAGTCGGCTCCTATCAGCGGCTGAGCGGAAATATTCGATCACAGAACGTGAGTGTTTAGCCCTCGAGTGGGCCATTACAAAATTTCGCCCTTACTTGTTTGGCCGCCCGTACTCCGTCATCACCGACCACCACGCCTTATGTTGGTTTTCTGCGCTGAAGGACCCTACTGGTCGCCTGGGTCGTTGGGCTCTCCGACTTCAGGAATACACTTTTTCTGTCGTCCACAAGTCTGGCCGTCAGCACGCTGACGCCGATTGCCTGTCCCGCAGCCCGGTAAATCCGCCACCTGCGAGCGAGTGCGACGATGACACATATGTATTTGCCGTCTCTGACGTTTCAAGCATTCGCCATGAGCAGCGCTTAGATCGCAAGCTTTGCAGCATTATTAATCGCCTCAGCACGGATCACCTTGATGCTACCCTTGCTATGTTTGTGCTCCACAACGGCACCTTATACTGACGAAATATGCGACCAGATGGCGCCGAGCTTCTGCTCCTAGTCCCCGAACACCTGCGTACCACCGTTCTTCAACAGCTGCATGACGCACCCACAGCGGGTCACATTGGCGTGTCTCGCACGTACGATAGCGTCCGCCGCCGCTTCTTTTGGCCAGGCCTCTATCGCTCTGTTCGTCATTACGTGGCTTCTTGTGACCGGTGTCAGCGACGGAAGAAGCCCTCGGTTATGCCTGCTGGATCCCTGCAGCCGATCGACATCCCAGTAGACCCGTTTTCCCGATTTGGCCTTGACCTCCTCGGGCCTTTCCCACTTTCTGCGTCGGGAAATAAATGGGTTGCGGTGACCACAGGTTATACTACACGCTACGCTGTCACCCGAGCGATACCCACCAGCTGTGCAACTGGCGTGGCTGCGTTTCTTCTCCATGACGTCATCCTGCTCCATGGTGCTCCACGCAGCTGCTCACAGACCGTGGCCGTTGCTTTCTTGCTCGAGTAGTCGACGAAATTCTTCGGTGCTGCTCCATTAAGCACTATTTTACCACCGCTTACCATCCACAAACGAACGGCCTCACCGAACGCCTCAACCGCACGCTCACGGACATGCTGTCAATGTATGTCTCGGATGATCACCGTGACTGGAATATCACATTGCCGTTTGTAACGTTCGCGTACAATTCCTCTTGTCACGACACAATGGGCTACTCACCGTTTTATCTTCTATACGTCCGCGACCATCCCCTTCCGTTTGACAGCGTACTGCCTCCCACCGCTAACGCTGCAGTTGCTACGTTCATGACGCCATCTCCCGAGCTGACGCCGCCCGTGTTATTGCTCGCCGCCGACTGGCCACCTCCCAAAATTCTCAAAAAAGACGCCATGATTCTCGCCACCGGGATGTCCACTACTCTCCGGGCTCTCTCGTCTTGCTCTGGACTCCCGCTCGTAAAGTTGGGCTGTGTGAGAAGCTCTTGCCACGCTACACAGGACCCTACCGTGTTTTGCGGCCAGTCACTCCTGTGACATACGAGGTCGCCCCTGTACATCCGCCACGACAGTCCTCTATGCCACGCACCGAGATTGTTCATGTCGCCAGAATGAAGCCGTACTACCCCTGCAGTAGTATGTCCTAGTGCGCACCGGGACTGTGATTTTTGTGGCGGGGTAATGTTACGTATATGCCACCGAAGAGGACGACGATAGAAAATAGAGTGAGAGACGACGAAGCAGAAGAAACCGTTGAGCTTGCCTGAACGCCTGCTGTGTTCTGCTCTGCTGCGCTGTGAACACTTGCTCATCACCTGCTGTGGTTTCCTGTGCTAGCCTTCTGCCCCGTATCAATATACTGAAATCAAAGCTTATCTATGCCAGTGCCTAAAATGAAACTTAGATGAGCTCGTACGGTCTTTTGAACTCTAGTTCTCGATGGCCCTACATATACACACGTGCCTTTCATTCATCTTATCCCAGTCAAGTTTAGTTCTAGAATATTTCAAACATGTGATATATGCTGAAGTGAAAGTGGAGCAAACATTTCACAGTAAGAAAAGGACACCAGTAAAACAAATGAATGATTTTACAGATATATCCAAACATCACCTTGTCAGTGCAGTTATGTTCAGTCATTCAGCCGTGTCAGACTCTTCGTGACCCTATGGACCATATCACGCCACGCTTTCCGGTCTGTCACTATCTTCCTAACATCACATAACTTCATTTGCAACGCCTCGAGGATGCCATCTAACCATAGCGTTCGCTGCCTACCCCTTCTCCGGTAACCCTCAACCGTTATCAGCATCAAAGTTTTCTCCAGCGACTCCTCTCTTCTCATCAGATGGCCAAAGTAGCTAAGCTTTAACTTCAGAATTTGACCCTCCAATGAGCAGTCAGGGTTTATGGTCGACAATATCGACTGATTTGATCTTCTGGCAGTCCAACAGCTCTCAAGAGTCTCCGCCAGCACCACAATTCAAACGAGTCAATTCTTCGGCGGTCAGTCTTCTTCACAGTCCAACTCTCGCATCCATACATTGTGACTGGCCATAGGGTTTTTTGGCAGAAATTACTGGAGTGGGTCAGCTTGTCAACTGCAGCATAAATGACCCCCGTGAATAAGTGAGTGTATGCAGATTGGCCGTACAGAACTGATGCACACAACCTTCCTTGCACATACGTAAAGTGTGCTTTCTTGGACACCTGGCGATTAATTGCAAGAAATGATTTGCGGCTGCTCTAAAGGCCGAGACTCATAAGACAGCTGTCAAGTAGAGCTTGATAGGATAAGGCCCATCAGCTGTACGAGAAAGCCAACATAATAATCAGTTTTTCGTGTTTGGTGACACATTATTAAAGGTAATGGCTTTCTGTATAGCAGCTAATATTTAATTCCACAGCTTCGTGAGAATGTTTTTCTACATATGCAGTGCACAAGAGTGTTGTAAATGTGCATAAGCACTCACTACATAACCGGGTTAGAATAAGGGGAACATGTACACACAGAATCGAAGAAAACCAGGTAAGGGTTGCAATGAGCATTCTATTCAATCTTTATTCAGCATTTTTACAGAAAAATGCAGGGAGCGGGGACAAAAAGATGCTCTGCGGCAAGCTTGACTAAGTTTGCAGTTGACTCGGCTTCAGTTCGCAAGCAAACACTTCAACAAGACGATATGTCTTCACCTGGGCTGAAGTTAAGTCTTGTTGAAAGTTTGCTTCCGAACTAGGCTGCCCCTCAACCCTTGTTTGTTTGTTTTTCTTTGATACTAGATGACCAAGACTTCCATTTGTCACTTTTTCAATGCTCTATTTTCACACTGCTGCATACAAGGTTAAATGCACATCATCTGGCACAAGCATTAATTGCCGTGTGCCTCCTGCACTTGATAGCAGATTTATTGTTCTCTACCAGCAGAGCATTTCTAACGTTTACACCCAGCCGCACATGCTCTTGCATCCTCCTAAACGTTAAATAAGCACTCAGTCTAGGCAACAAGTTTACTCAGGAAGGTGTCACAAACTTTTTTCAGTAAACTGCACGCTTGTATTAACAAGCACTAATGCATCAATGTCTAAATAGTAGCGACATACTGTACCTGAATACGTTCTTGCGCTCGACATATAGAATTCTCTTGAAAAGTATTGCTTTCTGCACCTTTCTCACTTTTCCAGTTTACACCTTCTGAAGCCAAGTAGACAACAGCAACAAGTGTGGCATTGTTCGAGTTAAGTGGAACTATATATGAGTATGAGGTAAAGAAAGCACGTAAGATATGGCACTGGCAACCATGTAACATAAACATAAGTACGCATTAATAGCTGCTCTGCAGTGCAGCTTGCATGAAAGCAAAACTACTTACCACATACAGGCAAAGTAATCAGCACAGCCTTTGCCTGGAACATAGTGTTTCCACAGTCAATGAAGCCACACTTTATGCTTTCACTTGGGGTTGACACATGAGTATCATCTATCAATGTTTAATTTTTAGAGCAGTGTTTTTCTGCTACAACTTCAGCATTGCTGGGATCAGCTTGCCGTGAGCAGAAACTGTGTTGTTTTCTCATGAGAATGCACAGGCAGGCATTATACATGAATTATTTTTATTACAAACCACAGAATGATACACTAGTTTTCTCCCTAACAGCTTTGAACTGTACTTTTGTGTCCTTATCTTTTAACAGCTACAACAAACACATAAAGTGGCCATGTCCTCATTTATAGAAGAATACAGGAAGAGGAAGGAATGGAAGAAGTCATAGAGGAAGTTGCTTAGGCAGATGCTGGAGGCATGCAGCTGTTTGTGAGTGGCAGGCCTGCAGAATCCCTACTGCACAGCAATAACATACAGATTAACTGACAAAATATTACTGCACTTACCGAAGTATTATTTTACAAATGAACACCAATCTCCATGAACAGTAGCCATGCAACACTCGTGAAAATCCAAGCGCAAAGAAATCTCAAGAGAATGAAATACAGTGTAAAATTTCGATCAAGCGAACCTTCGCTGGGCTTAACAAAACCAACAGCAAAAAGATTTAAGGAATTGAGCTAATTATCTGAACGATATATGAAATGTGGAAGAGGTTGGCAATAAACTGATGGGGTTATATAAAGACGCATGAAGCCTGCTCGTCACCATAAATCGTTTTTAAGTTAAGAAACCAAGCTTAAAACCATCAGCTACAATGTGTGGGGTACATGAGGTACTAGAAAGTGTTTAACTGAAAAATTGTCCTAGTATGTCCTACAGATTTAAACCTTATGTGAAGTGGGGCTTTAATGTACAAAATTCTTAAGTATTTACAATTACAGATAAGCACAATACTGAGCTTTAGAGAGGCTAGTTTGGCAGTCTAACAGTTAGTGAACTACTTTACTGAAGATCCGATGCCCGAATAAATATTTTTACCTCCTCCTAGTGTCGACTAAAGATGCCCGACAGCGTTTGTAAAGGAACTGTGATGATTTGTGCTTAGTACACTTTTACAAACGCGTCTTTAGGAGCCTAGAACGAAGCACCGTCATAGAATATTGCCACCTAGCGTTGCCAGGTGGCGCATGACTGAGGTGTGAAAGGAGGACGAAGTTGAAGAGGACGAAAAAAGTGTCGCTTGCACGTTTGCGTCTGTGCTGCTGTGTTCTTGTGTCTGGGCTACCCCCTGCTTACATTGGTATCCTTAGTCACCGTGTACGTGACATTCTGGTGGAGGTGCGGGGTAAAACGATCGCCTATGCAAGAATCTCCATCTACAAGACGTCGCGCCAGCCCTGTACCATTGGACACCCCCGTGCATCGCTCCAGTCGACGGCTCCAGGGATTGTCTCCGGAGTTTCAGCCAGCACCCGCCGCCATGACATCTAGTGCTCCTGCGCAGCAGGTGACGGGCCTCGCACCGGCCTGTAACTACACCTTGCAGGCCCCTCGGGTACCGAAGACCTTCCATGGGGACCTCTTTGAGGATGTGGAGGACTGGTTCCTTCAGTTTGAACGTGTCGCTGCATTCAACCAGTGGGACGATGCTGCCAAACTAAGGAACGTCTACTTCAGCCTTGAGGACGGCGCCCGTATCTGGTACGAGAACCGAGAGCAAGCTTTAACTTCTTGGCGGGAATTCCGTCGTCAACTGCTCGAGGCTTACACTAGCGCAGATCGTCGCGAGCATGCAGAACGTGCCATTCACTCTCGCATCCAAAGGCCGAATGAGAGTGTCCAAGCATACGTCGAGGACATGACGCGCCTCTTCAGGCGAGCCGATCCCGCCATGTCCGAGGACAAAAAGGTCAGGCACTTGATGCAGGGTTTGAAAGAGCAGTTGTTCGCAGGCCTTGTGCGAAACCCACCCTCGACTGTAAACGGATTCCTTGCGGAGGCCACCACAATGGAAAAGGTGCTACACCAACGTGCCGTGGCTTATGACCGACCTTTTCATACACGCACAACCGCGGAATCATTTGCATCTTCAGAGCGGCATCCCGATGCATTGCGCGAACTGATTCGCAGCGTCGTGCGTGAAGAACTAAGCAAGTTCTGGAGCCCTCTGCAGCAATCGCCATCTTCCGTTTCTGCTATAGTGCGGGAGGAGGTGCGGCAGGCACTCAAGAGCCCTCTTTCGCCTGTAGTTCCGAGCCCGCCATTGCTGTCGGGGACCGACAATCGTCCCACATATGCGGAAGTTCTGCAGAGTCAGGCTCCCCCTTCACCACCGCCCATTCTCGCGTCACCTACAGTTCCGCTGCCCTCGGTGCAGCCAGTGCAGAACTTCGACAATCGCCCGCTGCCCCGACGCAAAGCCGACATTTGGCGCACGCCTGACCGCCGTCCGCTTTGCTTCCACTGCGGTGAACCAGGACATCTCTACCGGGATTGTCCGTATCGACGCCTCGGTCTCCACGGCTTCCGCATCGACTCGCCTCCTCCCCGGTTTGGTCAACGACCCCGAGTTATTGAGGAGTACCTGGCGGAGCAGCGTTCATCCCGTTCGCAGCGTCAGCCCCGCTCCCCTTCGCCAAGGCGCTCCTCCTCGTTCACTCACGGTTCCTCGCGAGAGGACCAAGGCCGCTCGTCTAGCCCTGGTCGGGAAAACTGAAAACAGCGACCTTCGGGGGCGAGGCCGCTGGTAGTCGCTGCGTTGAAGACCTCCCGTCGTCGCCGCTTCGATCCGACCGCGAGCTGCTGGTACCGTCACCTAGGGAAGCAAAAAGCGTTTCTCTGGACATTCCGGTTATTTTAGACGGTCGCACTACGGTCAATGCTTTAGTGGACACCGGTGCCGATTATTCAATTTTGAGTGGTCGCATGGCGACTGTTTTGAGGAAGGTGCTCACTGCTTGGCCAGGTGTGTGCCTTCGAACCGCCGGCGGTCATATAGTTACTCCAAAGGGGATGTGCACGGCTCGCATTCAGATTAACGGACGTACGTTCGTCGTTAGTTGCGTTGTTTTAAGTGACTGCTCCCGTGACCTTATCCTCGGCATTGACTTTCTGCGGGAGTACGGAGCAGTTATCGACCTGCGAAATAGACTCGTCACGTTTTCGATGGGACAATCTACCGAACAAGATAGTAGCAGTCCTTGCAATAACGCACTTCGTGTTTCCGCTGAGAGCGTCTCGCTGCCGCCGCGAAGCAGTGCTCTTGTGGAAGTTACCTGTGACGATTTCCGTACCGGTGATGCTGTAGCGGAGGCGAACCATACACTCCTGCTTGCTCATTGCATTTGCGCTCCCCGAAGTTTATTGTCGTTTCACAATGGCCGGGCTGCACTCCTTGTCACAAATTTTTCTAATGAGTACCGACACTTGTTCCCGGGGACTGCTATCGCTTTTGCTGACCATGTTGCGCACGATCCGGTCTGTTTTGCATCCACGGCAGTAGAAACTAACGAGCCATCTCTCGACAACATCGACATTAACTGTCACTTGTCAAAGGAGAAACGGCGGGCTTTAGAGCAACTGCTGCTAGACTTCAAGCACTGCTTTGCTTCTTCCTCGAAGGTTCGTCAAACGCCCATCACACAACATCGCATCATTACTTATGACGACGCTCGCCCAATACGACAGCAGCCTTATCGTGTGTCTGCCAAAGAACGAGAAGTGATCCAGACGCAAGTTCAGGAGATGCTGGATGATGGTGTTGTGCAGCCTTCACAAAGTCCGTGGTCTTCACCAGTAGTCCTTGTCAAAAAGAAAGACGGCACTCTTCGATTTTGCGTCGACTATCGGAAATTGAATAATGTGACAAAGAAAGATGTATACCCGTTGCCGCGCATCGATGACTCACTGGACAGATTGCGACGTGCGAAGTATTTTTCATCTATTGATTTAAAAAGCGGCTATTGGCAAATCGAAGTAGACGAAAGAGACCGAGAAAAAACCGCATTTGTCACTCCAGATGGCCTATATGAATTCAAAGTACTCCCATTTGGATTGTGCTCTGCCCCAGCTACATTCCAAAGGATGATGGACACCGTCCTCACTGGCCTCAAGTGGCAGATCTGTCTTGTGTACTTGGACGATGTAGTTGTTTTTTCCGAAACATTTGATCAACACCTCGAACGCCTTCGAGCTGTCCTGGAAGCCCTCCGTTCTGCTGATCTCACGCTGAAGCCCCAGAAATGCCACTTCGGGTATACAGAACTCAAGTTCCTCGGCCATGTTGTAAGCGCTGATGGGGTGCGCCCGGATCCCGATAAGACTGCTGCCGTCGCACGATTTCCGGTTCCAGCAAATAAGAAGGCTGTTCAGCGCTTCCTCGGCCTGTGCGCATATTATCGGCGTTTCATTGCGGACTTTTCTCAGATCGCAGAACCTCTGACGCGCCTTACAAGGAAGGACACCTCCTTTGTGTGGAACTCTGAGCAGCAGATGGCCTTCTCTTTGCTTCGTGAGCGCCTTCAAACATCCCCTGTTCTGGCGCACTTCGATGAAGCGGCTGACACTGAGGTACACACTGACGCCAGTAGTATCGGTCTTGGCGCGGTCCTTGTTCAGCATCAAGACGGGTTTGAGCGAGTAATAGCCTATGCCAGCCGCACTCTCTCTCGTGCCGAAATGAACTATTCCACCTCAGAAAAGGAATGCCTGGCGGTCGTATGGGCTACTATGAAGTTTCGTCCCTATCTTTACGGCCGGCCATTTAAAGTCGTCACCGACCATCATTGTTTGTGCTGGCTGGCAAATCTGCGAGACCCATCTGGACGACTTGCACGCTGGAGTTTACGTCTTCAGGAGTTTGACATAACCATTGTTTACAAGTCCGGCCGCAAACACGAAGACGCCGACACGCTGTCACGAGCACCCGTTGACACTGGCGATACTACAGCCGATGACGATAGCGGTTTTCTAGGAGCCCTCAGCGCATCTGAGCTCAGGGATCGACAAAGAGCTGATCCAGACATCCTTCCACTCATCGATTATCTGGAAGGGCGTGATACGATTCTGCCTCGACACCTATCTCGGCACCTTGGTTCTTTCTGCATACGGCAAGGCGTATTGTATAAAAGAAACTCCCAGAGCCAAGACAGAACTTACCTTCTGGTAGTGCCATGCGAGCTCCGTGAGGATATTCTCCTTGCTTGCCATGATGAACCAACGTCTGGTCATTTGGGTTACTCACGGACTCTTGCTCGAGTGCGCAACATGTATTACTGGCCAGGACTTTCCGCAGCAGTGAAACGCTATGTACGAAGCTGTCGCGAATGCCAGCGCCGTAAAACACCGCCACAGAAGCCTGCCGGATTTCTCAAGCCCGTTAAAGTACCCCGCATTCCGTTCGACCAAATTGGAATGGATCTCCTTGGCCCTTTCCCTTTGTCGCAGGCCGGAAACAAATAGATAGTAGTCGCTACTGACTACCTGACTCGATACGCTGAGACAAAGGCAATCCCTCATGCCACAGCTTCCGAAGTAGCAGAGTTTTTCATGCACAACATAGTCTTGCGGCATGGCGCCCCTTCCTACGTCATTACCGACAGAGGGACAGCTTTCACATCACAGCTGATCGACCGCATATTTGAGCTGAGTTGCACGACCCATCGCAAAACCACAGCGTACCATCCACAAAGCAATGGCCTTACAGAAAGATTGAATAAGACGATTGCGGACATGTTGGCAATGTACGTCGATGTGCAGCACAAGACCTGGGACGAGGTGCTGCCGTACGTTACATTTGCGTATAATACAGCCTTACAAGAGACAACGCGCTTCACACCATTTCGACTTGTTTACGGACGCGAAGTTCAGAGCATGCTCGATTCCATGCTCCCGTGCCCAGATGATGACCAGCTATCCTCAGATGCCCAGCAATATGCCATCCGCGCTGAGGAAGCCCGCCAGCTCGCCCGTGTGCACATTGGGCAGCAGCAGACCACTGACGCGCACCGTTACAACCTCCGGCACCGCCAGGTTGACTACAAGCCTGGAGATCAAGTCTGGGTATGGACACCAGTTCGCCGTCCAGGCTTGTCAGAGAAACTCCTTTCCCGCTACTTCGGGCCGTACAAAGTGTTGCGCCGTGTGAGTGACCTTAGTTATGAAGTTATCCCAGACGGTGCCACACAACCAAAACGTCGAAAGCACAGCTCGGACATTGTGCAGATTGTGCGACTGAAGCCGTACTACCACCGATAGCCCATGGCCACCCGCTGTGACCACTCTCTTGCTTTTCACACCATTTTTACCGGCCCTTCTCATTTTTTTTCGGAGGGAGGGGGTAATGCCACCTAGCGTTGCCAGGTGGCGCATGACTGAGGTGTGAAAGGAGGACGAAGTTGAAGAGGACGAAAAAAGTGTCGCTTGCACGTTTGCGTCTGTGCTGCTGTGTTCTTGTGTCTGGGCTACCCCCTGCTTACATTGGTATCCTTAGTCACCGTGTACGTGACAATATATTCACACAAGACACAATAATCATCTATGCAAAAGACAAAGCTGACTCTCTTAGATGGCGTTCATGCGAGTTGTGTCACCTACCTACCATTCAAGTGCTCCATAATTGAATTTAATTTACCAGTTCATGGGGACAGCACCCAGAGATAGGAAACTGGAATAACCTGATGCCTATCTTGTGTATCTCAACTCAGTGTTCTTATCTGTAGCCATTTTTGCATGAATGCAAAATTTTCTTTTCGTGTGCAAGTAATCCTGGCAAGATTACAGATAGGTTTACTTTTAAGATTCGAGTAAGCAATGGATGTCTGAAAAGAATTTTGCATGAATTGTGATTGCACAGACTGTAGATGCATAGTTTGTAAAATAGAAAAAGCATCAAAGTTTATTTCTTAGTCATGCAATACAGCACCATAATACCTCCAAGCTCTAAACTTCAACAAGGTAAAGAGCACCCTTTTCCTCAAATTATAAGGTGTTCTAGTCTTTAGGGGTGTTATTTGGATACACTAGGAAACTGACAAGCGAGCCTTGTTGTCTGGTAAAGATAGAATGTGCAATAATTGCAGTGAAGCAATCCTTTTGATATCTGAGCACTCAAGAGAATGTTCAGTGTCATAGACTAGACTGTTTTCCTGTCGCCCTCTGTGCCGCATGTTCCACACACACGCATCCGCCGGTCCCCTCGCAGCTTTCTGCGGAAGCTCTTTAGCCTTGGAGGCTTCAGTGAAGTAAGTTGATGTGGACGGCAGGCCTTTTCAGCTGCATTTTTAAAAAACACAATCAGAAGAATGAAAAATACTAGCAGTAAATAAAAGAGCACTGTGGTTCATAGACATTGTATAAAGATAAAGTTACGGTGAAGAAAGCCTCTGTAAACAGCGCACAAATAGAATAATTCACAAGGAAGTTAGCAACTGAAATTTAAGAAACAAAATGATGCAATTCTTTTACAAAAGATATGTAACATCTTAAGAAACGTGTTTAAAACAACACAAAAAAATAACAATTATATGCTGTTCCACAGTCTAGTAAAAAGGGTCAACGACCTTAAAGAAAGGGCAAGTGTCCCTTCTTGTACCATGCTCCAGTTATTAGCCCCGAAAATATGCAGAAGCATATTCTTCCTTAAACAGAATTTCTTTATCTCCTGAAATATCTTCCTAGTGGTACTTTGCAGTCTATAGAGAACAAGATATATATCATGTAACCAGAAAAATTTCAAACTCAGAAGCTGGTGCCAAAAAATGAAAAATAAAAATAAAGAACTTTCTTGCTACCCATCCTACAACAGCGGTGCCATGCTCCCTTGAAACCTGGCCAGTTAAAAAGTAATGGGTGAGAAACCATTTACTTTCCTGTCTGCCTTTATGTCAATTTTCTTAGCGCCTTTTGTTCTCTTTCTTTTTTAACCCTGTAACTGGGTTGGAAGTACTTCGCCGCAAGGTAGACATAAGCCAGACGGGCGAGCAGCGTGTGAATACGACACAATACGTTATTTATACTAACAAGCTTCTCGGTCAAAGACTGCCTGCGGGAGCGAAAATTCCCGAGGACCTCGCTAGAGAACGAGTTTATGGTATCCGATAGCTTAGACATAGATACACACGCGAAAGAGGCAACGCAGAGCGCAGGCTTTTCGAAGGCATCACTAATCACGCTCGCACCTTCGAGGAAAGCAAATGCATACTTGCACGACGCAGACAGTCGGCGTAGCGACATAACACGTAAACGCAAGACATCTGCGTACTGAAATTGACACCGAGCAATGCAAGCGGCACCATAGATCATGAAATAATTGTTTTACTAGTTTTGTGAAATGCACTGTTAATTTAAACACACTATCGCGCACAAGGCAAATTTAATCAAAAGACATTTTTGTTAGATAATCGTGATGACCCTTCTCGCCACGAATAGCTCCATATTATCCTCGGAAACGAAAAAACAACTGTAGACTGAAAAAAAAAAAAGGTTTTTACAGCTGAGCGCTATCAAACAGCGGCAACAAGCACAACGACCGGAGGCTCGCACGATGAGCGCGGCGCCTTTCCATTCACGCTGAATAATGGCGAAATCGTTGCAGTCCTTACCTGTAGCAATATGTACACACACTGCAGTGCCAACGTGCTTCTGTCTCTCAGCAGCAACGGAGAAAAACGTCGCTTTTCTCCACGGTAGATTTCATAAACACGTTCGTCAGCTGATCACGATTTTTTGAGGACCTTCAGCGACGCCGGCGCTTGAACTTCGGTCTGATAGTCCCTGGTACACTTGGATTATGTCAGAATGCAGCGTGAACCGTGATAAACGCGACCACTTTTCACAAAACACTACAAATTTCGTCACAAACAAGGAACAGCAATACATTTTCAAGGGACGAGTTACGCGGGACCCTTCATATTTCCACCATCTTGCCCAGTGTGGCCAGACTTCGCAGCGCCATCTGTCGTTCATTACAGTTGCGAATAGAAGCGCGGAAAGCTGGCATTTTCAGTTTGAGCGGCTGCTGTTAACATGGTCGCCATGGCCGACGAGGTGTGCGGCAGTTTGGCCGCAGAAAATGTGATTATCGTAAAAATAAACGCCCAATCAAGCACGAAATGTCGCTTTTTTGTGAGTATGCGACATACTCTCGGATCGTAATGTATTTGTTTTCTCACTGAATGAAAATTTGCAAAAAAAAAAAAAGACCGGTGCCGCTGGTTTCCGCGCGGGCATTCCGAGGTATCTTCGTTCATTCGAGCGAGCCAAATCCTTGTGCGTCCTATGTACGCTTTCTACATTTAGCATAGTAGCGTTGGAATGAGCCCTTTCGCAATTTTAACACAAGGGGCGGCGTCGCTCCTCTCCCGTACCTCGCTCTGCGATTATTTCTGCTCACTGATGTATTTGCTTTGGCATCGAGTCATACGCGGCGGCGCGCGCGCCGCTCCGTCGTTCCATGTATATCGAGCTAGGAGTCGCATCAGAGTGGCACTTTTCGACACGCGATAATCGTGAAACAAAACATCGCATGTATTCCGGCCTCAATGAAGTGTGATTCATTAGGAAGAAAAAAAAAGAAATAAATTACTTCTTCGTTAATCGAAAAATAAGCGAATGCATAATTGTCGCAGCGAAACTCTGCCTATGCAGTAATGTATACAATCAGGTCGTGCCAACGTAACGCGCCTTTTTCTTCGTTCTTTGCATGTGCTTCCAAACCCCATTTTGTTTCGCTTTCGAACCTGAAAACTCGCGTGCCACTTCTCTTCTCAAATTATCACATTCCGTTGCATAGCAAGTTGCATTCACAGCAAGTGCAGAAATTGAACCACACCAGACCTAGCCCATTTCACTATGCTTCAAGCAGCCAAATGTGTTTCGCACACCAGACAAAACCACGCCCATGAGACCTGCATCAAGAACGTATTCTGTCATATATGCTGAGAGAGGTTTATTCCTTTGCTGCAGCATTCCGTTCAATAACTTCACAGGAAACACCCCAATTAGTACCTCGCTATCTTCCTTAAATCATTTCATTGTAGCTAAGCAGAAGAGTCACTCTCGAGGGTCACTGTCGAGGTGAGTCACTGTCGATTAGCACTAGCTGGCTAGTTGTTTTCTCTCCTCCTCTTTCAAGCATCCGTTCGCGGCGCCCCTTCATGCGCTCGTTCTTTTTTCCCCTTCAATAACACCCACCACAGCATCACTCCAGAGATCCACACTGGTATTCTGTCTGTCATCGCCAGATAAACTAACAACCTGTGATGAGGTGCTTTTATGTAATGTACCCTATCCACTCTTTCTCTCCGCCCTCTCCCGTCGCAAGACGTACATAGCTAAACATATGTCGCAGAAGAAAAGCTGCGGAGGGGGAGGGTTGATGGGAAGAAAGTGGGTCGAGGAGTTAAAAAAATTAGAAAAAAAAATGTTTCTTCTGTAATTGTTTTTCAGCCTAGTACCAGTGATCATGTGGGCTGAAAAAGAAATAAAAGATGCAGTAGCAGGAAAAAGTAATATGCCCGGTGGATGATTACTCAACACATCAAGTGGTTTCCGTGTAGACTCACCTGTATTGAATAGTAACATGCCTTCC
Organism: Amblyomma maculatum; assembly: GCF_055883805.1. Lineage (NCBI taxonomy): Eukaryota > Metazoa > Arthropoda > Arachnida > Ixodida > Ixodidae > Amblyomma > Amblyomma maculatum. The sequence continues at coordinate 813,385 of NW_028146754.1, read as the reverse complement.
AAAGGGTTCTGATAAGGAATATGTCTGCGGGCGAACAATTTTCAAAAGATTCTGCAAAGGGAGGAGAACCAAAAAGAAATAGAATAATGACAGCAGAGTGAACCTGCCGCTCCAAAGACAAAATTAAAAAAAAAAACGTTCAAGGTGCCACTAAAGTAGGAATTGATAAGAAGGAGAGTCTTTTGAGGAATATGTGCAGTTTAAGCTCATGCGGAGTACAGAGTATGCAGATGCGGAACTAAAATAGGTCTGTATGGGATTGTTTTACCGACTAGTTAAATCGCAGAAGGGACATATTTAAGGTATTCTAAAGTCCCTTTAGAGATATTTATTCCAGCTGGTTCAAATGATACTAATTTTCGGAGTAGATATGCCTATCTATGTTTACTGTCCCTTGTATATTTAACTGACTGGAGAATGCATAATTTATTTTATCCTAACATATGGGCTTTCCGATTAAAATGCTGGGAAAGTGCTATTGAGGATATTTCGCCTGTGTCCGCCCGGTGGTCGTTAAAGCGTATTTTCATTGATTGCGCTGTTTCTCCGATTTACTGTTAATTACAAAATGAGCACTCTAGAAGGTAGCAACGTTTGAAGATGTGCATCTACAGCCTGATATTGTGTGAAAAGGGAAATCGTCTGCAATACTTTTAAGAGTAGTGCGTTTTTGTACATGATTGCATGTCTTACATCAGGGGTCTTACATCAGGGAGCAAGGATGTGGTTGTGTTGAATGCTTGTTGTCGAGTTTAGAACGTACTAGAATATCTCTGAGGCTTGCATTACGTTTCTTATTTTACCCTTGGTGCCCACGGGAATATTGTTAGCATGGAATGGTATTTTCGCAGAAAATTGTTTAGGTTTGGGGGGGGCATTGGTTAGTTAGTTAAAAAAGAAGTTATTGGCCATTGGTTGTTTTATATGGGCACGTCGTTGCGGTTGAGAGTGCTTGCTTCTTCGAGGGCCATACTAAGAAAGTAACAGGGATAGTTCCTCTGAATTCGTGCAGCTTTCAATTAATGAAGTTCGTTTAGGTAGTGATTATTATTGCTAAATATTCTTCTAAGCTGTGTCGCTTATCCTATATATATTCCCTGCTTACAATGTCTGTGATTATGCCCAATGAAATCTAGGTATAGTTGCTTATCCGTTGTATGTCTGTACAAGCTAGTTCTATGTTTGCTATTTCCCAGTGGAAATTGGAAAACGTAAAACTTCAAAACTCGACAACAAGCATCCAACACAACTACATAATTGCTCTCAACCAACGTGTAAGACGTGCAATCATATACAAAATCGCAGGATCCGGTAAAAACGTCCACGGAAAAAAAGTCCCTGAAGTCAACATCCCCGGAATAAACGGCTCCGGAAGAAACGTCCCCGGAAAAAAATATCCCTATTCGAAACGTAAGAAAAATTGTCCCCGAAAGACACTGTAGTATTTGCGCTTAAGAACTTACACAGCTTTTTCACTTGGTGAGCTACAATGATGAATGATGTATGCTAACTTTCTTACACTCGTTCCTACTGTTGGCTTGGATGGGACCCCGAGCATCACACTGATGATGGCGTTCATAACAAAAAATAATGGCAGCGGTAATAAAGTGACAGCGCCTTGTTTTCGCCTTTTTTACAGGGAAAAGGCGAGCTGACTACCAGCCTTACCAGACCAGAAGTTTGGAGCGGCGCATTAGGGGGGCCATGGAGCACAATCAATTAAGCCTCGTGCTGGTTACACCACCGTACACCATCACCAGAGAAATTATTGAACCTCGTCAAAATATGTCCATGAGGTAATTCTATGTTCTTAGGGCGGTTCCCCGAGAGTGTACCACTTCTCCGTGCCGCTTGCACCTTTGTCAGTGGCTAGTATTACCAATCTGATTACACCTGTTATTTGATTACTTAATTATCTAAGCAGATCGGAACGACGCACGTATAAAGAGCCTGGTGGCTCTTTTAACATGTTTTTTACGAAGTGCTTATTTATATCGGGCACCCAGAGGGCAAAGGTTCTAAATGATTACATTTAAACCAAAGCCAAGAAAGAAATGCTTTTTTTTTCGATGAGTTCCCGAAGAAATCATTCTTAAGACCAGTTTTTTTGGGGGGGGACATTTTTTCCTAGTTGCCGCTTTTTAAGAGGCCGTTTCCTCCGGAGACGTTTCTTCCGGGGACGTTTTTACCTAGGCACACAAAAACGCACCACGGTTTAAACTACTGCAAGCGATTTCACTTTTCACATAAAATAATGGTTTAATCTCACGTCTTCAAAAGTTGTCTATCTTCGAAATGCTCCTTCTCACAAAAAGAATACATAGGAGAGATGGGGCAATCAATGTACATAGGGCTTAATGGCCATCGTGTGTACGCCTGCAAAAACCCCCCGAAAGCACTTTCCCAGCATTTCAATCTAGGACCACTAGCTCGAAGTAACATAAATTATATATTCCCCAGTCAGGCTTTAAACACGTGATTTATATTTCTAGGTAAATTTCTAGTATATTTCAGGGGGTGTTTCAAGTTTTTTTCCCCCAGTGTTTTTAAACATATACTGCGTCCTAGCAAATTGAAATTGCCTTAGAGATGCTGAGAGTACGCTGTATGTTTTCGGTTCCTCGTGTTAATCAATAATAAAAATATTCCCTAATTTTGCATCTATTAGTTTGAGATGTCTAGGGTCAACGCGAAAGTTGTAGATCGCACAAGAAATGACTTTGCCATGTCCATTTAGCGAATCAAGGATTTATGTCACTTGCTTATTGCCCTTCGAAAAATGCCCGCGATATATGCAACATATAGGGCAGTGATTTAAGCGCCCCTAGATGACCGACTAAGAAAGGAAAAGGCTTATCTATGCAATGTTCTCCCGAACCGGGTTTCACGTCCGTCAAAGGAAGCTGGAATGCTGAAAGAAAAAAAAAAAGCCATCAGAAAATATTGCTCGCAGGATATCTCATAACGAAGAAAAATTCCATTATCATGTTCTCCTGCTCGCCTCAATTTATTTCACACCATACTTGCAATAGTCGCTGGAGCACACCTCTTTACCAGTGAAAAACGACAAACACCGTTCGGACCAGTATTGCAGAAAAAACAGGACTTCGTTACTTAATCAGCCGTCTGGGAGCGCTTGAATTACAGCCCTATAACGCGCCTGGTTTTGCATTTCGTGGGATTTCTTCGAAGGGCAATAAATAATGCTACGGGAATCGTAGCTTGAAAGAAACATTTTCGAGCTCATCTACTATATATGCTTTGACATTTTCTGCCTCAAACGATAAGAAAATTAAGAAAGTTATTTTTGACAGTAATTAATGCAAAGGAAGAAGAAAAATACTGCAGATCAGCACGCCCGACTCTGAAAGCTCTCACTAGTTTTCACGAGGGTAAGGCGCACCGTATCTTGAAAAACTTTGGTTACATTATCTGAGACGCCCTTATATATTGCTCTGTTAGATAAAGGTAACCAAGGTTCCATGCAATTTGTTACAGAAATTTTTAAATCTGCTGGACAAATTTCTCTAAACAAAGGAATGATCCTTTATTTTTGTAATATATCCAGTAGTTTTTCTGTGAATGAAATCACATATCACTAGAGAAGATAACGCTGTTTTTTATGTACAAAAGTTGCAAGTTTGGAATCCTGCTACTTGTACACAAACATTTTATCCGGTATAATTTTTTTACTGAATAGATCTATGCAACTTGTTTTTCTTTCCTCGTCGCATTTTGTTTAGTCAAAAGTCGAAACCTTTGCTCGAGGAGCAACGAGGTGCATTAAGTCGATTTTCAATCCGACATTGTGGCGCGAAGAATGACGTTGTTCTCAGTGAAGCGTTGTCATAATTATGAAGGCTATATTCTTTATTTGAGGAAAAATTTCAGACTCTAGACCGGGAGGCGGTTTCTCAAAAACGCAAAAACAATCGTTAAAATTTTTAATGCACCATGAAATGGAAAACTGAATAATATTTTTGAGAAAGCAATACCTTCCTTAATTATTCTATAACTCCAGAAACGCGCTCTACACCTCAGCACCATTAAAGACTAAAATGTGGTGCATTATATCGTTTAAGATTTTATAAATGTGGTAAAACTGAGAGCTTGTACTGAAAATGGTCAATATTGAGCGCTGCATTCTGGTGGGATGGCCATTAAAACGATTTCTTAGGATTACGCAGGCCTTGTTGTTTCTGAATTGGTAGCGATGTTCTTGCCTGTTCGTTCTAATGCTACTTCGATTTGGCCAAAACTTTATAAACTGTCTTATAGCTGAAAATTTCTGTTTGAATTTAAAAAACGTCACCACATTTGATTTTCATTCAAACCGCCTAAAAAAAAATAAATTTTGCATTATATGGAATATTATATAAAAGTAAATAAAACATAAGCGCGTGGTTTCAATCTAAAGAGTTGCCTACGCCTTTCTACATCATACATTCAAACAACTATTCGTTGTATTTAGTTACATGTCATCCGCGACGAGAAGATGTCGCCCCTTTCTGCATTGGAATTCTAAGACTGAAAAGGCACAGAAGCCAGAGGGTTTCCGAGAGAACACTGGAGCAAAATGGTAACTAAAACAAGGAGTTTATTTACATGCGTGAAAAACTACGGTACAGGAGGCTTCCGCAAGTGGAGCACCTTGACTCTTGCTGTGCGTGATTCTGCTGATGGTCGTATATCGACTTTTGAGTACAGCCCGTTGGGATGAAGACGCCCGTACTCCTTCCGGAGACCCCAGTAAACGTCTTGAACAGCATCGAAGTCAGTCTCTGTCTCGCTTGGGATCCGTGAAGCCAGCGTATCATTACGCTCGGCGAAGTCATGTGGTACGTCGCAAGAGCACGAAGACTGCGTTGCATAGGTGCTGTGGTCAGGATTCTTGGCATAGAAGCGAGGCTGGACGTGCTGGTCTGCCTAGTGATGTGGGGGCTCGCCAGCTCCAGTCACTTTCGAACATATTTGCAGCCCCTTTTCATCAGCGCTGAGAAGTGCGGCCTGGAAAGGAAAACCGAAGCATTAAATATTGCAATAAATGTCCGCATTCTTACTCCACAACGCTTTAAATATGGTTGCGAGAACTTGTACGTCAGAAAAGAACAAACTGCAAAAACAGAGCGGGAGGCTAGCAGCGCCGTGGCTCCCATCGCGATGATCTATAACTTCTCCCCTAGCCCCGCATTTATTTTTTTATAAAAACTTTCCAGGAGAATTTGATGCGCAATCGATTCTGTCATCGCGAAGACGTCCATGAAGAGCGCACTAATGCGAGCTCTACAATTTTATGCAAGCATTAGGTCATTAGGTCTGGTCATTAAATCTCCAAGGAGAACGGCAACTGAACGTTTGACATGTGAAGGGAAAATGACTAAAAAACGAGCTTACCTCGTTTGCTGAACCGCATATCGTGTCTTGTCCCAAAAGGCATTCCGTGGACTCCAGGGAGAATTCGGGTGCGCCAGGGTTGAGCGACGAACACTAATAAAAACGTAAGAGGATGCTTTTGCTTTACCATATGATTAGACACGATAGCACCTTTGACACCACCTCTATTGCCCGCTCCATTTTTATTATTCTCTAAATGCAATAAATTTTAAATATCATAGCGGTCATGTCAGTACACATCCCATACACACCTGTTTTCCTTTTAGTGATCAACTGGAACAGGCTAATACGGTTTGGAATAAGAAATCAGATGAACTATGATAAAATATGCTCGAAGGGAATACGTACATTCAACACAGTCGGGCTGTGACGTACACTTATTTCAAGTGAAATTAAAATCTGCGTTCTATGATCACATGTGCCTAAGGGTTATACAATAGCCAGCTATCTTCCGCGGTACAAACAATAAAGAGCTTTATATGCTGGTCTAAACCTCAACAAGTTGATCTTCGATTCGGTGCATTTTTTCGGTGTTCTTAAATTACCTCATAAATTGCTCTACCTATGCCGTGCTAACTTAAAAATTACGTGACCAGAATGAGGTTGAGGTAGCACTTACAATATCTCCTGGTTCCACATCCCAAACTTGAAAGTAGGGATAGTGCTCTCCACGTAAGACGTAGCACCGCATCTCTGAGGGACACGCTGTGCACTGCAAACCACAAATAAAGACACCAGTTAGCATGCATGCCCAATAGAGAAAGCTTCCAAAAGTAACTGAGCGTGGGGTCATTAATTTAGTTATGTTCTGCAAAGAGAAGTTGAGATTTCCAAACTAATCTACAAACCGGTATTAAAAATGAGCAGTTGTACTGACCTTCACATAGATGCGCATTTCTGCCTATATATAACTTCTCTTGACGCCCCCAGATACTACGCTGTGAGATTACCCCGAGTCAGTGATTTGTATCCTCAAACGTAGCCTTTTTATACCTGCTGGTGCGCTTCGCCCAGTGAACCATGATTGGTTCTATGAAAGATGGCGCATTCAAGGTTGCCTTGTCCATGTGCGCTCAGTACAACCCTGTCCCTCTTCCCTTGAATTCCAAAACTTTCAACTTTTATTATTCTCAGACAAAGATATGCCTGGTGGGGACGGAAATGACCTACAAAGGAAATGGAAGCAGCACTTATCTTTTTGGTCTAGGAGTTATTGGAAGTCTCTTTAGCTGTGACTTGTTATGATGAGTCATGGTCAGTGGCATCTGACGCCGCCAACTTTGTACACTCCTTCTACACACTCTCTGCGCAGTTTATTTGGCTTTCAGTAGCCTCCTGTATCTTGAATTTATTCTGGACAACTTAGGAGCATGTGAAACTATCTGAAGTACAGAGGGCATAGCCCAGAAAGGGTGTTCGAATGCGGTTTAGAGGTCACGTGACACCGCTCTAGATCCAAAGGTTGTTGGGAGGAAATATATCGGAACATTGCAGTTAGGAGGAAATATATATCTCGAAATGGAATTGGATTGCCATAAATGTATATGCTTTTCGCTAGACATATTTGGTAAGGATATCAAAGAGTGCAAAGTATACAATTTTTTTCACCAGCCCGCCTATGTATCCACCTCACTTATAACTTAAATTATAAGTATTTTTTACAACATGTTTTATTATTAAACTGCTTACATTCGTTCCCTCTTGAATGATCTTTCTTCTGATAATGGCCTGCTTGTACGATATGGCTTACTATGATTTAATATTTTCTGTTTTTATTTATCCTTTTCTCCTATTTATTATATATATTTATTGGATTAGCCAATCGTGGTTCTTAACCATACCCTGAACGCTCTTGGAAAACGCAGTTTGTGTGTTCTTTCGAGGGTACGGAAGCGGTTTTTGCTCTCTCTTGAGACAGCATGTGCTGCCGTGGGCCAGGTCGTATGGCGACAGCAGGAGCAACGGGATAGCCCCGTATACATGAGTTCTTCCTTTTATTAGTTTTTGGTTGCCTCTAAATAACTCCAATAGAAGGAGCTGAATTTACTTAGACATGATACCGGCTAGGTCACTATAAAACTTGTCTCTTGATATTTTCGTGAAGTATTTTTGTTTAAAGTGGCGCTTTCACGGTCGCAATCTTTCCAGTAGTTCACATCCTGCCACCAGGCTACGCCACTAATCCAAAAAGGAATAATGGAAAGCAGACATAAAGACGTAATAAAAAAAAATAATGGAGTGCCCAGCCTTCTAGAACTGGGCGGCTTGAAGGCTTTTCTTGTGTTGCTGCGCGGGCTTCCAAATATTTTTGTGGCTCCACAGGGAAGTCCAGGCAGCCAAGAAAAAAACTGTTGTGCCCATCCTGCACAGCATGGGCTGCTTCACTCAGCTCCTCTCTTCACCCCACCACAATGCTACTTCGAACAATAGAGGCCGGGGAAAAGTGACAAGAGCCTTCCCTCTCCTGCATATACTTCATCTCACAAGATATCTGTAGCACTGAAAAAGGCAGAGGAGCCCTTGCAATTGTGCTCCTAAGTGCCTCTCGGCCCTTGGCACTATAATGGAGAATTGTGCTCCTACTGTCACCACCGGCAATTTTGGGGGCGAGAGACAATAAGAGCTCGAATATCTATTTCAGTGCATGTTATCCTTATTGGACCCGGGTGCCTCTGCCTTTCCCAGTGCTGAAAAAATCTTCTGAGACCAAGTATAGTTTCCCTTGTAGAGCCACGAAACATATTGCCCCCTCCCTCCCCCCCCCCCCCCCCTTTGCCGTGGGTGAGGGATTTGGAATGGTCATCAGTCGTCTAGGCGGCTTTGACTGCAGTATGATAGCTCGCCTATACACAAATAAAACAGGGTGTCAACATGATTACAGTGCAAGTTTAGTACCAGTGAAATGGGTAAGCAGATGCAAAAAGGGGAAAGTGGCGATATCATGCAAATTATTTGTTTGTGTCTCATGCATATATTTCTGCAGGCTTCGTCAATTATTCTTAGTAGAATTAAGCGCCTGTCTTGTGTTCTTTTGATCCCCACGCTCTGAAATCACGTGATCATGAGCTTCAGAATATGGAGACAATATCGGTTAGGGAGATAAGGTAATATCAGAGCGCAAGTGCGCATGCCCCGATTAATTACCGCACCCCTCGCCTGTTTATCACAGCGCTCTAGGCATTCTCATTGTTGCCGCACTATTACCCTATCCTCCTAAGCGGTAGGGGCGCCTTTTCTAAAGCTCTCTATTGTTGATTCCATAAATATAGTAGGGACTGCCAGCTCTTGGGCGAGCTCTTGCAAGCTGCGAAATCTTGAGAACTGCGAGTTCTTGGGCGCAACAAAAAATGTGTTGTTTTATCAAACGCTAATACATATATGATAATTACTTGAACTTCAGGCAACAGTCGTCTTTGTTTGTTCTGAATTCTTGCTCTTCGAACCTTGAAAACCAGAGTTTGGAAGCTACAGAGTGCAGGTAAGTGAGTGGTTGCCTTTTTTTTTCGTTTGAGATGAGTAGATATTTGTGAAAGAGGCAGGAAATCCTCCAAAACGTTCTGTACCGCGCAGGATGCCGGCATGTATTCAAGTTCACTAGTGCACTGAAGAGACGGTTTCACACGAAGCTATGTGGGCAATAGGGACAAGGGGTATCGAAGGGGTGTTGTGCAGGAACATTGCCAGAAGAAATGTTCTAACGGTCCTTATTTTGTAGGCGCTTAAGGTGTCCTCCTTCTGTCTCCCAATGTGATGCTCCATTGACTCCTCATTTTATTTATTCACGCGCGGGCGCGTGCGCGCGCGTTTGTGTATGTGTCTGAGAGAGAGAAAGAGTATGGTGCAATTGAAGGAACACACAATTTTCAGGCAATTAGAATAAATGTTTAATAACCTAAACAATCTCCTAGGAACATTCTCCTGTTGCATCTAACTCGACAAACAAACCTGATGTGAAAAGTAGCGCGCTCTGGAAGAAGCTAATGATGCATGCCCTTTCTGAATCAATATAGGTGGACTGCTATGCATTGTTAGCTTGGAGCCAAACTCTATTGTCGTGCTCATTACACTGGGCACACACACGTATCAAGCATGTATACTATAGTGTTGAGTCCGCCCTTCGGCTTCATGCGTTTTTAGCAAATATTTTCGAGATGTAGCAATTTACCTGTACAATCACGCATTTGTAGCATAATAATTGGAGCCATGCAATAGCGCCCATGCTCACCAAATAAATATATATATATTTTTTTTCTGGAAAGGCCAAACTATTAAACGCGTTGATCAGATCGAGTTCTTTCGAATTTGGCATGTTTGTATCCAATTTTTAGTACCCAATGCTGTACAGCGGTTTTGCTTCATGTGGGCAAACATAAGCACGTTCTTTCTTTCTTCAAAATTCTCACATGCTTTTCTATAAACGTCAGCTTTGACAACATGATCGGATATCTTTCAGAACACAGCAAGTCGTGTTGCAAGGTTCAAATATAAACGCAACAAACTAGTCTTTGTGACGTCGGGTGAGTGGACGCCTGGGTGACACGAGACCTGGCTTACTTGAGGTAAGGGCCCCATTCTTTTCGAAACGCTGTGCCCATCGCGTTTTTACGAGAATCATAACCAACGCCATCACCACAGCAACATCGTCGCCTTCGTTGTGCCCGGGCAAACTAGCCCGAGCGGTCCATGCCCCTGGCCATCGCGGCAAATCGCGGAAGCGGGTGATGCTATAGGCACGTTACGTTCAGTTCAGTCGTGTCCGACTCTTCGTGACCCTATGGACGATATCACGCCACGCTTTCCAGTCTCTCACGATCTTCCTAACATCAATCACATAACTTAATCTGCAGCGCCTCGAGGATGCCATCAAACCATCGCGTTCGCTGCCTACCCCTTCTCCTGCGACCCTCAACCTTTCCCAACATCAAATCTTTCTCCAGCGACTCCTCTTCTCATCATATGACCAAAGATAGCGAATCTTTAACTTTAGAATTAGACCCTCCAATGAGCAGTCAGGGTTTATGGTCGACAATATCGAATTATTTGATCTTCTGGCAGTACAAGAAACTCTCAAGAGTATCCGCCGTACTACAATTCAAACGCGTCAATTCTTCAGCGGTCAACCTTCTTCACAGTTCAACTCGCGCATTCATACATCACAAATGGGATGAACGTAGCGCGAGTTATACGGATCTTGGTTGGCAGACTAATGTCTCTGCTCTTTACTAGGCGGTCAAGGCTAGCCTTGGCTCTCTTTCCCAGAAGCAGGTGTCTCCTAATTTTATGGCTGCAGTCTCGTTCCCGGGTAATCTTGGAGCCCAAGAAGAGAAAATCTGTTACAGCTTCCACTTCTTGTTGCCTGATGCTCCAGGACTTGATAAGGCAAGACGCCATGATGTTTGTATTTTTATTAGCCCAAACTTCTCCCTCTCTTCTTGTACGCGCATCAGAAGTCTCTTGAGTTCCACTTCACTTTCTGCCATTAAAGTGGTATCATCCGCATATCTAAGGTTGTTGATACGTTTTCCAGCAATCTTCGCTCCAGCTGAAGACTCGTCCAGACCGGCCTTCATCATGATGCCCTCATCATATAGGCTAAATAGGCAGGCGACAGTATGCAGCCTTCTCTCATTCCTTTCTCAATCGAAAACCAATCAGTAAGACCATGCCCAGTTCTGACTGTGGCCTCGTGCCCTTCATACAGGTTCCTGAGGAGACAGATGAGGTGAATTGGAACTCCCATCTCATTGATAGCTTGCCACAATCTTCTGTGATCTACGCAGTCAAACGCTTTCGCATAATCTATAAAGTAGAAGTAAATGGGTTTCTGGAACTATCTTGCTTTTTCCATAATCCTGCGAAAGTTGGCAATCTGGTCTCTAGTTCCTCTGCCCTTGCGAAACCCAGCTTGCACGTTCGGAAGCTCCCGATCCACATACTGCTGCAGCCTACCTTGGAGGATTTTCAACATCATCTTGCTAGCATCCGAAATAAGCGCGATCGTGTGGTAGTTGAAACAATCTTTGGCACTGCCTTTCTTTGGAATGGGGATATAATCTGACCTCCTCCAATCCTGTGGCCACTTCAGGGATGTCCAAATTTGCTGACATATATTATACAGAACGTTAATAGTGTCATGGTTTGAGGTTTTAAAGCAACTCAGCTGAAATGCCATCAATTCCGCTAACTTTGTTCTTAGCAAGGCTGCCTAAGGCCCAATCAACTTCCCTCTTCAGGATGCCCGGCTCGAGATCACTTATGACAACCGTCCTATGTTGGGTTTGCACATCCGGGTCCTTCTTGCACTGTTCTTCTGTGTATTCCTGCCGCCTCTTCTTTATCCCTGAGGCTTCAGTGAGGTTTCTGCCTCCTTTGTCCTTTATCACGTCCACCTAGCATTAGTGCAAAAATGAACGCCCAAACAGACTCCGGTAGGAGAACATCAACGGTTTACCGTAAACGCCGCAATGCGCTTAGCTAGCAAGAGATCGGGACATCATGCACGCAGCAAATAAATAAGGAAATAAGCGGAAATAAAAGCATAAAAAGGGGAATCCAATTCAGTGTTTCCTCCCCAAAGAAAACTATAGAGTCACTGATCAAGTCAAAGTGGGTGGAGGTAAACAATGCACCCGGAAAAAAGGTCCCCGGAAGATACGTCTCCGGATGAAACGTCCCCTGAAGAAGCGGCAACTAGGAAAAAACGTCCCCAAGGCCAAAGCCGGCCCTAAAAAAGGTTTAGACGTAAAAACGAAAACCAGATAAATACATGCTTTTTTTCTGGTTTCCCCATTGGGAACAAGGTTTCATAAACGTGATTACGTTTTTAGGAACCTTTGATTGATCATTGACCCTATATTTTTCTTTATGCCACCACCTGATCAGACTATGTTTCGTCGAACTCTGGATTACAGTTGTTGTATTTTTTTAGTTTCAGCTGAAGCTCTACATTCGGTTCAGCAGCGTGTTAAGTGTACTAGCGGTCATTCGTTTCTTGTGCGAGGCAGCCCCATGAGCCGCGAGATGCCTGCTTTTGCCAAGCACAAGCATACATCATGTGTGTTCCTAAAAAACTAAAAACGTGAAACGAAAGCCAATACTTGTACTGGACCGGGAGCACGTTTTGTTCACCGGAGTACAGTATTGGCTGTAGCTGGGGCGCACCTCAACAGCACGCGCGAGAGCTTTCGCTGGCGACGTTTCGTGGTGGTGGTGGTAGTGGTTATTTAGTGTATATACAAAAGGAAAGAAAAAATGTTTGCCAGCCCCGCTATCTGCTATCTGCTATCTGAAGCACCTGAACTGGGGCGGCGGAAATAAAGGGATAGCGAGGAAAATGTAGAGGAAATCAAAGAGGTGAGCGATAGGGAGAAAGAAAATGGTAGGTAAAAATAAAAGAAATATGCATACACTATGGTACAGTATACAGTAGTTTGCTTGGGGCACACCCGCAAAATTCTTAGGTCACTGAGCGCTCGGCGCATCGGACGGGCCCCCGCAATAGCTCTGCGTTCAGCCAACTGTTCACTACGCACGCACTTGCACACTGTACAAAGCACTGACGGCTGTCGTAAGCGATCGACCGCTATTGTGCGAAATAACACACGCGGAGCAGCGTTCAGTCACAGCGCGCACTATCAGACGAGGTGAAATATGCGGGTCATCAAGCGCGCCTATTCGATATACTCACACAGGCTCACGTGCGCTCGCTCGCGACCGCGCGCACTTCCCGACGGCCACAGGAGAACAGCTACGCTGTCCGGGATTACCCCCTGTTGAAGGCAGACTCGACACACAAACAGTGTGACACACTGAACGGGAGGCGATAAATAAATCATAAAGCAAGCAAGCGCACACTTTAAATGGGCATTTTTTTTAAGTAGCGCTACTGCGCATGCGCGACGCCTCCTCGGAAGCCTTTTGCGCTGGGACGCCATGGCAAAATAAGGAAAAGACATGCTGCACGTTCTTTTCCAGGCAACTACGTCCCTCGTATCATCAACGCGACGAACTGCTGCAAATTAATTGCGCGCAGGGCTAACATCTTCTAGGCCTTCCTAATCTACGGATTGCATTCTCCCCGCCTCCCACAGCTTGCCTCAACAGAGAAGACCCGGCCAGGCTGGCCCGCTTCCTGTTGTCGTTGTCATCGTTTAACAGGGGAGGGGAAGAGGGTAGAGTATCAAGATGCGTTCACAGATGACTCAAGTGTCTCCGCATAGGCTAGACGAGATCAGCCCTCCACTTAACTGCTATTTGGAAGATAAGCTCACCCAAATACTAGGAAGCAATTTCTGCACAAATTCTTGGCAACCCGTCCCGTCAATAGTACTTCGCCTGACGCCCACAGGAAAGGTGCGCTACTGGAAAAAGGTCCATTGGCGGAGGTCGGGATATTCGATTCGCCATGGAGGGACAGATCCGAATACTCCAGCAATTGTTGGGATGACCCTTCCATGATAGATCCGTCACATGATGACCCATTGTGCCCCGATTCAACTCGACCGCGTTGACATGCTTTTTGAACAAAGTGAAATTGTTGTAGAAACGTCATTACCTCCGCACATATATATCTTTCGTTTCAGGGTGTTGTAGCGCCAACCTCGTAATTTTTCCGAACTTTGTCATTCTAAGTGGAAATATATTTTATAGATGGCGGTAGCTACAAAATTTATTGTACATGGCTTTTCTAGCGAGTCCACTATTATTTGTTTTTTGCAAACTTTGTCGTTCATATTGTTACCAGTTGAATAAAGGTACGAAAGCCCGAAACTTTAGATTATATTCGCGAGAAAAAACAAGCCATGGAGCGTTTCAATTGTGCATAGAATAAAAACAAAATTGCTGAAATCACGCCTACCCTGCACAGTACTCAGAGTCGTGGACCAAATCGATGCTTATCCTCTGACAGGCTCTGCCGGGGAAGAAAGTGGGCACCCTAAACCTTAGAGGTTTGGCAGGTAAAAGGAAACAAAGCCAGCTTTACAGGCTCTTAATGGATTACAATATTGATATATTGGCTGTGCAAGAAACGAAAGTAGACGGTGAAGCAGAGACCGAGATTATGATGCGACGTTTCACGTCTAGGTTTTCCGCTGTAGTTAGTCACGTTGTTGTCACATCGGCTGGTTGAGTTCTTTTTATAAAGAAGCTGCCCGGGCTAGAGCTGCAGGCGCATCATTCATGCATTACGGGAAGATGTGCTTACCTCGATTTTTCGCTGAAAGGCATTGAGTGGGGAGTTGTGTGCGTGTATTCGTCCAACGTGGTTTGTGACTGTCTTGTGTTCTTTGAAAATATTGGAGAGCGCCTTCGGATGGTGAGGCGGCTTATAGTTATGTGGGATTACAACTGGTTTTCTAAACGGGTGTGACAAGACACGCAGTCGCGCTTTCCGTGACAGGAACACTGAAGTGAAGTTAAGTATAATTGACATTTATAACCTGGAAGACGTTGCAGAGTGTCTGGAGGGAGAACGCTCAGTAAAGTATACGCGATTCCAGGGCTCAAGCCATGCACGGTTAGATCGCATCTATGCCTCCGTCGATATCGTACCACAATGCAACAGGTATGAAGTAGTACCGGTGTCGTTTTCAGACCATTCTATGGTTCAATGCTGCGTAGGAATTGTTAAGCGTGGGAATGGTTTTTCGTGGGAAACGTGGAAGTTAAACAACAAGCTACTCGAGGATTAATTGTGCAGTCGAGCAGTAAGTGAAGAAATAGCAAAAATAGATCCACGAAAAAACATGACGGTTTGGCAGCAGCGGGAACTCTGTAAAGAAGCCTTTAAATTAAAAGCAACTGAAAGATCCGCTATTATAAGTCACGAAGAGAAAAAAAAATGAAGTGCAGTTAAGGACCCTTCTTCATAAAATGGTAAAACAAGAAAGCCCAGCACCGAGTGAATGGATGGAGGACATAAGGAAAACCAAACAAAAGCTATAACTAATTGAAGAGCAACGTTACCGGGGAGCGCTGTTTGGGGCAAGGGCCGAAGACAGCTGCAGGCGAGGCGCCAACGCAAGGAGCGCCCGATTTAGAAAAGCCCTTGCTGAACGGAATCACATCGAATAAATAGAATGGGGAGGGGTATTATCAACAGACATAAATCGTACAAAACAGCGTTTTTAGAACATTACCAGGCGCTCTTCGCATCACACCCGTTAGATGTTATTACATTTAAGGGTGAGTTTCTAGCTGAGCTACCGCGTCTCGAGGACGAAACAAAAGCCAGATTAGAACTGGACATAACAGAAACGGAGGTGGAGCACGCAATTGATAAATTAAACCCAGGTAAATGCCCTGGAACGGACGGGTTCAGTGCGACTTTTTATAAAGTACACAAACACGAAATAGCCCCTGTCCAAACTGTAATCTTTAACGAAGCCTTCAAAGAGTGAGTGACTGAGTGAAAAAACTTTATTGAGGTCTTTTGGTTAGTCTCGGAGAGTCTTCCTGCAGCCGCTTCTTCGCCACCGTTGGAGACTCCTTAGCACGGGTGGTTCCCTCATTCCAGGGCTCCACTGGTCCTGGCTACCTCGCATGCGTGCTGCACCAATGCCCAAAAAGAAAAGGCTCTTCTTCCGTCACATGGGTCGTCCCACACTGTGCTCACTCCGAATACAAATGAAATAAGTAAGTTAAGACTGGTTACTGCATACCGGCCAATAGCGCTCATAAACGTGCAGTACAAAATTTTTATGAAGGTTCTATTGCAAAGGTTGCAGACCGTGATTAGAGACATAGCTGGGCCTCATCAGACGTGTGGGATGAAAGGGCGCTCCATTGTCACCAATATCCACAAAGCGCGCTGTGTATTAGAATACTGTGATGACAGTAATGGTCGGGTTGCCTTTCTCCAGATTGACTTAGCAAAGGCATTTGACTGTATCGTTCACGAACTGTTGTTTGCCATTTTAGACCATTTGAATGTCGGTTCGGCTGTCCGTGAGGGTGTGGCTTTGGCGTACCGGGGATGCACGACAAGATTGCTTGTTAACAAATGTTTAGGGGACCCCATCAGTGTCCAGCGTTCCGTAGAGGGCTGTCCCCTCAGCCCTCTTTTATTTTGGATCTATATGGATACTCAAGAATAAAAGCATTCAGAGATTCAATGTACAAGCAGCCGAAGTAATGTTATTAGCGTGTTCAGACGACATCATGATTTTACCGATGATGAGGGGGGCATAAGCCAAGCTGTGAAGTGTTTGCGCGACTTCAGTCGCGTCACCGGCTGTGGAGTTAACTAGTCGAAATGCTTCGGGCTTTGGCATGGAAGGTGGCCATCTATGCCTAAACGGTTTGCGTGTGTGCCTTGGACGACGACACCAGATAGGTACTTGGGAGTGCCGCTTATGTCTTACCGTGACAGTGAACAGTATTGGAGAGGGCAGGCTAAAGAGATAAAGGATAAAGCTGAAAAGTGGAGAGGAACCAACCTATCTATTTTTCCAAGGGCCATAGTTTGCAATTTGTTCTTTATCAGAAAGCTCTGGTATGTTATGCAGGTGTTGCAGTGTTCTCGGTTAAATATTCAAAAACTGCACAGGAATTTTAATGTATTTGTCTGGGCATCTGAATGGGAGCGCTGCAGCCGGGCTAACTAGTTCAGACGAGCAAAAGATGGTGGGCAAGGATTGGGCCACCTGTTTTTGCGACAGCTGGTCAGTCGTTTTTTTGTTTTTTAGAGACACGACCGACCTGTTCTTAATGACCGTAGGCCAAGTCAGGCTGAGGCGGCTGCTACCGGAGTACGTGGTTTCCACGGAAGATTTTTCCGCAGTGATTAAGGGCTTTTATACAGAAGTATGGTAGCAAGTGTTCGGTTCCTTTCAGCGCGGTTCTCAAGGGATTATTTGTCTACAGTAAAACAAAAGAAATTATATCGTGCATTGTGTGACATTATGTTTCCTATGCCTTTGTACAGGGCCTTGTACAATGGAGGCCCAGGTGCAGATGTTTTAAAATTGGGAAACAAAATGCAGGTGACACCAGGAGGAAAAACCTTCGTTTTTAAATTGCGCACCGGAACCTCGCCGGTGTAAAACATTTTTGGAGAAAAAGGGATTATTCATACCCTGGGGATCACACTGTTTAATATGACTGAAGCCTGAAACCATAGACCATGTTTTTTTTTTGCACTGTTGGGAAGGAATATATTTTCGGGATATATTGCAAAGAACGCTAATGAAAGATTTTCCGCTGGACCTGCATGGCAGTCGGTACTTATGCGCAGAAAGGGAGGATGGGGTACCATATTTCATTTAATTATGCTTATGGGCCTCCACTTTATATGGCGCTCAAGAATGGCGGGTTATCATTGCGATAAAGATGCACGGCCTGCCAGAATTTATTTTCGGGAAAGCGTGGGCAGGTATTTGGCAATCCAGAAAGCTACACCAGAACCTCCCGAGTGGCTCTCAAGGCTAGAACCGTTGTTGTTTCCCTACTGCATAAAACCAGTGCCACTGGGTCCCAGTGCCCCCGCGCCATACCTGATTATGGTCCCAGTATGACGATAAAACTGGGCGCACTGGGACGCGGCATACTGGCACGCTCGGCCTTGGCGGCACTGTTCGTCCGGAGAAAAAAAGGCGTGGGATAAACATTAATTAGCACTAACTCCCCCCTTCCATTAAGCCTATTTTTTAAGCCTTCGCGTAATACTAGGCAGGCATCTAACTGTAATTTTAACTCCCAAATTTAGAAATGCTGAGCGACTGATGGAGTTCAATGGTGTTAAACGATCTAATGAATTGCCGATTAAGGTAAAAGCCGCCACAAGTGTTAAATTGACATGTAAACTGTATTACCAGTCTAATCAAATTCTGCCTGAATTTCTTTCTTAGTGAAATTCACATATGTTGCTTATTTTTTGAAACATGCTTCACACTGCTTTTTGTTGTTGCGCACATGCTATTACGTTTGCGAAATAATTTTTGGGAGTGTATCGCGTAATTCGCTTGCACTTTATTGTACTTTGTAACCATATTCTTTCTAATTCTTTTTTTCTTCATTTTAGTACTATTATGCTTATCGATTTTATCTGGTACTCATAATTATGTGGGTATTTTATTTTACATGCCGTTTGCTGTATTCTTGCATATGTATGCAATTGTAGCAGTAATGTTGCGTTTGTATCATTATTGTTCTTTTCTACGCTTCATCCGCTATGGCTGAACCTCAGAGTAATATTTGTATTTGGACCAGCCACTAGCCTACTGAGCTATCGGTCCAAACAGTGTTTGTACATATGATTTGGATTTGTCAATAAAGTTCCTTGAAAAAAAAAAGTAACGAAACAAGTTCAGTTCATAAAAAAAACTTTAAAAACAAATGAAAAGAGTGCACAAATCGCGCTTCGAACTGGGTCCCTAGTCAGTCAGTCAGTTCAGTCGTTCAGTCGTGTCCGACTCTTCGTGACCCTATGGACCATGTCACGCCACGCTTTCCTGTCTCTCACTTCTTCCTAACATCACATAACTCTCGAGGATGCCATCTAACCATCGCGTTCGCTGCCTACCCCTTTTCCGGTGACCCTCAACCTTTCCCAACATCAAATCTTTCTCCAGCGACTCCTCTCTTCTCATCAGATGACCAAAGTATCCGAGCTTTAACTTAAGAATTTGACCCTCCAATGAGCAGTCAGGGTTTATGGTCGACAGTATCGACTGATTTCATCTTCTGGCCGTCCAAGGAACTCTCAAGATTCTCCGCCAGCACCACAATCCAAACGCGTCAATTCTTCGGCGGTCAGCCTTCTTCACAGTACAACTCTCGCATCCATACATCACAACTGGAAATACCATAGCACGAGTTATACGGATCTTGGTTGGCAGACTAATGTCTCTGCTCTTTACTGGGCTGTCAAAGCTAGCCATGGCTCTCTTTCCCAGAAGTAAGCCTGGCTGCAGTCTCCTTCCGGGGTTATCTTGGAGCCCAAGAAGAGAAAATCTGTCACAACTTCCACTTCGTGTCCCTTGATGCTCCAGGACTTAATGGGGCAAGACGCCATGATCTTTGTATTTTTAATGTTCAGTTTAATCCCAAACGTCTCGCTCTCTTCTTGTACGCGCAGCAGAAGTCTCTTGGGTTCCACTTCACTTTCTGCCATTAAAGTGGTATCATCCGCATATCTAAGGTTGTTGAAGACTCGTCCAGACCGGCCTTCCTCGTCATGTACTCAGCATATAGCATATAGGGTCCCTAGACTCCTGTTCAATTACCAGCTCACTACGCTAGCCACTCGGCCACGCCGAGGACTGGAACGTTTTGAAACATTTCTACATTTTATGTCATGAACCGCATTTATAAGGTTGGGACCTCATGTTTTGCAGTCTAACAATTACAACTTTTTGATCATTGGAGCTTGCTGACTGCTGTCACGACTTGCAACTAATGTTCTGGGTGCCTCTGAGCGCTATTTTGTGCACTGGAATCATTTTAACATGTAGAGTTTGACATCGCTGGCAAATCGGTGGTGCTCCGCTACCGTGGGTGTAATTTTCGCTGAACACGGAGCTTTAGCACAAATTTTCAAGGAAACCAGTGCTACCAAGCTTCAATGCCGGCAAGCGCAGCAGCGAGGACAATATTTTGCGTGTAACTAAACCTTATTTTTATGTAAACATTTCGGGAAGCGGGTCGATGACCGAGGGCGCAGCTGCTTTATACGCAGAGTAAGGAGCGCGAAAGCTTGAGAAACATGCAATTACAAGCGCTGTACGTTGTTGTTTTGTCTCTCATGGGCCCATCGCTCGGTAAACTAGTCTTTTCATCGTTTTATTTTTTCATTCTGCTGTTTCTACTGGGCCGTGGTGCAAGCTACACTCGTCAGCGATTGAGCCCGCATTGAACATTGTGGCAGTTGTGATTGTGTTAGAGTGCCCTTAAGATCAGCTGTTGAGTTTGTTATGCATGGTAGCCCACATTATTGAATTCTAGTTTTAGTTGTGCGGTAATCGTCAGTGTGCCATGAGATATCAGAGGCGCGGCGTCGTGGTCTCTCTCGAAACTTTCGAAACGACCTATCGTAACATGGAAGCTCTAGAAAAGCGATACTGCCTTTGTTTCCTTAAAGGTGCGCAACGACTTCGCAGCACAAAGCGCTTGCTTGAACCATATTTTTCATATGCGCCCAGCTGGCCGTTTCCGAGTACGCTGTTTCCATGTTGGCCCCTAGGGATACTACTTCGGTAACGCCGCAGGCCGCACCGGCTATACTGGGGCACTGGGACCAGTACGGCCCCAGCGGACATAGAGTGCTTCTCCCAGTGCATCGCGGATGCCAGCGACACACCCAGCGTCAAAAAGCTAATCCCAGCACTTTCCTCCCATCGTACCAGTAACCAGTGTCTTCCCGTTATTGCTCCAGTGAATATCGCAGACCTCCAGCGTGCCAAGCAGATCCAGTTCAAAACCAGCGCGAAAATCTTACTGGTTTCGTACTGGAAGACGCTGGGATATGCTGGTTTTTCCAATAGGGTTATGCGTGAATTTTAGCGTGTCATATTGAAATAGCGTCTGTAAATAGATTTTTGTCTATTTGGTTCTCGCGGCTACTGTGCCGGAGTTCCCGGGTTTGAACGCAACTGTAAGGCCGCATTGAAAAGCGACTCGCGCGTGGAGTCAAGCTGGCGGTCGAACCCCCGCGCGTCGAGGCCAAGGAGCCAGCGTTTTTTTTTTGTTTTTTTTTCTCCTTTTCTCCCCTCTTCTTGGGCGCGGGCGCGCGCGAGGCTTGGTCTGTTTCGCCCTTTCGCCCCGAGACGTCGCCAAGAAGCGAACGGCAGGCGCATCCTTATCAGCAGGGAACAACAGCAGCACGCTTCTGCGAACCACTTTACGGCCAGCTCGTCCAGCGATGTCCCGCCGTGGCGCCAAGCATGGGTGCTGGGAGACGCTGTTAATGAAGCTTTTTGCACTTCCACAAGCGCTCACTAAATGTCCTGCAGAAGGCGACAATAGGCGCGCCCCTTGGCCCTCCCAAGTAGGCAATCAGCCCAGCGGCCTCCCGCTGTGTCGCGAGACATTGGGTCCGAGCAACGGCGACTGTACACTGCTCTGGGACAGTGCCGCCCCCCCTTTCTTTCCTCGAGACTAGGCTGGGTGGCCTAGTCTCCAGATCCCCCGCGGCGTTTCTTTCACAGAGGCGCCAGCTGCAAGGTCGCGTCGCAAACACGCTTAGGAGGGGAGGCAAAGACAGGCGCCTTGTGAGAGGGTTTGGGGACCAACGAGTGGAGAGAGGGTGTTTTGAATGATGAATTTTTACTTGGCGTAATTAAAGACCCGGGTCTAAGATTATTCCCAACCCACGGGGGTTGTGGCATGTTTTTCAATAATTTGATTGGCTGCTTTATTTTCGGTGCGGATCACCGAAGGTGACCGCCCTCGGGTCTTTGTTGATGTCTGTCATCAAAAAGCGGTCCTCGGACCATGTTCGACGGTCAAGATTGAGGTTCCATGCTTAGCACGTATTTACACCCCCTAGGCTTTAAACGAAACGCTCGGTAGGAAAGTAAGGGCCTGTAAAGTGACTTCTCTGTGTGAGAGTCTTCATTTTCTTTTAAGTTACAGTTGTCTGTGTGACTTGTTGCTGTAACTTTGCCTATGAATACTATTTTGCTTCTGTAAATATATATCTCCTCCTGACCATCATCAGATCATCGTCTTCTGCTTCTTCACTGCCGAATGACCACGTTTGGAGAGCCTTCAGCCACTCCGAAGATTGGCAACGAACGAGCTAAACATCACTGGCGCAGCACGACAGGGTTCGGCAACCAGCGACCACGAGCATCACCCAGAGCACCCAGGCCCTGGGAACCCACTAGGCTACAAGCGTCCGCACGTCCAGCCAGAAGCAGCAAGGTGATCCAGGTCTCGAACCAGAGGCAGCGTTCTGGGGAAGGACTCTGACGAGGCTGCGGCACCAAGGGACGGAGGCCCCGACTGGCGACACCAGCACGGGTAAGCGGGATTTCTTGCGCTTTGTTGAAGTGGCTATGGCTCAAGTGTATAGTGGCGTATGGTTTTAACACGGAGCATGATGGTGAGCGTAGGCGAGAGAAAGACAGGGGAGATATAACAGATGACAGCGAGCAGTCGCAGCAAGCGACAACTCAGCCTGTAGCAGGAGCGCTTCTGAAGTAGCGGATTGTCGGTTTCCGATGCGGTTGCAATTCGCCGCATGGAACTAGATTTTGAGCTGGAAAAATTGAAAATTCTTTCACAGGAACGCCTAGAGTTACAGAAACTTGGGCTGGATCCAACGGTTGCAATGGCGATAGAGGGAAGCGGGCAGACGTCTGTAAGGTCCGACATTGACGATTAGCGTCGAATGGGGCCCGATCCAGTCTCACAATGCGCTAAAGTCCTTAAGGGACTGAAGCTGCCGTGTGACGCGGACGTGCCATTATGGTTCGAGGAAGTCGAGAGAATTTTCACGACGTACAAGGTGCCAAACGAAAGCCGCGTTCTCTTAATCATGCCAGCACTAGCTGAGCGTGTCAGGTACCTTCTCCGTAACCTCGGGGACGATGAGTGTGGCAGCTACGAGTCGGTAAAAACAGCCGTTTTAAAGGAGCTGAAGCTTAACCCCTCAGAATACCTCGAACGCTTTGAGCGCGCGACGAAACGCCGCGATGAAACTATGGTGCAGTTCACCTCGCGCACTAAGACGTACTTTCAGTACTACCTTCGGTCACGGGATGTAGAAGCCAAAGACGACCTGGTATCATTGATCATCGCAGATCGCATAAAGGGTAGCTTGAGCCCTGAGGGCTTAGAGTATGTGCGTCTTCGTGACGAGGAGAGGTGGCTAAAACCGGATGAAATATCCGACGTTCTCCAGACGTTCGAACAGGCTAAGGGCAAGGGGCGCGCAGCGAAACAAATTGTTGTGTATGCGGAAAAACCGAAGGGACTCCCGAAAGCGGCGAACAATGATAGCAAACAGCCAATTCAGTGTTATGAGTGCCGCGCATCTGGCCACCGAGCCAAGGAATGCCCTCGCGCTTCACAAAACGAGCAGAAGAAGGAGAAACGCGCTCGAGCTCAAAAAGTGGCGGTAGCCAACGTAGAGGCATGCGAAACACCGGCGTCAGTAACCTCCCAGACAACCCTAGTAGCAGAGATGAAAACGCCCCAGTCATTCGACGAGGTACGCAAATCGAAGCTACAGCAGGTGGAGATTGAGTGCGCAGGGATACCGGCGACAGCTATAATTGATACCGGTAGCGAGATAACCGTGGTTAGGGAAGGCCTCGTGCCATGTATATGTCGGGAGCCATCCGGCTCGATAAAGCCCGTTTCGGCTTTTGGGGAGACGGTTAACGCAAAACTGGTCACTCTTGCGGTAAGCATCAGGCGGCCCACCGCACACATAGCAAGGCCCAAGGCAGTAGACATTGTATGCGCGCTTTCTGATAAGCTGGCGGAGGGAGTGGATTGTTTGCTCTCCAGGGAGGATTGGGAACTGCTTTCGGAGATAGACAGTCGTTACGAGGCACTTGTTATGAATAAGGCCTGCCCTCTGTCTGAAGCAGTTAACACGTCTATCACAATGGCGGAGCAGAGCGCAAAGCTGTGCTCTACATCACACGAGGAGCAAGCGGCGGGGCCTGAGGCAGACAAACTAATGAGTGGTGAGCAGGGTCTGGTGACGGAACAGCCCTGTGAAGTAGATCTCGAAGAAAGCGAGAAGGAAGATGTAATCTCGATCCAGGATGACGCGGATGCAGCCCTAAAACAGCTCCAGGTATTCAGATCCGACCAAGTATCAGACGAAACATTAAAGAAAGCGTGGGCTGACGCAAAGGCAGGGAAGGCAGGCATGTTTCTTTCAGATGGCTTATTGTATCACTGGGACTCGATCTCCGGTAGCAAAGTGAAGCAGCTTGTGCTCCCCCTTAGCAGGCGTGAAGAAGTACTTGCGCATGAGTCCCTTTGGGGAGGCCATTTGGGGCCACGGAAGACAAAGACCAGAATTAAGTACAGCTTTTTCTGGCCAGGCTTAGAAGGGGACCTAACGCGACACTGCAGGACATGTCACGGCTGTCAAGTCCGCTCAGACAGGCGAATTAAAGATAGGGTTCCCATCACACCTCTTACCAGACCCGACCATCCGTTTCAGGTCGTAAATGTCGATATAATCGGGCCGCTCGATGTTTCGTCGAGCAGGGGTCATAGGTACGCTCTCTGCCTCGTTGACTTGTGCACGCGGTGGCCGGAGGTAGTCTGTTCGCGATCCCTAACCGCTAGGGCAACATGCGACGCCTTGCTTACGATTTTCAGCCGCACAGGCATACCTGAGGTAGTCTGTTCAGATCAGGGACGAACTTCACGGCGCAGCTGACGCGTGAGATGTTAGCAAGACTGGGATGCGCACCGCGAGTTTCGGCTCCTGAGCATCCGGAGAGCAACGGGACAGTGGAAAGGTGGAACCGCGTTTTGAAGAACATGTTGTTCTATGTTATTGAGAAAGATCCCAACAACTGGGATAGACTGGTCCCGTTCGTTTTCTGGGCGTACAGAGAAGTCCCCCATGACACTACAGGCGTGGCGCCGTTCCGGCTCTTATTCGGCAGAAACCCTATCGGACCGCTAGCGATTCTGCAGCGAACATGGACAGGCCAGCAACCCCTCCCGAACACACTCAGGGAAGAACCCGCGAAGTATTTGCGACAGCTACGCGAGCAGCTAGAAGTAGCAGCAGAAGTACTAGCAGGTTTGACGTCGAGCGCACGTAAGGGAAGTTACGCGCAGGCGTATAACAGGCGCGCACGGAGCAAGACGTTTGTCGTCGGAGACCAGGTATTGCTCTTTGACACAGACCCTGGCTGTAAAATGGCCCCCAAATGGCTCGGTCCATTCGTCGTAACCGCGCAAGAGAGGCAGAACTCGTAAAGAATGGACAAGGGAAAAAAGGCTACAGCGATAGTGCACGCGAACAGGCTGCGACCCTACTACACACGTGTCAGCCATGTCGGAGTAGTTTTCGAGGAAGGCGAGGAGTTTGGTGAAATCGAGTACACCCCTCGGTCTGTGCCTGAGAGATGTGGGGGTTTTCTGATAGATGCGGAGAAATTCGCACACCTACCTACTCAGGACCACCTCGAGATCTCGGAGGTGTTTGCCGCTTACGCTGATTTGTTCAGCGAAACGTCGGGAGTCGCACGAGTTGGGGCACACAAGATAGAGCTGCACGAAGGCCACCAGCTCAAACGCACTTTCCCATATCGCGTGCCGGAGTTATTAAAGAGTGAGGTGAGCCGCCAGGTAAACGAGTTGCTAGACCTCGGGCTGATGTATCCGGTGGAAAGCGAGTGCGCCCATCCCGTTGTATGCGTGGGTAAGAAGGATGAATCGGTGCGCATGTGTGTTGACTATCGCGCTTTAAACGGAGCGACGCGCACGGATGCATTTCCAATGTCACCCCCTAAAGAGCTCATCATGAGGGTGGGCCGCGCTAGGTATATCAACTCTTATCGACTTGCGACGCGGATACTGGCAGGTGCCGGTAGCTCCGGAGAGCCAACATCTGACCGCCTACGTAACTCACGAGGGACAATAGAGAGTTTTAGTTTCACGTACGTGGGAGCTTCACGTACGTGAAGCGCCTACGTGTGACCAGTGCCCATGCGCAGAACGTGAAGAGTCCGCGGGAGTTTCACGGGCGTACGTGAGATTCGGATTTTCACGTTGGCGTCTTCACGTTGCTGGCGTACGTAAAGTTGACAACATGGCGACGCCCTGCCCGCCCGCTTCACAGCAATAACAGCTTCGCCGCTAATTCCTCGGCGCGATATCGTGTTCTAAACTGTTGTATTCCCTTTAAGCTTACCCAATCTTACCCTCGCGTAAAGTTTCAAGTGACAAATAGCCTTTTCTTTTTAGATAGAAGGACGATTTTTCAGCTGTTAAGCCTGACGCAGAAGCGTTTGTCGTCGTCATAGCAACGATCTCGCGAGGTCACGCCAGACCAGAGTTGAGCGAGAAGTGGCTAGAGTGCCAGATGCAAGCGTCAGGCAACCAGAGCCAATCCGTTGTAGGGGGAAGGTTGTGAAGTTGTAAGCATGAGTTCTGTTGGTTCTGTTGCCCAGCGAATTCGCTTTTCCAAAAGCGACGATCTGTATATGCTTCGCGACGTGAGAGAATGCAATCCATTCGAAGACTGCATGCGACACGCTGTGCGGTGGACGCATATAGGTATGCGCCTTGCTAATTGTTCACTGTGGAACAACGACGTTGAGAACAGATATTTCCAATTCAACCGACTCTTGGCTACGGCCGTAGCGTGGCTCGGCTCAAGGCAGCTCGACTAAACAAAATTAGTTTGGTTCATCTGTACTAGATGGCGCGGCATAACACGTACGCACAGTTTTTCGAGGCTTGTGTGAAAGGTCCATACATTTTGCTTCACGTACACCACGTTTGCACCACGTACGTGAAACTAAAAGTAGTCCTGGCGAAATTCGCGCAGCGCACGTAGAAATCTCACGTTTGCGTACGTAACTCTGTACGCACGTGAAACTAAAACTGTCTAATATGCTTGGCGCGTAATGCCGTTCGGGCTAAAGAACGCCGCGGCCACCTTTCAGCGGATAATGAACACCCTCCTCTCGAAACATCAGACTTATGCGGCCGCATACCTCGATGACATCGCCATTTTCTCTTCCTCGTGGACTGAACAATTGCGGCACTTAGAAATAATTTTTGATTTGTTGCGCGACGCCAAGCTTAATGTGAGCCGGGAAAAGCGTCAGGTCGCAAAGGCCCACATTACGTACCTACACTCTAAGAAAAAAGGGTGTGCGAAAGGGGTAAAAAGGGCATAGCATGGTCCTTTACCCCCTTTAGAAGGCCTTGTGGGTAACTTTGCACCTGCTGGAAGCAGGTCCCTATTCACTTATCCCCTCTTAGAAAACTTGCACCCTACTGCAACCCTACTTACCCTCTCTACCAGCGTTTGTGTGTTTGTGTGTGTGTTCGTGCCCCTTAGACAGCGGTATGAATAGTTTGGGCACATGTCACGATGGGGCGCTCGTGCAGCATTCTGTCCTATCATGTCTCGTTCCTGCACGGTCGCTTTCAGAGAAGGGACGCCTTTTGTGCCACCTTCGCCACCGTTTTTCTCTCGCGGCGTTTGGGTCCCTCTCCATGTTTACTCTCCCCAGTCAGGAACTGCAAGCTGCAGGTGTGTCCTGGTTTCTATGGGTGACGTAATGACTGCAAAACTGCCTCTAAATTGTAATGAAACAGCAGATACATTTGTTTCGCTTGTGGGAGTAATGCTCTGGCAGTGCACAGCCTGTTTCAGGCTTATAGTGGAGCCACTCCGACTGCATAGCGAACTGTCACGGGCCGCTCTGCAAACGTATTTCCTAAGCTGCTTAAAGGAAAGAAAACGCACAGTATCTGTCACACTTCTTGGTAGAATCCTGAACCACACCGCAAGGGGAAGCTTGGGAAGCTTCAAAGGAAGGTGGATTAAAAGGAAAGAGAGAAAGAGGTGCTGGTTGTGTTCCGCAACAAAATTATGCACATATCTGATTTTACCTGAAGCGCATACAGCTCGTTCGGCCGAAAAGGCATCGCCATTGCCATGGTCGTCGCCGAAACTCACAACTCGTGGAAAAATATATGCTCTATTTTATATTAAAATCTTGATAATATCGATTCCTTATACAGCTTTCAGGGCGGTGTCATACCCTTTTCGCGTCACATTTAGCATCCATCTGCTAGTCATGTTGAAGGTTAGTTTGCGACAGAGATTGGAACCAACGACCTATGTACAGCTGCCGAAATCTTAACTGACATTCGTGACGGCAGTACTTTCTGTAATTCTGAGTGTTACAGAGAAGCTAACCTGCGAAAAGTCAAGTATAAGAAATGGCTCACCAAGCTTTTGCGTAATCTTGATCATCTGGCAAGTATTGTCTTTATTAAGGCGCAGGAGCATAGAAAAGGAGGTCGTCATGAGCACGCCAGTTAAAGATTTGGGCGGCTCTACCTCCGGTTTTATGCCTTTCATTTTATAGTTCGCCGTTCACCGAGAAGTGAGGCAGATAGAGCACCTTCCGTTCCTCCAAACAAAGCAAACTAAAGGCGTTAATTACATTGCCAAACTCTGCGTCTCCTAACGGCAAAAATTCGCGGAATGAAAACGCCGTGTTAAAGGCGCTATCGCGTCTACAGCTTTGGTGTCATGCTGGCTTGAAATTATTTAATTTTATAGCGTTAACTAGA
The DNA here is from genome assembly GCF_055883805.1 of Amblyomma maculatum. Lineage (NCBI taxonomy): Eukaryota > Metazoa > Arthropoda > Arachnida > Ixodida > Ixodidae > Amblyomma > Amblyomma maculatum. The sequence goes on along the minus strand of NW_028146754.1, from coordinate 784,750 downwards.
GGCAGGCTGGTGGGCAGCTGAAAGCTCTGACACTCGAGGACAAATTTCATCAAAAGTTGATTCTTTCTACTAGTTTTTTGTTGAATGCGACCAGCTACACTGAAAATAAGGATCTCTTCACCCTCATTTACTGTACCGCGGAAAGTATGTCAGTCGGACATTCTTAGTTTACAAATGGACAAACACACACGTATGTATATTAAATATATACATATATATATATATATATATATATGTGCTTAAACTGAACATTAAAAAGACAAAGGTCATGGAGTCTGCCCCTGTCAAGTCCTGGAGCATCAAGGGACAAGAAGTGGAAGCTGTGACAGATTTTCTCTTCTTGGGCTCCAAGATTACCCCGGAAAGAGACTGCAGCCATGAAATTGGGAGACGCCTGCTTCTGGGCAAGAGAGCCATGGCTAGCCTTGACCGCCTAGTAAAGAGCAGAGACATTACACTGCCAACCAAGATCTGTATTACTCGTGCTATGGTCTTTCCAGTTGTGATGTATGGATGCGAGAGTTGGACTGTGAAGAAGGCTGACCGGCGAAGAACTGACGCGTTTGAATTGTGGTGCTGGCGGAGACTCTTGAGAGTTCCTTGGACTGCCAGAAGATCAAATCAGTCAATATTGTCGACCATAAACCCTGACTACTCATTGGAGAGACGAATTCTAAAGTTAAAGCTCAGCTACTTTGGTCATCCGATGAGAAGACAGGAGTCGCTGGAAAAAGATTTGATTTTGGGAAAGGTTGAGGGTCGCCGGAGAAGGGGTAGGCAACGAACGCGATGGTTGGATGGCATCCTCGAGGCGCTGCAGATGAAGTTATGTGATGTTAGGAAGATAGTGGGAGACCGGAAAGCGTGGCGTAATATGGTCCATTATATATATATATATATATATATGTATATATATATATATATATATATATATATATATATATATATATATATATATATATATATATATATATATATATATATATATATATATATATATATATATATATATATATATATATTAAGCTCAAAATTTCGGGCAGAAATGGCATTTTGTCGATGGTATGGTTCTTGCCTGATTCGATCAGAAGTCGGATGTTCCCATTGTATGCGGCGGCAATGCCGGTGCTATCGCTGAGGCAGTGGCTTGTCTTGCATCGCAGCCGCCGCATATTATGGGAACATTCGACTTCTGATCGAATCAGGCAAGTACGCCAAACAACTTTATTGTTAAAAATACCAACGGCAAAATTCCATTTCTGTGCGAAATTTTAGCTGTGAGGATTTTGCGGTTTAGTTTGGAGGAGCATTCTACAGCGCGCTGGTAATTGTGCAACGCCCTGTATATTCCTGGGTCTCCTCTTTTAGAAAGTTTTTATGTTTCTGCAAACGACCTACCTGCCTGTCTGTCCTATAAATCCAAGGGCCGTCGGAATGCGGTAAATAACTCATCTTGCCTCGACCAAAGGTTTTCATTTGCTTGATCTTACTGTTCTACACACATGCTCTCTTCTTCATTCCTTTTTTTTTTAATTTTCAAAAATAGGCTAATAAGTTTGGAAAGTGAAGAAAACAGAATGCGTACACCGTGTCGTATTGCTCTGTAATAATATTGCAGGAGACGTTATTTTTGCATGTCATAATTCATAATTTTTTTATTCGTTCCGATTTCAGCAGGTTCTTTTAATTTTAAGCTGTACAAACTGCCCCAAGAGCTAGCTCTATTGTTCTTAGTTTACCAGGGCTCCTTTTTTCGCAGTGCTTCGGCGTGTTTCGCACTGGCTGCACCAGGCTGTGGGGTGGTTCCAAACGCCACTTCTCCGGCGCTTTTGTGATGAAACACGACGCATGCATGTTTTCCGCAACGCCGCACACTAGACACTTCGCGTTTTTCAATGCAGCACACACGTGTTTGCAGCAGCATTGTGCGACACGATGCCTTCGAGCATAAGTTGAGTGGAAAACTTACAAAAGACCAGCTAGCTGGCTGCGGAGCCACGTACAACCTGTGATACTTGCACGTGGTCACTTATCCTTTCTAGTTCCGAGAATTCAGGAAACTGGGCATTGATTCCTTCGCTCGCCGTATGACACAGCGCAAAGGTGACGCACACTCTTTTGTCCTGATAAGCTTGCCCCTTCAGTGAACATCAGAATTTTGGACACTGAATCTCAAGCGCCAATGATGGAGGTGGGGTAAGGAACAATCTGAAGAACCTCTTGCTCCCTGGAACTCTTTTCTTTACAGCATGAAGTCAGTTTTCGCCGGACTTTCGGAAACCATTTTGGCTGTAGCTTCCACAGAGAAGCGTTTAGGGGTAGATCGGCTGGAAACGCTGATTGGTGGACACGCCGCGGCCTGGCGTGACGTTTTTTGCGTCGGGCTGAATGCTTAACCGGACGTGACGTAGTCAAAAACTGGGTTTGCTTGTTTTTTTTCGTCCCTAGACGCTCTAGGGAATCGCTAGGAGCCCCCGCTCTGGCAACGCGCGCGATTCCGGCATTCGGTTCGTGGATCTCGCTGCTGCATGACACCGGCGCGTTCGGTCACCGAGGTGCTCGACGATGGCGGGCCTGCGCGTTTACGTCAATGCGCTTTCGGCACGCCGATCCGTGCTGTACGTTGGGCGGAATGACGTTGATAATGGCGACGACCTGCGGGAGATCGCAAGCACCGTCAAGGTAAGTATAAATTGCGCAGAATTGTCTCTCATTTTGCTTATTTATAAGTACTGTGTCGCTTGTCTCTCCCCACGTGCTTCCAGGACCTCGTGCAGCAGCAGCTCGTGGCATGGACGCTCCTCGTGTTAAAAAAAAAAAAAATCGGCCACGGCTATGGAGACCTCCACGAAAACATCCGCCGTCGGCAACTAAGCGCTGCCTGACTGCTATGCTGAGGCGCACGTCTGCCGTGCGCATTCTCAACCCTGATTGAGGTACAAAAACGCAGATTTCTTTGTCGAAGGTTTTGTAATATGTTGCGCATTGATCAAATCGCTATGTTCATAATGCAACTTTTTCTACTCTTTTACAGCACCGTTTCCTGTATGCTGCGAAGAGACCGAGGATTTTCTTTGTACGCAGCAGCCCATGTCAGGGATCGCGGCATCGATCAGCTCTCCAAGATCATCGCCGCAACCCTCGTAAATGTCTACAGTAGAAGCATCGCGACAGCATCCAGGGCAGCATATAACCATGGCACTGTGTACGACGTAGTGCACCGCTGTTGACGGTGCACGGCAAAGGGCCACGGACGAGTGCAGGGCGTTGTGTTCGCCACGCCGTCACGTCGCTGCGCATCCAAACGGCCCTTTTCAGGGCCGCCCCAATGTTTCCTGGCAGTACGCACACCTGCACCTCCCGTACTCCTCTTCCCTCTCTACATTGCACGTGGCTTCGTATCAATCGTCGCAGCCACCAAAATAACTTGCGCGCTAGGCCTCTTTACCAGGCTATACGTAAATACACGCATGCTTAATCGTGTCAAATTTGATTTAATAAAGTGCTACAGTGCTTATTACCTGCTTCCCTCACGCATTCTTCCGAGTCTTCGTGCAGCAGCTGCAGAACACGTGGCAAGCGTCACTCTACTGCCGCGACGAACGCTAACTAAGCCCACACAACAGGCTTAACAGCTAGAGTATTCTGCGGCTTTGTTCAGCGATGTTAATGGAAGTATCGACATTTTATATAACAACTGCATAATCGTCTTGAATATTGCTTCATAAAGTACTGTACTGCTTAATTCTCACTTACCTCGTGCATTCCACAGCTGCTGCAGCTAGCACTTGGCCAGAGTCGTTCTCTCCAGTGCTGCAGAGACGACAAGCTAGGCCTCGCGATAGGCTACAATATACACCGCGGCTTTGTGCCGCTGTGTATTTTTTTTTTTTTTTTATAAATGCATCACATTTCGGAGGTTATAGTCGCCATCCAAGGATCACTTAACTCGAGAGCACGGGAAAAGGCAGAAGTGTACGCACCTGGATTCGATGCCATGTACAACGCCGTTTTTTTTTTCTTTTTTTTTTTCACGAAAGCATCCTACGCGCTAGGCGTCCTAGACAAGGTTCAAGTGCAGTGTGCCTTTGTATAGTAACCATGTATGGGGTGAGCAGTTGCCATGTTTTCAGTTCACTTTTGTTGGCTGTTTCTTAAATAAAAATGGTCTCTGTGTCTGTCACTGTGTCTAAAGAGCTGCTCTAGCCGAACCACGTACGTAGCGATGGATTGCACCGCGGCAGTATGGCTTTGTTCCAAGTTTAACAAAACAGTTGAGGCCAAATAAAAATCGGAAATGACCATTTCCAACTGGATATTGGCCCCCAGTCAACAATTTGGAGTCCAATTTTCAGCTCTGTGCCAACATTTCGTACAATTAAGGGAGTCGAAATTATGGAAATGGCATGCATTTGTGAACATCAAACATGCTTCACATCCAATTAACATGTCATGCAATGCTAATATAAAAGCTCAATATTCTATCGGGGAACTCTATGAAATCTGCTAGAGCATGGAGCACACGTTCGTAGAGATATTTTTTTTAATTACCAGCACTCGCAAAGGTATTGAAAATAATTGAATCAAGTCCCATTCAAGGAATCAGATGAACAGTAACAAATCATCCTTTATATATTTTGTTTAGTACCTCAGTGAAGAGTATTAGGCACACTTTTGCTGAATTTGTACATAAATGACATAATTCATATTGACAACAGTGCTCAGCTCATCATGTATGCTGATAATAGTGTGTTTATTACTGGCTTTGATCTCAATGAGACTGTTTTACATTGAAATTATTTACTTGAAAAATCGTTTGCCTGGTCCAATTTCATGAGGAAATAAACACAGAAAAACTATTTTATTTTGAGTATGAAATAAGAAAATGATGTAAGAGATGGCTACCGATCTATAATAAAAATATTGACCTTGTAGAAACTCGCATAAGTCTTGTGTGATTTTTTTTTCATTTGAGATAGGAAATTCATATAAACAACACTGCAAAAAAAAAAAGATTTCTTCAATGAGTGAGCTTTACCTTGATGTGGTACTGTCCTTGCCTTTAATTATGCAAGTCCCCACAGATAAGGTATTGCAGTTTTATGTGGGCAAGCACCACAAGAGCATATATCAATAAAATGATAATTCTCAGTAAATTAAATGTGTGTTTCTTACATAACAGATATTGACTGCCGGCTTACGACATGACACCTCCGTGCAGAATACAGTATAATTATCTTTAACTATGAATGCCACTTGTTGCATGTTTCCTATTTTTCTTGGCGGGACAATAAAAGCTTTCTTTGCTCGATGGCACTGCTGCAATTTAGAGCCACTCCGTTTTTAACTCAAAACTCCAACCTCTGGTTTCTCCCGCACTTTCACACTTGGTGCAACCTGCAATCAATAAAACACAATCTAATGGTCTCACTGAATGAACTTAAACAGGTATTGCTGAAATTGTGAAAACAGCTATGAATACACTTTTTAGGGTTGTAAAATCAGAAATGTTGCAAAGTTAAAGAGCACTGCAGAATCTGCATTGGAGCAATGCAAAAGAACGGATGCTACTGCAACATTACATCACCCTCCGTCGATTGACATCACTCATTAACCTCCACCACTTCTCAATTACTCACAACTGCTGCGGACATGATTTTGCAGACACGTTCTGCGGACGTGGTCTGCGGACAGAAATCTGTGAAATCTGTGCGTTTGCCAGCGCTGTGTTAATGTATTTTATGTTGTCACTTATACTACTTGAGAATTCATTTAGTGTTCTATCAGTGTGTTGTGTTACCATGCTAACAAGTTTCCTTATATCTTCTTTGCATGTGTTATTGTATGTAGTTGTATCCCCCCTACAATAATGCCTCGTGGGCGCTGTAGGTACTTACAATAAATAAACATAGCGAAGCAATACTTTCGCATTAATAGATATTCTAGACATAGGGTCTCTAATTCTTGCACTTTTTTTTAAATAATGTGTAAATTTTTTTATCCTACTCTGCAGCTACTCCTTTGTAAATGGGTCCAGGACCTAAGTGCATGAGTTGCTCTCTGAAACATTTAATTTAGCTCTCGAGACTATCTAATATGCTCGAATTGAAATCATTGACTCCAGATCGGACATTGAAATTAGTTGCAAAATTTTTAACTGCAAAGCCTATTGAAATCTAATATGTTTGGGTGTATTTTTACTAGGGAGCAAAATGCACCAGCTTCCTTTAACATCTTAGCCAGCGCACACACAATGCATCATTGAAATGTAGTTTGAATTCCAGTTTCACCATGCATAACAATTGTCCATTCAGTTTGGATGTTCATTAGGAATATCAATTCTAATCCGTAAGATGACCATAACTTAGCAGCCCATAATAAAAATAAATTGCTTCTTTATAGAGAGTTAAAACTATGCAGTTGGGACTAAGTACTTATTCCAACTGGGAGGTCATCTGGAAACTGGAAGACATTTGATTATGGAAATTCAATTAGGACTAAAAATTCTAATTGGAAAGAATGAAAAGATGCCTAAATGGAATGAGGGCTTCTAGAGAAAGTGTAAATTCTGGAAACTCAATTGGATAATACAAGACTCTTTAGCAGGATCTAGAACACATCTTTTACAAATGAACACTTGAAACTTAGAGCACTGGCTGATGCTCACCGCCGCAGCTCTCAGAATAACTGACAGCATGGGCAAAACTACAGTAGGTGTTAGTGCAGTATACACCAGTGTTGTCACTGCGAAGTGAAGAGCCACAAAGCAGAGGACTGCCATCCTTACTACTGCCAATATAAAAGTCCTTCTCAGAGCCACCCCATTGTTTCCTGGCAGATCATGGGCCTTCAACTTCATTGTCATGTTTCCTCGTTTTTAGTCTTTTGTAGGATGTATTGGGCCTTCAGTGGTCTGTCATGCAACACTGCATGACTAATCCACTGAGTGCAAAGCCGTTAACCAACAGAGATATCTTTTCACTTCATGTGCGGCACACAAACATCATGCATAAAACAGGCCACATGTCACTATTCCATCTTTCTTTACACTTTCTTTCTTTAGCACACTCTAAAACCATTCCTGTAAAAAGCTAGAGCTTCTTTTACGCAAAGTGACATGGCAAGTATTGTAGCTTGAAACATTTTCAAAACGGAAAAATAAATGCATGAGGTGGTTCACAACCATTGTTTTTTTGTAAAATTGTGTTGCTTCATAGGCAGTAACTTGAACAACACTGACAACATTTCTACATTACTTTGAAACAACCCAGGCAAAAATCCTAACTGATGTAAATGGTTTAAGGAACAAACTTCCAGTTCATACCAGTTGGATAACAATGGATCCCTAACTGGAATTCAACTGGGATCAACATTCATGCGTATAAGGTACCCGTTGCATGCGAGCCTTGCTACCTGTTGATGGTTTACAACTCCGAAAGAACACAAAAACGAGGGCACAAGTGCAGATAAGGCGCATGTTTGCAGTCTCCATGACCGGTTGTATTCGTTCCTCTGTATCCCATGAAAGCACTCCATTTCTAACCCCCAATGGCGTAGGTCTGCAACATCCGGTGCAATAATGCGGGGCAACTGCCCCCCCCCCCTTCTTCATGAACACACCTGAGCGCAATACCATCAACTACTTTGTCGTCAAGGCTTTCTTCGATTGGGGAAGTTCGTTTTTTGTATCGCACAACATTGTGCAAGCCGAGGCATTTTTTTTTCTTCATTTCTTAAGACTTCAACGTAACAAGCATACCCCACAACTGATAATAGCTATATTACGAGGGGCATATGTCATATTTTTTCTTTTCTTAAGAAAGGTGCATTTGTGAAGAATTAAGTAGAGGTTTTTGACAGATGAATTTCTAGATTGGGACCACTCAAATAAAAGGGCATATAAAAACCACAAGAATTGCAAACTTTGAGCATGTAGAAATACTTGGTAACACGTACAGTAACTAAAAAGTGGCAAACTGGCAGATGCGACCAGGATTATAACACGGTGCCATTGTGAACAATTTCGTTTACATCAGGCATAGCGCAGTGCCAGCAAAAGCCTTCAGAACTGGCACATGTGCTGTATTGTAGTTCATATTTTTTATGCTTCCACAAACTCTCCATAAGGACTGTTGAAAGCTTTGAACATGCACAAGACAACTGCAATTACATCGGCCACAGTGACAACGAATAAAGTAAATACCAACCAGCTAGAATGTTAGACTGAGCGTTCACATGCAAATATGGGCGTAGAAATGTCATTTGAGAAGTAAGCATGCTAATAGTGAAAGGACAACTCGAACACACAGAAGAGAACTGAAGTTACAAAAACAAACAAGCAGTCATAATTGAGGCCTTCAACAACTGCGCTGTGAAAGACAAATTTTGCAGAGGGACAAGTGCATAATTAATCCTGCCGCACAAATGAAATAAGCATACCCCTCGATCAATTATAGAAATCGCTTGTGTACAAAAAGTGGGAAACACTGAAGTCATCTTGCTTTGAGCAACTAATTTCAGATATTATAAATCTTGTTTTGAAAGCTGGTATTGATCTAAAGAGCATAAAGCAAAAAAAAAAAACCGACATGCCAACATTTTCATTTTCCGGTCTTTAAGGCTTCAAAGCTGCTACTCGATTTGTCAAAATTGCCAGCTCACCTACGAGAGATGATAATGCCAGATCTGAAAGCGTCCACTGACCCATCATAGGTCCTCTTCCTCACAGGACACAGCCTCCTCCTCTCACAGGATACAACAGACACTCATATATTAGGAATAGTTGCAGGCTGGGAGAGGCTCTAGAAAATCTCAATCTGGAGAACTCCAATGCTGCCCAATCGTTGGCCTCTTCGAGTCCAATGCTTGCCACTTTAATTTGAGGTGTCTCCTCAGCCAAGGCATTTTGATGAAATGTGTTCTATCAGACAGCTTGTTGTAGAAGGATGTAAGCTTCGGAATACATACTTTAAGGCTTGAGAGGTCCCTCAGTAGAATAAAGAAATCTCTTCACTTCAGGACCAGATATGTTCTGCGGCTTCTAAAATCGCTTTTGATTTAATGCAGAGCTCGGCATAAAATCTACCAGTGCAGTCAAGCATCGCCCCTTTTATTTTCTTCCTGCAATGAAAACCCTGAACCTCAGACACATTCTCCTACCATACTCTTTTTGAACTTCTGGTGCCTGTCTACTGATATTCTGAGCTCATTTGATTTTATGAATTTCTGCTCAATAGCCTTGCACACTGTGGCCACACATCATCTTTGAGAAAGAGCTTTAAATCATCCATCTTTGCCACTACTTTGTCAAGGTATAGGTGCTTTGTCTGCAAGTGAAATTGTGCAGCATTTACTACTTCAGGTACTGCATGCTATAGGTGCAAGCAACATAAAAAAGCAATGGCACAGACTACCGTAGCCTCCTTGCAAATAAAAAAGGTACCAATGAGCAGTGATGCCTTGCTAACAGAATACATTTAGTCTCAAAGTGGTCTTCAGCAGCGGAGTGATAGTGGGGGTCGTCAGGTTTGATTTCATGATGGACTGACGTGTATCTCTCATTTTAACAATAACCTTCTCTTACAGCAACAAAAGAGAGAAAGCATTCTCTTGAGGAAAAGAACTTAAGGCCCACAGTATTGCAGCATGTGAATTGCCTTGCATATATTTCTCTAACTGCACTCTTTGCATTACCACCCTCTCCCCCCCCCCCCATTCCCAGCCACACTTTCCTGAGCACTGCACCCAGTGCAGTCCTCACACCCCTATAGGGCCCGCAAGGTTTCTAACCCCTCCTTTATGCTAAAAAAATGCCTTTTTATATCCTGAAAAGCAATCCCACAATGTCTGGACAGCCCGAAATTCAGCAAATACTTGTTTTACTCATCTTTGCACCTTAGTAATGTATAAGAAAGGGTTTTTTTTTTTTTTTTTGCTGTTGACATATTAGATGCATAAAAGGTGGCATATGCCCAGAAAATTTTGTTAAAAATTGGCTATAGTGCATGCTACCTTTCTCTTTCATAAGTTTTTTTGCAAACTGAAGTGGTGGACCACATTAACTTATTCTTCATTGCATTATGTCATCATTGTGCAATTAAAAAAGTGTCCACTTAGATATATTCACAAGTGCTGTTTGATAAATAATTGTCTTTAAACTCTGAGGTTGTGTGAAAGAGATACTAAATGGAAGGAAAAATAGTGTAGCACATATATAACTTTAAATGTGTTTATAAGTGTAAGGTATAGCCAAATAAGAATGTAAAGAATTTCTGGACTGCAAGCAATCAATGTAACGAATGACAAACATTTACTCAAGGCAATGAAAGTTATTAAAGCATTTCAATGTTTTTATGAACAAAAATAAATGCAGCGTTTGAATATATAACAAACAAATTTGTGATGGCAGTCAGCAGTCTGTTTCAGGCTACAGGTCCAGTTAAAAATCACAATTGACACATATGACGGATGCAAAACTTGTTGCTGTGAAAGAAATGCAGAAGACGTAAGATGCTGCTTATTACATATTAGACATGCGAAGGCATGACAAGCTGAAATGGTCCATGCGTTGCATTAGAACAAGCACTAAGTCATTAAAAGATGCATGCATCACATGGATCTCAATTTGACAGCAAACATATGCTGACACTTAGAAAACATACAATGCCATTACTCTTCATGTGATATATACGCTGCAATATTTTCATGTTTTCTAAAGGCTACGCACAGTTCTGTACTACTTAAAAAAACACATCTTATAATGCTCCTATAGTTACCCATATATAACATGACCTCCTTAGTAACAATGTAGTACAACATTTCTTCTTGTTGGCCTGAAATCCTGAGGCTGAATGATCTGAAATCCGGTTGTAATAATTGCGACTTTATGATATGCTCCATCAAATTTATTTGAGGTATGAAGGCATTATGCTCCAAGTGCAAGATGGGGATTTGCTTTATTAAACTTAGTCTAAAACAAGCCCTGATCAATGTGAAATGACTTACATAGTTTTATAATAATCATAGCCCAAATGAGAATAGGGTATTCATTAGGCGCCTAATTGTTTTTAACAACAGGGTAACCAAAACAGTGAGAGGTCATCCTTTATTACTACAGCTTATTTAGTTTTTTTTTTTCCTAATCAACATATCACTCCCAGCACCACAATTCTGACCTAAAAAATTTGTAGAGTCGAATGACCTAGTACGCATCTCTATTCCCTTTGTCCTCAAAGCTTTTTCTTTTTTTTTGCCCCCTACAGTCATCGACTAGCTAGTTATTGCAGCTAGGATGTGCTTATAATATCGCCGGCGCCGCGGTGTTGCCGGCCCGCATCATTTGCATTCGCCGGCGTATTAGTTTGGAGTGAGGAAATTAGGCCCTTTTTAGCCAATAAGAGCGGTCACCGAGCGCATTTCTGGTTAAAACAATTCATAATGAACTATTTCGCTTAGAAAAAGACCGAATTATATCGGGACGCGTGGCAACGGGACGGACGACCGTTGCCGACAGCCTGCGCGCCTGAAAGACATCGCACCGAGAAAGCTATTTTGCAAGGAAACGTGTTGCAAATATACGAAATGTGCAGAAGAGCGGAATCACCGCAAACATGGTGTGCAGTTGTCACTGGAAAATTCGCCCGGCCAGCCTACGAACAGGTCACACTGCGTTGGCGAACCTCGATTGTTTTTGTCGCCGAAAGGTCTCACACAGATCTAGATAAAGGAAAAGCAGTTAAACTGTGATTTCCCCGGCAATTCGTGTGGTGCGACAAGCTGGTTCGGAAACCTCTTCGCGGCTCGAAGCGTGCATATGTTATTTGACGTCGCTGCCGTTTCCACAGTGTCCGCACTGCATGCAAGCTAGGCCTCGTGCCTCTCCGCCGACGGCCATCGACTAGGCAGCTGCCGTTTGCTTGCGGCGCGCCGCCGACACCGTGTCACCGTCGGCCATGCTGCCGAGCCCGGATCTGAAAAGCATGGGGAATCCAGGGACAGTCTAGGGAAAACACGTGCGCCCTACATCCGGACATGACATCATAAAATATCACGTGACCCATGACGTAGTTTGTGACGTCATATATGACTGGGCCAATCAGCGTTTCCAGCCGATCTACCCCTAAACGCTTCTTCCACAGTGCCTAGGCGGGGTACACAATACTTCATTGTGAACAATATGACAGGTCCCAGGGAGCCCAAAATGCGTGCCTCTTTTCGACGGCGAGCACATGGTGGCTCTGGACCCCTACTCTTCTCAAGGCTCCGTGGGGTCACGAGTCATTCCAGCAGAAGCGATGTCCTGTTCGGACGCGGAAGCATCGAGTGGTCTCAGTCTTATGCCTATGGGCTGCACTGCCCTTGAGTTGTAAATATTTGTATCATACTCAACATACAAATAGATATGTGCGAGCAAAGTCCTTCGCTGTCACTGCAGGGAACTACCCCCTGTAAAGATGTAATCTTAAATTAACTGAAGATGCAGAATTCTGTTAAGGGCACAGCTCACGACGACTCTGCAATCAGCGACGACGTGGAGCTTGGATAAAGCAAGAGGTACACATCTTCTAGTGCTGCAACAGTCTTGGGCTGCCCAAAAGCAGCAGCGGAGGAGAGATCACGTTAGCAGATTCGCTGGGCCAGCGTTTAAAACAACTATGGACTTGAAAGGTTGCTGCTGCTGCGGTGGCGCCATGTACCAGCTTCGGACTCCATTACGCATGTCAATGACGGGCGACAGCAGCAGGTGCGGCTGCAGCGGTCAACGTAAACTGACACATGGTGCTTGTAAGTTCCATTTTTCAAACTTTTTGCTGCCCTTATTGTGGGTTTAAGCCAGTACTCGTTTAATCAGCATGCGTCGCAATAGTGAGCACAGTGTTCAGTCCGAAGTTCGAGTGGTCCCAATCTCTATGATCAGCAGGCGTGACTGCATTTCAGTGACCACCCATACGTATAGCATGTGTTTCAGCGAAGGTGAACCAGAAGTTTTAAAACTGCTTTTCGTGATATTGAGGTGGTTTCAAATTGCAGTTGTTTGCATCAGGATACAGTTTAATCAAGCTAATTTGGTGGTTAACTAAACTCGTAACAATTGACTTCTCATGGCACTTACGTAATCAATATTCGTGGTTACCCAAGTTTGCAAGTGCGAGATGCCGGGCTAGCGGGTACTGTATTCTTAAAGATCAGCGCAAGGGACAACACGGAAACACACAGAATGGATGGACACTGCCGCTGACTATACTTCGTCTCACAAGATGCTTGCAGCACTGCGAAAGGCAGAGGCACCCCAGTGTAATCAAAATCACGCGCACTGCAATAGGCAATTGTGCTCCTACGCGGCTCTTGCCACCAAATTGGCGGGGGCAACAGTATAAAAGCACAATTCTCTATTATAGTGTGCAGGGGCGAGAGGCATTTCGGAGCACAATTGCAAGGACTCATCTGCCTTTTGCAGTGCTGCAGATAACTTGTGAGACAAACAACAACAACTGAAATTTTATTACCGAGCAAAACGTATATAAACATGCATAAAGAGGTGGAGCCAGGGCGATTACTATAGACTGTTTTCGGTGATCGCACAGCATCACCTTGGCTTCACACCTTTGTGCATGTTTATGTGTTGTGCTCCGAAATAAAATTTCAGTTGTTATTGAGCGCCTGTGTCTGTCCATTCTTCTGTGTGTTTTCTTGTTGTTCCTTGCACTCTTATTTAGGCATACCTAAGTTTGGTCTAGTTTTGGGACATGTCCTTCAGAGTTATCTGGCGTTGAGAGCTTGCGTTGTTGATTACTGTATCATATCCTTTCTCCTACAGTAAAACCGCTTAACAGAATCATGCACACAGCTTTGAACTTCAGGCCAGTTCGCGCAGCTTAATTTCATGTCTCATAATGGACAGTTTTACAGTAGCTTCATGCAATTGCACAAAGCCCCCTCATCTGCCATTTTTGATGACCATGCTTGCGAAAATGGAGAAGTTTTCTGAGCGTGATTTTTCACGAACGTCTCCTCAGTTATCGACGCCCTGGCCTGCTGCACCATAATGGACCTTTTCTCAGCTGCGCACCCCTCTTGTGACCGCCAGGTGAAGTACCCTTGACGGGACGGCTAGCTTACTGAGGTTCCCTCGCATATTTCCAGCAAACATTTTTTCACAATAGTTGAGTGGGCTTATTTTCTTAGCAGTAGTTGAATGCAGGGCTGTCATGTAGGAAGCAGGTCAAGTGCAGGGGGAAGGTATATCAGGGCGTGTCCACAGATGCCTAAAGCATATCACTACACATGCTATAGTTGAAAGTAGCCCAGCACTTATATATACTGCCTGGAAAACAGGCCGGCACCACTACTGCGAAAGAATTTGTGCAGAAAAAATAGGAGCGATCCTCGGTAACCCGCCCCGTCAGATGTTCCTCGCTTAGCGGCCACAAGAAGGGTGCGGTGCTGGAAAAAATGTTCTCCATGCAAGAGAAAGCGCTTGCTGTATCTGCAGCCGCGATGCGGTTCCAACACGCTACCAATTTTTTTTGCCGCGCCGCCGCAGTTTAGTCGCCGAGGAGTTTCCATCGCTTGCATGTGTATACATTGTGAATGTGTCTATTCCCTCCACATCTCATTTTTCTCTCGTTTTTCTCTCACACTAGATCTCTGGCACTAGATCTCAAAGGAGCATTCGACAACATTGGCCACCAAACCATATTGCAAGAATTAAACAATATCAACTGCGGAGAGAAAATTTTCAAATACGTGAAGGCTTTCCTCTCAGATCGCACAGCCACCATAGGAATTGGAGAGATCCGATCACCAAAAGTACCCATGCCGAACAAAGGTACACCGCAGGGTTCAATAATCTCTCCAATGCTATTTAACATAGCAATGACAAATTTAGGAAAAAAAACTGTTGACCCGCACTGATATTGGCTTCACTTTATACGCGGACGACATCACCATCTGGGCTACTCAGGGATCCTTGGCGCAAAAAGAAGAAGCTCTGCAAGCCGCTATAGACCTAGTCGAGGAATTTGCCGGGGAGAGGGGTCTTCAATGCTCCCCAGAAAAATCCGAACTTATCAGGCTACACAGAAGAAATTACAAGTCCCCAGGAGAAATTCAGCTCTCTCTAGGAGACCAGATAATTCAAGAGAAGAACAAGATTAGAGTTTTGGGGCTGTGGTTGCGAAGCAATTTGAGAGTGGATTATACAATCAAAACACTCAAAACCACAGTCAACCAAATTTCCAGAATGATTAGAAGGGTGACCTGCCACCGGAAAGGGATGAGGGAGGAGGACACCCTACGCCTTGTACAGGCCCTAGTCGTTAGCAGAATTACCTACGGGCTCCCATATCACGAAATTAGATTCACTGATAAAAGGGCCATTGACACTATCATAAGAGGAGCCTATAAAAGGGCCCTAAACCTCCCGCCAACAACATCAACGGAACATCTTTGGGCACTCGGAGTGCACAACAACTTCGAGGAGCTCAAGGAGGCGGTTCTAGAGAGTCAGAAACAACGCCTAACAACAACGCAGGCGGGTAGGGAAATCCTGTCAAAACTAGGGCTATGGCAGGCACTAAGAACTTCTGAGATCAAATCACAAATTCCGACATCCACAAGAAACAACATCTATGTGAACCCGATACCCAAGCACATGCACCATGCGTTACAGAAGGGTCGAAGGAAAGCCAGAGTCAAATCATTGGAAAAACAATTGTCTAAAGACGCGGAAGTTGTCTACGTGGACATAGGGGCTTACGGCGAACCTGGCAAGTTCACAATAGCTGCAGTTGACCACAAGAGGAGGCCAATTATTCAGGCTTCGATCTATGCCAAGGATCCTGCGGAAGCGGAATCACTGGCAATAGCCATCACCATAAAAACACAAGACAACCAAAATAAGTCATCACACGTAGTGACGGACTCCCAACCAGCCTGCAGGGACTACCTGGCCGGAAAACCTCACAAAAGAGCGTGTGCAATATTACGTTCCATCTCCCAGACGCACACAATTACATGGACACCTGGACACGAAGGCCTAGAAGGAAATGAGGTAGCGAATGATCTAGCCCGAGCTCTTACAAACCGGGCGGATCCCCATCCCTACCTCACCCCTCTCCTAGGACCCTACGGCGACAGGCTGGAACACCTACGGTTAGAAAGAAGAATTTTCTCACCACCACACAAACACCTTCCTTCCTCGGACGCTATAGACTGGAGAAAAATACAAACAAACACATTCCCTAATCTTCAAATTTTAAATAAGATAAGCCCAACAAAATACACGAGTTACTGTCCTTGGTGCGGTGCAAGCCCCACACTCTTTCACATCTCTTGGGAATGCCAGGACAAACCTGACCCAACGTTAATAGTGCCATGCCCGACACACGAGCAGTGGGAGGCGGCCCTGACCAGCGACAACCTGGACCAGCAAGCCTGGATTATCCAGCTAGTCCGCAAGTCAGCTGCTGCCAGCGGAGCCCTGGACTAGGGGCACCGACCACCCAGCTACTGCGAATATTTACTGATTATATGCTCATTAAAAGTTTTCTCTCTCTCTCTCTCACACACAGGTTCCCTCGGAGTATGGATTCAACCACGACGATGACAAAAGACTGCTCGGTTATCCTGCCATTTTCAAACGCAATAAAAAGTAAACCCTGCCTTCCGTTCTCATGTACTAATATAGGTGTGCAAACTGCACCCTGAATGGCTACATGGCACGTCACAAATATGTCGCTCTAGCACGAAGAAACCAACATTGCGGAAGCGAGGGCGTCTGTGACCGGCTGACGAAGACATCATACATATTTTCACCAAACGTTTTTCTTCTGTATAGGGCGTATGTTAAGGCTGTATAATGTTGCAGTGGATGCAGCATTACCACATATATGCCAAACGGAGTCGCTTGCGTTGCAAATAAAGAAAATGTATGTCTCGTATCGCTTCGATAGCGGCGATGTCTTGTGACTGAGTGCACAATCAGTCGAAGTGTGGTTGTTTTTAAATTACTAGCGTACCAGTGTGCGCCTAGACTATATTTAGAAGGGCGCAAACATACCCTTCGAAGGAAAAGAACATTATCTTAAATGGGTGTAAAAAACACTATAATATGAATTTATTTTATTCCTCTGGGTGGTAATATTAGCCTTCCAAACAAAGCATAAATATGAACGTAAAAGTGCAAAGTTGCGCCCATTCATAGGGTGCAAACATGCACTTACGGGGTGCTGTAGTAAGCTCATTACGCTGGCATAAATGCAGATCCTGTGAGGGTAAGTTTACGCCTTATGATTAAGCATAAGCTAATTCCAGCTGGGAGCAAACATGCACTCTATTTTAGAGGATATTTTTACACTTTCATGGCCTAACCTTTAGTCCTTCTGAGAAAGGGTAATGTTACTCCCAGTAGCATATACTTGCACTTCACTATATGGCATAACGTTAGCCTCGTTGTAGCGTAAACTTTACACCAGACACACTTAAGCCCCCGTCGAGGGTGTAGCATTGCACCCAAAGGGGCTCCCCAGTGCGTCAGTGGACTTACCCCCCTAAAGGGGTAAGATCACACCTTTTTTTCTTAGAGTGTAGGACACATAGTGGGAGGCGGAACCCATGGGCCCGACACAGAAAAGATATTGGCCATTCGTGGGCTCGTGCCCGCCGCAACAAAGAGACAGCTACGGAGTCTGCTAGGCTTATGTGGTTACTACCGTGATTACGTTGAAGGATACGCCGAGGTGGTCGCACCACTCACGTCTTTGACGAGGCGAGGTGTACCTAACACGATTCCGTGGAGGCAGGAAGCGCAAAACGCGCTCGACAGGCTCAAGTCAGCTCTGTGCGAAGCTGCACCGCTGAACACCCCCGACATTAGAAGGCCATATTGGCTGTTCACCGACGCGTCCGACGTTGCAGCGGGGGCTTGTTTGGCGCAGATGGGAGACGAGGGACGGGTAAGGCCGATAGCGTTTACCAGCCACCGATTCACGCCAACGCAGACCTGCTGGTCTACGATCGAGCGGGAAGCATTCGCCATTACCTGGGAACTAAAGAAATTTGATCATTGGGTGTACGGGGCAGAAATTAACGTGGTGTCTGACCACAACCCCCTCTCCCATCTAAATACTAGTACGCCTCATGGGGCAAAACTCTCGCGATGGGCGCTGGCTCTACACCGCTACAATGTGACGGTGACCCACAGGATAGGGTCAAGCAATGGTAACGCCGACGCGTTAACCCGTGTCCCCAATGTGACTTGGGAGTAGAGCAAGCACACGCTTGAGCTATTTCGGCGACGCATGAATGTTCCCGCGTACCCGGTGCAATGTGTGATGTGAACGGTGGAGTGCGCGTGAACTTGGCGTGAGGACATCCAATTGCTCGCGCGCGGGGCTTTCACGAACACTCTCCGGTCCGCCGATACGAATGTGTGATTTGTTTTGTGTTATACCCATCTTGTGTCGCGAGATTCATTTGGTGTTCCATTCACGTGCGAAGTGTCTTACATGTTTTGTTTTCTTCGCGGGTTGTTGCGGCCTTTGTTATATTAGGCTGAAATGACCGGATTCCAAGCTCATTTACCCTCTTAGGAGGGACGTGTAAGGCCGCATTGAAAAGCGACTCCCGCGTGGAGTCAAGCTGGCGGTCGAACCCCCGCGCGTCGAGGCCAAGGAGCCAGCGTTTTTTTTTCTCCTTTTCTCCCCTCTTCTTGATCGAGGGCGCACGCGAGGCTTGGTTTGTTTCGCCCCTTCGCCCCGAGGCGTCGCCAAGAAGCGAACGACAGGCGCATCCTTATCAGCCGGGAACAACAGCAGCACGCTTCTGCGAACCACTTTACGGCCAGCTCGTCCAGCGATGTCCCGCCGTGGCGCCAAGCATGGGTGCAAGGAGACGCCGTTAATGAAGCTTCTTGCACTGCCACAAGCGCTCACTAAACGTCCTGCAGAAGGCGACAATAGGCGCGCCCCTTGGCCCTCCCAAGTAGGCAATCAGCCCAGCGGCCTCCCGCTGTGTCGCGAGACATTGGGTCCGAGCAACGGCGACTGTACACTGCTCTGGGACAGTGTCGCCCACCCCCCCCCATTTTTTTCCTCGAACGGGACGGCGGGGTAGCCTAGTCTCCAGATCCCCCGCGGCGTTTCTTTCACAAAGGCGCCAGCTGCAAGGTCGCGTCGCAAACACGCTGAGGAGGGGAGGCAAAGACAGGCGCCTTGTGAGAGAGTTTGGGGACCAACGAGTGGAGAGAGTGTGTGTTTTGAATGATGTATTTTTACTTGACGTAAATAAGAACCTGGGTCCAAGATTATTCCCAACCCACGGGGGTTGTGGCATGTTTTTCAATAATTTGATTGGCTGCTTTATTTTCGGGGCGGATCACCGAAGGTGACCGCCCTCGGGTCGTTGTTGATGTCTGTCATCAAAAAGCGGTCCTCGGATCATGTTCGACAGTCAAGATTGAGGCTCCGTGCTTAGCACGTTTTACACCCTCTAGGCTTTAACTGAAACGCTCGGTAGGAAAGTAAGGGCCTGTAAAGTGACTTCTCTGTGTGAGAGTCTTCATTTTCTTTTAAGTTACAGTTGTCTGTGTGACTTGTTGCTGTAACTTTGCCTATGTATACTAATTTGCTTCTGTAAATATATATCTCCTCCTGACCATCATCAGATCATCGTCTTCTGCTTCTTCACTGCCGAATGACCATGTTTGGAGAGGCTCCAGCCCCTCCGAAGATTGGCAACGAACGAGCTAAATATCACTCCAACCACCGCGGCTGCATTTGATGCAGGCGAAACGAAGTGGCGTCCGTCTGCTGTGCGATGTCAGCGCATGTTAAAGATCCCCAGGTGGTCGAAATTACTCCGTAGCCCCCCTACGGCTCCCCCTTCTCTCTTTCCACTTTCACTCCCACCTTCATCCTTCCCTTACGGCGTGGTTCAGGTTTCCACAGAACCGGTGTGACAGATACTGCGCTTTTCCCTTCCTCTGAACAAGCCAACTTCTCACAGCGAAGTTTTTCTACGCGAAACTTTAGCGCCGCTAAAAGCTTGATGAACAGTTTAGCATTTTCTTTTAGTCATTTTGCAAAACAGCGCGTAATTTGATCGCAAATAACTTTTACACTAAATGAAGCAGACAGATGATATTTTTAGGAAAAAGCAACCTGCACGGGCTCCAAATGTGCAAGAAATCTCGACAGCACAATGCATATCTTGAAGGTAATGTATATATAGTTTGCTGTTCCTAACACTTTTCAAAGGCGCGTTGCTAGTTAACTAAGCTGTACATAGTAATTAAAAGGCTTAACTGTGTTCATTAGCATCCAATCTCAATTCATCTCGACCGGGTTTTCTCTTGGTGCAAAAGGTTTTCCTCAATTTTGCATTTTCTGAGACAAGTAGAGCTGAAAAGCCGATTGTTACCTTTGTGTTTCCCTTTTCAGCCTAAATACCTTTGCAGCTATTTGTAAATCAAATACACCCTTCGGAAATAAAAATAAAAGATACTGAAACCACATTTATAAACTAAACTAGTGGGACACAGTAGACGTACGAAAATCAGCAAAAATGTCGTTTCTTCAACTCTGGAGTGGGGTAGCCCCCTTAACGTTCTTTATTTCTTCGTCATTGTGACGAGCCTGCTTACTGGTTAGTTTCGTAGTACTTTTCCTCCGTTGTGAGTCAACGCTTTTTAGGTATAGAAATTTAAAGATTTTACCTGCACATCGGTTAGTGTCCAGTTTCCTCAGGCGTTCCTCATATAACATTTTACTTTGTTCTGCCCGTAATTGGAAAGAAAGAATAACTAAATATAGCGCCATCTCCTTCTCTGGTGCCGCCGCTCCTCCTTTCACGTTTTGGCTGTTGCTCCACCTACAGGGCACCCAGTACGCTCCGACACGCTCTCCGAAGCAGGCGCCACTAAAGGCGCTCGCGTCGGGTCTCACCAGTGCATTTCAGCTTACATTTGGCCGCAATGTGTTCGCTTTAAAATATTCGCTGCTGAAACATTAATACAGATTGTCGAAATGGATTTTCCGCTTACATAGTTTCAGCTGTCAGTGTCTTACACCCCGCGTACGTGATTTCGGCGTCGATTGAACTTGCCTTCATCTCCGTGCGTTCTTTGTTCGTCAACCATTGGCCAAACAGAGCGGCATGCTTTAAATATTATAATTAGGTGGCAGACGAGAACAATTTAGCACAGCCTGTGTATGTTTTTTGCAGCTTTGACTGGCTTGCGAGTTGCCGGTAAACTTGAGAAGCGTGGCAGCAGTTGTCTCCCATGTGTTTTCAACTTCAGCTGCAGATCTATCAGCAGTTGCTTGCGTGGCGTGCGAAATTGAGGAATAGAACACAAAACGAAAGCAAACCACGAAATACGTGCTTTATTCGGTCGCCTGAGAGCAGTGAGTGTTTCGTTAAATGCTGTGACATACTCAAAAAGTGCTCTTACGTTTATAAAAATGTGTATGATCACTTTATGTGATGTCGTAAGAGAATATAATCATAGAGGCCATCGAACGTCAAATGCATGTCTTTAAAACACATATCATCTTTGCATGACCACCTTTCCGACAATTGGCCGCCGTGATTCAATAGAATGTATTTACACCTACTATGATTGGCTTATTGACATTATATATGGACACCGTAACGACTAGGTTCCGGTAATTGGGCACCGTTATTCAATAGAATCGTGTTCATACAAAGTACTCATATCTTGAATTATCCTGCTAACCATATTTCAATTGTCCAATAATAAATGTGGATTTCACTCAATGTTCACATGTGTGTAATACTTTGTGAAAAGTGATACTGGCCAAAGAAAGAATGTAAATTTATACCTTCATTTATTGCACAAACCCGCGACACAGAAGCGCCTGGGTTCCTATGCCAACAATAACATTGCGTTTTTGATGTAGCAGCCATATCAAAATTTATCATGGCGTACCTAGAAATGAAATATACATGCTAAAACCTTCCTGCCGATTTCACATGCTTTGTGCTAACATTACAGACTTCACTCTTCACTCAGATGCCTCTTTTTCCTCAAATATAAGCTAACTGGTCTCCAACCACTTTCTGTTACAAGCAAGTACCTGCAAAACACCCTAAAAGGTGGAGACTACTGTTGTTTTTAGTTGTATTCCTTTTCATCCTCTACATCATTCGATGGTTGGTTGGTTCAAAGGAAGGGAAAGGCGCAGTATCTGTCACACTTGCTCTGTGGACACCTGAACCGCGCCGTAAGGGAAGGGAGGAAGGTGGGAGTTAAAGTGGAAAGTAAGAAAGGGGAGCCGTAGTGGAGGGCTACGGAGTAATTTCGACCACCTGGGGATCTTTAACGTGCGCTGACATCGCACAGCACACGGACGCCACTTCGTTTCGCCTCCATCGAAACGCAGCCGCCGAGGTCGGGTTCGAACCCGGGAACTCCGGTACAGTAGTCGGGCGTCTTACCACTGCGCCACCCCGGCGGGGCTCTACATCATTCGATATTTCGCAAATCACCATAGGGGCCCAAGGGACAAAGGAGTGAAATTTGCATGCCAGTATTCTTGGTCATCACACTATTAACCAATAGTAAACTCTGTCCATTACCATTTGTTACACCAAGCAAAGAAACATGTTGAGCGACAACTAATCAGTATGTATACATACATTTTCGTGCATGATACCTCCATGTGATGCCACTATGCCTGCTTGCTCCAATTTTTCCTGCTATGAATGATGCCTATGTTTGCCGTAGCAGATAACACACACACACCTAAGTATTGGAATCGCAGGAGGCCAGCTACACCAACCTTCCGGTGAATAAAAGAGCAATAATAAGGAGTTATGAAATCTCTTACAGTTACCCTGGAATATGCAGTCACACATACGTTTTGCTACATATGCAGGTAACAAGTCCTAATAGTGTATTCCCGAGAATAAAAGAATAAGAAAGCGCCACTCATACTAATCATTTCCTTTCTAGAGCTTGTCACCAAGGTAAAATCTTTATCACATATGAAAGTAAAGTGTAGGAAAAATGCCTGCCCTTTATAAGATGTCCACATGGATGCTGAAGAAACCATGCTGCTACGTCCCACTGCTACTCGTCCTGGGAGTAAGGTTGCCTTATTTTTCCTTGTCAGCACCCACCACGAAACAGTGAATCAGCAGATATGGCCAACTGAAGCAACAAGTATTCTGCATACACATACGAGAACACTAGTAGAACAGCAGGAAGAACGTTCTTTTGAATAATAAAAAAAGGAAACGTCAAGTTCACAAGTAAAAGAAATATACGAGGAGTATGTTTGTGAGGAGTATGGACAGCGGTTAAAAAGGCTCTAGGCCTCCCGGTCAGAGCATCTACGGAGCACCTGCTGCAACTTGGGATTCATAATGCAATAGGGGAGCTGACTGAGGCAAACAGAAAAACAGGTGACCAGCCCGGCAGGCAAGTCCTCCGCGATCTCAATCTCGGGCTTCTCCCCACCACAGAAAACAGAGTGGGCATCCCAGAAGTGTGGAAAAATACTTTGACGGTTAAGCCGCTCTCCCAAAACATGAATTGTGTGAAAAATCAGGGGAGGCGTGAAGCCAGGGCAAAATTTATACAAAATAACTGTGCCAGTAAGACAGGCACATATTACGTGGATACAACGGGTTCCACCGAGGGTGGCATCAGCACCATTGCTGTTGTATAGGAAAGAAGGCAGGTGAACGGACTCTAAATAAGCACGAATTACGCGGTAATGTTGAAGGAAGTGGCGATTTCACTGGCCGCTATCCACTGCGACGCAGCCTATATATATATATCGGACTCGCAATAGGCATGCCGAAATTACGTGCTTAGTAAGATAGCGCCACTCGCCGGCAGAATAATATTGGCACATACGAAAATTTCAAATTCCGCTAGTATAAAAAAACATATTATATGAGTACCTGGTAACCAGGGTTGGAGGGGAACAAGACTGCTCACGCGGCTGCCCGAGCGTTCCTCCCCAGAACTCCACTCAGTCCTCAAATAAATCCAATTGTCGAAGCAACCATGCCAATCTCAATCATAACGTATGCAGACATTACAAATTATTTACACCTCTGTAGGAGGGCAGTCACAGTACCCGCCAAAGGCCTCGACAGATCTGAGGAGTGCCAACCTAAACGGCTCCAAACCTAGTGTTTCCTAAATCCCACCATACTAAAGCACGTGCACCAGAGATTCACGAGTAGGTGCCAATTCTGCAGGTTGTATTCTGACCTATACCACCTGGTGTTGGCCTGCCAGCAAAATACAAAAATAAAAGTTACAAAACAGCCAACTAGGGAGGGCTGGCAGGCAGCAATGTCCAGCTCGGACCTGGAGGCCCAGCGTGCCCTGGTCTAGAGAGCTCGGGCAGCTGCGGCGGCGAATGGCGTCCCGAATTAAGGTCTGCCACTCAGCTCCACAACCATACGCACCTCCTTTCCCAAGTAATTTTATTGTAAATAAAGGTTTTCTCTTCCTCGTCCGAATCATGGAATGCACCACAGCGGCTCGGTTCCTACAAGAGCATCTTCTTTTTTTAAACTTGCCGCCGATATATAGCAGCATATGACAGCACGCTTTTTTCTGTCACTTGATCTCTCTTTTTCTTCAGAATGCGTAACCCGAATTTATGCTTTCGTAACCGGTTACCGTCTTACTACACACGTCACGCGTACGTCACAATTGTATCTAAATGTCTTATAGAGACTGGACAGCTGAACGGGTGGCGCCGCCTTTTGGCGCGTCGCTCAATCGCTGGAATGCGTCGGCTGGTACCGGCGCATTGCCAGCGCATTGGAGCGTGCTGTTTGTCGTTGGTTTGTGCGCAAATTGGAAATCCTAAGATTTAGATGACGTTGTGCGTGAATATATCCTCAAGAGAATATAAAGTTGGGCTAGTTTTGTGAATATGCCCAGTGAAATGAAGTCTGGCCAAACGAGGCTGGCGAAATGTGGTGCGTTGTTGGCTCCACTAGCAGCTATCGCAAACTCGTCGGACGCTTTTATGTTGATTCATTTCTACTGGTTTCCACAGAGGCATGAGGACGGGTGACCTAAGCATGGTTCTTTGAAAGGCAAAGGCGCGAATCTACGTATTTGGTTACTGTGTGGTCATGGAAAGGGCCGACTTTTTTAAATTCCGCTTGCTACCGTATGCTCTGTGCTTTTTGTTCCCCAGGAGTGACGACACGAGAGTCTCTGAGTCGAAGCCGCACTCCTTCATCTGTAGTCACTTTATTGACAATTGGAAATCGAAGTAACTCAACAGCGTAAGTTACAACGCTCGCCTTTCTCGGCCTGTGTACAACTCCAGCACGGATAACAAAAAGGCAGCTCCATCATCATTGTTAGGGCTGCGTTACGATCTTCAGTGATGGGCGAGACAATGTTTGTGCAGCTACTTTCGCTGACATAGTCAAAGGTAATTTACTTTTTTCTCTTAACAGAAAGAGCAGATAGGAGACATGAACAATTCCTATTACCATGATCTCGTAATTTTTCCTCTTTTTGTTTGTCAACCAATGAAAATGCGTTGAGAGCTCTGAGTTGATACTCCTAGAATTTGTTAACATTTGTCTGTGGCATGTCCATTTGGCCTAACAAAATCTCTCATTTCACAGTTCTATCAATACCGCATGGTCCCAAAATCTGCTATCGGCTTCATATTTACTTATTTAGTAATACTGCGGAGTCGTTTGACTCCAAGCAGGGGTGAGCAAAGATACAATCCAAAAAGGTACAACAAAGTTACACGAGCTTCATGGAAGGGAAAACAGATGATTTAAAAAACAAACAAGGTTTCACATGCGTGAGGCTCTCAAGTTATCAATAAACATTTCTACATTCGGGCTGTTCACTACGCACATCGGCAGATTATTTCATTCTGCAATTGTTTTGACAAAAAAAGAATGCTTAACTGTATTGGAGTATGCTCTCAATTCTCCTAGCATTTTTCCGTTATTGAAACGCGTACTTGCGCGCGAAATAGGAATATTGTAATCATGGGAGCTCGAGCAAGAAAAATAAATACAATTTCATTTGTGGAAACGAGCATAAACGTAGCATTTTTCTTTTAATTTCGAAGGCCGTACAGGAAATGTCTTTTTTTTCGCATTCATGGTGCATCTGACACGGCTTTACGTATTTTCTCAGCAGCGCCCATTTCCTGGCTCGCCTAAATACATGTTTCTCATTGGCGTTTTAGTGAACGTGAGATTTCCTGATTGTGGCGTAGTAAGACGAGACCGTCTTACCTCACTCAGAAGTTGCTTCTACGGACAACGTAAACAGATTTAGCAGCAGTCCGGCAAGCTGCAGTGACAAAGTTGTAAAAAGAGTGGCTTTCAGTTATCCGGATTCCTTTACGTGCAAATAGAAAACTACCTAGATGGTCGTGTCCCCTCACACTCATCAGATATCGAGGTCAGCTAGGTATCGGCCCCGCAAGTTCGTGGTATGCTGAGAAAGTAGAACACCCTAGCGAACGAGCCACAGAGGGATTCATTTAACAATAGAACGTTCTCTTAGTTGTCCGTGGCTTATCTTGCAACGCATCACACTGTGTTTTTTGTTTTCGATTGTGTTTAACAGTTTGACAGTATTGGACTATTGCCTTCAGATGTTCAAGGCAGCTGCGGTAAGTCGCATTGAACTTCCTAGCAAAAGCCAAATACTACCAAGATCTCTTTATCATACAGGCGTCCGAAAAAATAGGGTCACTGATAGCAGGAAATTTAATTTTTTTCTTTTCAAAACCTCCGCAGCATGTCGAGAGAAAGGTATGTATAGTATAATATTTTCTAAGTCAATTATATGCAGCAGCTCCGACGTGTTCAACAAGAGCATTGGCGTATATGTAAAAATGATGCTGAGGTGGTATTACTCATTTGGCTTATTTTATGATTAAGTTTGATAGTCTGAAGGCCGGGTTCAATGAGCTATTGTAGCATATTTGTCCAGGAAGTTTTGGAAGTATACGTGTGTTTGCTACTCCAACCATAAATAGGATCCTACTTTTGTCTTGCTTGTTTACTTTTCTCCTTTTACAGCTCTCGTTACAAGGTTGAAACTGGAATGTCATTTGCTATTATCCTACTTTGAATCGTTTGAGCCTAGCTATTACCAAAAAAGACAGGTGCAGCATCTTTTTTATTTTACATGAACGCTGACCATTGCAACTACCACTACTACGGCGCCACGGCTACACGGCTCGAAGGAATTTGATCTTCAGGCAGGTTTCGACTAGACCTAATATAAGATGGACGCGCAGTGCAGGCGCAATTCCCGTCTTCGAAGTCGTCTTAACAAGTGCCTAACGAAGGTGTTCCTAGGGCATGATGAAATCACGCGCGCGGCATTTTCGAGGATATAAAAGAAATGCCATGCGCCCGGCGGTTAAAAAAAAAAAAAAACACGCACGCCCTGCCGAGGACGCCTCTTTTTTTTCGAGATTTCCTGGTCAAAAAATACTCCTTGCGATTACTCAAAACAGCTCAAAGCTACACCGCAAAACAACGGGTAGGGACGTGCTCAAAAACGCCTCGCAGAACGGAAACGACTGTGCCGCTCAGCTGCCTCGGCACTCCGCTGTTTCGGCACTCCGCCGCGTCAGCGCTGTTCTGTCGAGGCGACGGTGGCGCCATACCACGGGCGCCCGGTCACTATAGTCGAAAACAGTGCCCCAGTACAGGTATACCACACGGTGTGAGTACAATGCAAACAGCGAAAGCGTTGCCAGTGGTATAAAAAATAAAGACTTAACGCGTTCGCAGTTTATATTGATGTGCAGTGCGGTAATCTTTAAACGTACGCATAAGCGACGCCAGGAGAACAGCTTTTCCACTTCTGCACAACATTGGCTTTAATGCAATGCTTCTGAGCTTTAGCGAATATGCATGCCGTTGTCATGTATTTAGGAGCGGTCTCGTGACAGAAGCTCACTTCTTGAGCATGATAATCAGCACTAATTGACAAATTAAAAGTTCTTCCAGCACTATCAGCTATTATATGCCTTCCGGGTGGTTGAGCGTAAAATCCGCACTAAACGCCGGAATACTTGGAGCGTTTTTGTAGCGCCAAGCCGGCATTTTACGCCTGACGGCGCACACTCGACGCCCGGTGTCGGAAAAAACGCGCTCCGCCGCCTCTGTGGCCCCGCCAGATATTTGAGGCGCGGGCGACGCGGCGTCCTCTCGAACCGAAAGCTAATGCAGACGCGAGCCAATAGGAGCGCGGAAAGCTGGCATTTCCGGTTTGAGAGGCAGCTGTTAACATGATCGCCATGGCCGATGAGGTGTGCGGCAGTTTGGCCGCAGAAATGTGATTATCGTAAAAATAAATGCCCAATCAAGCACGAAATATCGCTTTTTTTTTTTTGTGAGTATACGACATACTCTCGGATCGTAATGTATTTGTTTTCTCCCTGAATGAAAATTTCCAAAAACAAAAAGACCAGTGCCGCTGGTATCCGCGCGGGCATTCCGAGGTATCTTCGTTATTCGAGCGAGCTCAATCCTTGTGCGTCCCATGTACGCTTTCTACATTTAGCACATTAGCGTTGGAATGAGCCCTTTCGCGATTTTAACACAAGGGGCAGCGTCGCTTCCCTCCTGTACCTCGCTCTGCGATTATTTCCGCTCGATGATGTATTTGCTTTGACATCGAGTCATACGCGGCGGCACGCGCGCCGCTCCGTCCTTCCACGTATCTCGAGCTGGGCGTCGCGTCAGAGCGGCACTTTTCGACACGCGATAATCGTGAAACAAAACATCGCATGTATTCCGGCCTCAATGAAGTGTGATTCATTAGGAAAAAAAAAGAAATAAATTGCTTCTTCGTTAATCGAAAAATAAGCGAATGCATAATTGTCGCAGCGAAACTCTGCCTATGCCGTAATGTATACAATCAGGTCGTGCCAACGTAACGCGCCTTTTTCTTCGTTCTTTGCAGGTGCCTCCAAAGCCAATTTTGTTTCGCTAGCAAAACCTGAAAACTCGTGTGCCCCTTCTCTTCTCAGATTATCACATTCCGTTGCATTGCAGACATTGCACCACACAATTGCAGACATTGCACCACACCAGACCTAACCCATTTTACTACGCTTCAAGCAACGAAATGTTTCGCACACCAGGCCAAACCACACCCACGAGACTCTATCCAGAATGTCTTCTTCGGTATATCCTGCGGGAGGTTTATTCCTTTGCTGCAACATTAGGTTCAATAAGTTCACAGGAAACACCCCAATTCGTACCTTGCTATCTTCCTTAACTCTTTTCATTATAGCTCAGCAGAAGGGTCACTGTCGAGGTGAGTCACTGTCGATTAGCACCAGCTGGCTAGGTGTTTCCTCTCCTTCTCTCTCAAGCATCCGTTCGCGGCGGCCCTTCAGGCGCTCGTTCTTTTTTCCCCTTCAATAACACCCACCACAGCATCACTATAAAGATCCACACTGGTATTCAGTCTGTCATCGCCAGATAAACTAACAACCTGTGATGAGGTGCTTTTGTGTAGTATCTCCCTATCCACTCCTTTCTCCGCCCTCTCCCGTCGCAAGACGTACATAGCAAACCATATGTCACAGAAGAAAAGCTGCGGAGGGGGAGGGTTGATGGGAAGAAAGTAGGTCAAGGAGTGAAAAAAATTACAAAAAAGAAATGTTTCTTCTGTAATTGTTTTTCAGCCTAGTACCAGTGATCATGTGGCCTGAAAAAGAAATAAAAGCTGCAGTAGCAGGAAAACGTACAATGCCCGGTGGATAATTAGTCAACACATCAAGTGGTTTCCGCGTAGACACACCTTTATTGAATAGTAAACATGTCTTCCAAAGGGTTCTGATAAGGAATATATCTGCGGGCGAACAATTCTCAAAAGATTTCTGCAAAGGGAGAAGAATCACAAAGAAATAGAATAATGACAGCAGGGTGAACCTGCCGTGCCAAAGAAAAAATTAAAAAAAAAACGTTCAAGGTGCCACTAACGTAGGAATTGATAAGAAGGAGAGTCTTTTCAGGAATATGTGCAGCTTAAGCTGTTGCGGAGTAGGGATAGAGTATGCAGATGCGGAGAATAAACTAAAATAGGTCTGTATGGGATTGTTTTACCGACTAGTTAAATCGCAGAAGGGACATATTTAAGGTATTCTAAAGTCCCTTTAGAGATATATATTCCAGCTGGTTCCAATGTTAATAATTTGTGGATTAGATATACCTATCTATATTTACTGTCCCTTGTATATTTAACTTCTGACTGGAGCATGAATAATTTTTTCTCCTAACATATGGTCTTTCCGAATAGAATGGTGGGAAACTGCTATTGAGGATTTTTCGCCGATGTCCGCCCGATGGTCGTTAAAACCTATTTTCATTGATTGCGCATTTTCTCCGATTTACTGTTAATTACAAAATGAGCACTCTAGAAGTTAGCAACGTTTGAAGATGTGCATCTACAGCCTGATATTATGTGAAAAGGGAAATTGCGTTCAATACTTTTAACAGTGGTGCGCTTTTGTACATGATTGCACGTCTTACATCTGGGTCGAGAGGAAGGATGTGGTTGTGTTGAATGCGTGTTGTCGAGTTTAGAACGTACTAGAATATCTCTTAGGTTTGCATTACGTTTCTTATTTTTCCCTTGGTGCCTCCGGGAATATTGTCTTCAGGCGGTCATTACATGTTAGCATGGAATGGTATTTTCGCAGAATATTGTTTAGGTTTGGGGGGGGGGGGGGGGGGCATTGAGTTAGTTAGTTACAAAAGAAGGTAACTTCTTTGTAACTTCAATTAATGAAGTTCGTTTAGGTAGTGATCATTATCGCTACATATTATTCTAAGCTGTGTCGCTTTGTCCTATATATATACCTTGCTTACAATATTCTGATTATGACCGGTGGAATCTAGGTATAGTTGCTTATCCGTTGTCTGTCTGTAAAAGTTAGTTCTATGTTTGCTGTTTCCCAGTGGACATTGAAAAACGTAAAACTTCTAGAGTCGACAACAGGCATACAACACAACTACATAATTGCTCTCAACCATTGTGTAAGATGTGCAATCATATACAAAATCGCGGGATAATGTAAAAACCCCCGGAATAAACGGCTCCGGAAGAAACATCCCCGGAAAAAAATGTCCTTATTCGCGACGTAAGAAAAAATGTCCCCGAAAGAGGACTGTAGTATTTGCGCTAAGGAACTTACACAGCGTTTTCACTTGGTCAGCTGCAATGATGAATGATGTATGCTAACTTTCTTACAGTCGTTCCTACAGTTGGCTTGGAAGGGACCCGATCCGAGCATGGAACTGATGATGGCGTTCATAACAAAAAACAATGGCCGCGGTAATGAAGTGACAGCGCCTCGTTTTCGCTTTTTTTACAGCGAATAGGCGAACTAAACACCAGCCTTACCAGACCAGAAGTTTGGAGCGATGCATTAGGGGGGCCGTGGAGCACGATCGCTTAAGCCTCGTGCTGCTTACACCACAGTACACCATCACCAGAGAAATGGTTGAACCTTGTCACAATATGTCCGTGAGGTAATTCTAGTGACGTCTTGTTCTTAGGGCGGTTCCCCGAGACTATACTACTTCGCAGTGCCGCTCGCACCTTTCTCAGGGGCCAGTATTACCAAGCTGATTACATCTGTTTAATGATTACTTATAGCTGCGCAGATCGGAACGACGCAACGTGTAAAAAGCCTGGTGGCTCTTGTAACATGTTTTTTACGAAGTGCTTGTTTATATATCGGGCACCCAGAGGGCAGAGGTTCTAAATGATTATATTTAAACCAAAGCCAAGAAAGAAATGCTTTTTTTTTTTTTTCGATGAGTTCCCGAAGAAATCATTCTTAAGACCAGTTTTTTTTTCCTTGGGGACATTTTTTAATAGTTGCCGCTTTTTAAGAGGCCGTTTCCTCCGGAGACGTTCTATCCGGAGACGTTTTTACCTAAGCACACAAAAACGCACCACGGTTTAAACTACTGGAAGCGATTTCACTTTTCACGTAAAATAATGTTTTAATTGCACGTCTTCAAAAGTTGTATACCTTCGAAAATTCTCCTTCTCACACAAAGAATACATAGGAGAGATGCGGCAATCAATGAACATAGGGCTTAATGGCCATCGTGTGGACACCTGCAAAAAACCCCCCGAAAGCAGTTTCCCAGCATTTCAATCTAGGACCACTAGCTCGAAGCAACATAAATTATAGATTCTCCAGCCAGGCTTTAAACACGTAATTTATATTTCTATGTAAATTTCTAGTATATTTCAGGGGGTGTTTCAAGTTAACTTCACCGATGTTTTTAAACATATACTGCGTCATAGCATATTGAAATTGCCTTAGAGATGCTGGGAGCAGGCTGAATTTTTTCGGTTTCTCGTGTTATTCAATAATAAAAAAATACTCCCTAATTTTGCATCTATTAGTTTGATAAGTCTAGGGTTGACGCGAAAGTTGTAGATTGCGCAAGAAATGACTCTCGATGTCCATTTAGTGAAGCTAGGATTTATGTCACTTTCTTATTGCCCTTCGAAAAATTCCCGCGATATATGCTACTAATAGGGAAGCGATTTAAGCGCCCCTAGATGACCGACTAAGAAAGGAAATCGCTTATCTATGCAATGTTTCCCCGAACCGGGTTTGACGTCCGTCAAATGAAGTTGGAATGCTGAAAGAAAAGAAGCAGCCATCAGAAAATGTTGCTCGCAGGACACCTCATCGCGAAGAAACATTCCATTATCATGTTCTCCTGCTCGCTTCAATTTATTTCACACCATACTTGAAATAGTCGCTGGCGCACATTTCTTCACGAGCGCAAAACGACAAACACCGTTCGGTCCAGTATAGCAGAAAAAAGAGGACTTCGTTGCTTAATCAGCCGTCTGGGAGGGCTTGAATTGCAGCCCTATAACGATCTTGGTTTTGCATTTGGTGGGCTTTCTTCGAAGGCCAATAAATAATGCAACCGGAGTCGTAGCTTGAAGGCAACATTTTCGAGCTCATCTATTATATATGCTCTGACATTTTCTCCCTCAGACGATTAGAAAATTAAGAGAGTTATTTTTGACAGTAAATAATTCAAGCGAAGAAGAAAAATACTGCACATCAGCACGCCCGACTCTGAAAGCTCTCACTAGTTTTCACGAGGCTAAGGCGCACCGTATCTTTAAAAACTTTGGTTACATTATCTGAGACGCCCTTATATATTGCTGTGTTAGATAAAGGTAACCAAGGTTCCATGCAATTTGTTACAGAAATGTTTAAATGTGCTAGACAAATTTCTCTACACAAAGGATTGATCCTTTATTTTTGTAATATACCCAGTAGTTTTTCTGTGAATGAAATCACATATCACTAGAGAAGATAACGCTCTTTTTTATGTACAAAAGTTGCAAGTTTGGAGTCCTGCTGTTTGTAAACAAACATTTTATCCTGTATAATTTTTTTACTGAATAGATCTATGCAACTTGTTTTTCTTTCCTCGTCGCACTCGTTTTAGTCAAAAGTCAAAACCTTTGCTCGAGGAGCAACGAGCTGCAATAAGTCGATTTTCAATCCGACATTGTGGCGCGAAGAATGATGTTGTTCTCAGTGAAGCGTTGTCTTAATTATGAAGGCTATATTCATTATTTGAGGAAAAATTTCAGACTTTAGACCGGGAGGTGGTTTCTCAAAAACGCAAAAAAAAATCGTTCAAATTTTTAAAACACCATAAAATGGAAAACTAAATAATATTTTCGAGAAAGCAATACCTTCCATAATTATTCAATTCCCTCAGAAACGCGCTCTACACCTGAGAATCATTAGGGACTAAAAGGTGGTGCATTATATCTTTTACGATTTTAAAAAGGTCGAAAACCTGAGACCTAGTACTGAAAATGGCCAATATTGAGCGCTGCATTCTGGTGGAATCGCCGTTAAAACGATTTCTCAGCATAACGCAGGCCTTGTTGTTTCTGAATTTGTAGCTCTGTTCTTGCCTGTTCGTTCTAATGCTACTTCGATTTGGCCAAACATTTATAAACTGTCTAATAGTTGAATGTTTCTGTTTGAATTTAAAAAAAGACACCACAATTAATTTTTAGTCAAATAGCTTAAAAACAAATTAAATTTTGCATTGTATGAAATATTGTATAAAAGTAAATATAAAATAAGCGCGTGGTTCCTAGCTGAAGAGTTGCCTAGGCCTTTCTCAATGAGTAGGCATCATACATTCAAATAACTATTCGCTATATTTAGTTACATGTCATCCGCAACGACATGATGTCGCCCCTTTCTGCATTCGAATTCAAAGACTGGAAAGGCACAGGAGCCAGAGGGTTTCCGAGAGAACACTGGAGCAAAATGGTAATTAAAA
Source organism: Amblyomma maculatum (assembly GCF_055883805.1). Taxonomy (NCBI): domain Eukaryota; kingdom Metazoa; phylum Arthropoda; class Arachnida; order Ixodida; family Ixodidae; genus Amblyomma; species Amblyomma maculatum. The sequence goes on along the minus strand of NW_028146754.1, from coordinate 750,385 downwards.
CAAAGAGTTTATTTAAATGTGTGAAAACTACGGTACAGGAGGCTTCCGCAAGTGGAGCACCTTGACCCTTGCTGTGCGTGATTCTGCTGATGGTCGTATATCGACTTTTGAGTACAGCCCGTTGGGATGAAGACGCCCGCACTCCTTCCGGAGATGGCAGTAAATGTCTTGGACGGCATCGAAGTCGGTCTCCGTCTCGCTTGGGATACGTGAAACCAGCCTATTCTTACGCTTTGCGAAGTCATGTCGACCGTCACAAAAGGACGAAGACTGCTTTGGACAGCGGACCTGGTCAGCATCCGTGGAATATAAGGGAGGCTGGACCTGCTGGTCTGCCTTGTGATGTGGGGGCTCGCCGGCTCCAGTCACTTTCGAATATCTTTGCAGCCCTTTTTCGACAGCGCTGAGAAGTGCGGCCTGGAAAGGAAAGCCGAAGCATTAAATAATGCAAAACATGGCCGCATTCTAACTCCACAACGCTTTAAAATGGTTGCGAGATCTTTGACGTCATAAAAGAACAAATCGCAAAACAGTTCTGGAGGCTAACAGCGCCGCGGCTCCTATCGCGCTGATTTATAACTTTTCCCTTTGCCCCGCATTTATTTTATGATAAATGCTTTCCGAGAGAATTTGACGCGTAGCCTATTCCGTCATCACGAAGACCGCTATGAAAAGGGCGCTATGACTAGCTCTATGATTTTATGCAAGTATTAGAGTCTGGTCATTAAATCGCTAATTAGTACGGCAACTGAACGTTTGACAGGTGAATATAAAATGACTGAAAAACGGTCTTGCCTCTTTTGCTGAACCGCATATCGTATCTTGTGCCGAAAGGCATTCCGTGGACTCCAGGGAGAATTCGGGTGCGCCCGGGTTGAGCGACGAACACTAAAAAAAAAAAAAGAGGACGCTTTTGATTTACCATATGATTACACATGACAGCACCTTTGACATCACCTGTTTTAGCCGATGCATTTTTATTATTCTTTAAATGCAATAAATTTTAAATAATATAGCTGTCATGTCAATACACATCCCATACACACCTGTTTTCTTTTTAGTGATCAACTGAAACAGGCTAATATGGTTTGGAATAAGAAATCAGATGAACGATGATAAAATATGCTCGAAGGGAATACGTACATTCAACAAAGTCGGACTATGACGTACACTCATTTCAATTGAAATGAAACTCTGCGTTCTATGATCACATGTGCCTAATGGTTATACAATAGCCAGCTATCTTCCGCGTACAAGCAATAAAGAGCTTTGTATGCTGGTCTAAACCTCAACAAGTTGAATTACCTCATAAATTGCTCTACCTATGCCGTGCTAACTTAAACAATTACGGGACCAGATGAGGGTAAGGTAGCACTTACAATATCTCCTGGTTTCACATCCCAAACTTGAAAGTAGGGATAGTGTTCTCCACGGAAGACGTAGCACCGCATCTCTGCGGGACACGCTGTGCACTGCAATGCACAAATAAAGACACCAGTTAGCGTGCATGCACATTTAAGAAAGCTTCCAAAATTAACTGAGCGTAAGGTCATTAGTTTAGTTACGTTCTGCAAAGAGAAGTTGAGATTTCGAAAGTAATCTACAAAAGGTACTAAAAACGAGCCGTTGTACTGACCTTTACATAGAGGCGCATTTCTGCCTATATATCACTTTCTTGACGCCCCCAGATACTACGCTCTGAGATGACCCCGAGTCAGTGATTTGTGTCCTCAAACGGAGCCTTTTTATACCTGCTGGGGCGCTTCGTTCGGTGAATCATGATTGGTTCTATGAAAGAGGGCTCATTCAAGGTTGCCTTGTCCATGTGCGCTCAGTACAACCCTGTCCCTCTTCCCTTGAATTCCAAAACTTTCAACTTTTATTGTTCTCAGACAAAGATATTCCTGGTGGGGACGGAAATGACCTACAAAAGAAATGGAAGCAGCACTTATCTTTTGGTTCTAGGAAGTCTCTTTATCTGTAACCTGTCACTTGTTATGATGAGTCAAGGTCTGTGGCATCTGACGCCGCCAATTTTGTACACTGTTTCTAGAAACTCTGAAACGTTTATATGGCTTTTCGGTAGCGTCCTGTTTCTTGAATTTATTCTGGACAACTTAGCAGCATGTGAAACTGTCTGAAGTACCGAGGACATAGCCCAGAATTGTGTTCGAGTGCGGTTTGAAGGTCACGTGACACCGCTCTTGATCCAAAGGCTGTCATGAGCAAATATATTGAAACATTGCAGTAAGGAGGAAAGATATATCCCGAAAAGAAATTGGATTGCCATAAATGTTTACGCTTTTCGCTAGACATATTTGGCAATGATATCAAAGAGTGCAAAGTGTACAATTTTGTCACCAGCACGCCTATGTATCCACCTCACTCATAGCTGAAATTATATGTATATTTTTAAAACATGTTTTATTATTAAACTTCTTACATTCGTTCCCTCTTGAATGTTCTTTCTTCTGATAATGTCCTGCTTGTCAGGTATGGCTTACTATGATTTAATATTTTCTGTTTTTATTTATCCTTTTCTCCTATTTATTATATATTTAATGCATTAGCCAATCGGGGTTCTTAACCATAGCCTGAACGCTCTTAGAAAACGCGGTTTGTGTGTTCTTTCGAGGGTACAGAAGCGGTTTTTGGGCTCTCCTGAGACAGCATATGCTGCCGTTGGCCAGGTGGTGTGGCGACAGCAGGAGCGATGGGATAACGCCGTATACATGAGTTCATTCTTTTATTAGTTTTTGACTGCCTATAAATAACTGCAATATAAGGAGCTGAATTTACTTAGACATGCTACCGGCTAGGTCACTATAGGACTTGGCTCTCGACATTTTCGGGAAGTATTTGTGTTTAAGGTGGCGGTTAAATGGTCCCAATATTTACAGTAGTTCACACTCTGCCACCAGGCTACGCCACTTATCCAAAAAGGAATAATGGAGCGCCCAGCCTTCTTGAACTGGGCTGCCTGAAGGCTGTTCTTCTGTTGCTGCGCGGCTTCCAAATATTTTTGTAGCTCCACAGGGAAGTCCAGGCAGCCAAGGAAAGAACTGTTGTCCCCATCCTGCACAGCATGGGCTGCTTCACTGAACTCCTCTCTTCACCCCACCACAATGCTACTTCGAACAATACAGGCCCGGGCAAAATGACGAGAGCCTTCCCTCTCATGTTTAGTTTATCTCACAAGATATCTGCAGCACTGCAAAAGGCAGAGGAGCCTTCAATTGTGCTCCTAAGTGCCTCTCGGCCCTTGGCACTATAATAGAGAATTGTGCTCCTACTGTCACCACCGGCAATTTTGGGAGCCAGAAATCGGATGAGCTCAAATGTCTATTTTAGTGCACGGGATCCTGATCGGACCGGGGTGCCTCTGCCTTTCACAGTGTTGCAAGAATCTTGTGAGACCAAGTATAGTTTCTCTTGTAGAGCCACAAAACCTTTTGCCCCCCCCCCCCCCCCCAAGCTTCCTTTGCCATGGCTGAGGGGAGTTGCAATGGTTATCAGTAGTCTAGGCGGCTTTGACTGCAGTATGATAGCTCGCCTATAGGGAGCCCAAGCTCAAGTTTCGCCGCGCGACGGCAGCGCCGCATCCTTGGCGTGGTGGCGAAATGTGAAACGATGGGGCTTCGCCGGAGCAGACGCTCCGCTAGCTTCCTGTGCACGCGCGGCGATCGCATTGCGCCTGGAGGTTACTTGGCGATACAAAAACGCTTCCGCTCATGCAAAACGGATGTACTAAGTAGCATTGTGTCATGGGAAGCCACTATAGTAGGCGAAGCACCAAAAGACGAGGCTCACGTGTGAAACTTTGCAGATTCCTTTGGAAGCGTGTCCGCAAGACCTGTTTTCCTACTCATGACAGCGTTCTGAGAAGTCTCTCGTTCTTTGTGGAAACGAAAAGAACCAATTTCCCCTTTCTTCGTAAACTCAGAAATGTTGACAGTTGACAAAGATGGCTTGGAGAGGAATAAAAAAAAATACAGTGGTTTGCATAAAAAGTGAAGAGGATGGAAGATTATCCTGCTCTTGGCTCCCCGCGTGTCTAGTTTTGCTGATTTTCTAGGCTCTCTCCCTGCTTTGTGAGTGCTATGAAAGCAACCAAATTAACAGATGCGACAACCGCGATCGAGACTGATGTGTGAATGTGCCCTAATGTGTCCACAGCTGTCTTTTCATTTTTAGATTGACCAAGAAAATATCTAGGAACGAGGCCTTTTTTTTTTTTTCGGGGGTAGGGGCGGCGTTGGAAAACCTGCCATGCTGGACGCTTTTACAAATTTTCGCAATTTGGCCAATAATTGAACCAATTATTATTATTATTTTTATTATTAATAACAGAGATATGTTGGAAGTGCAGTAGAAAAGTGATCCTAGCAATGGCTCGACTGACACTACTCGCACGTAGCACCCCATTCGCGTCACAGGGTTCGTGAGGGCAAACCAAATATCATAAATGAAGCACAACCGTTTAATAAGAACCTAAATAAAACAATATGTAGTACGAGCTTGGATTTCCCCAGTCTTCCGAGCCAGGGAGCCGGTTATGCGTGCAGCGCACGGAGCACGCATGCGCTTATGAGATTAATGCTAGCGTTCTTGTCTTAAAAGAAACATCTCCTTCGGACTACATTCTTATTCTTCTACTGCAAGATTTCCTTTAGCAACGGCGTAATAATAATAAAAACAAATCCGTATATAGATCGCATATGCTACAGGTCAAAACGATGGTCAACAAGCGGGCCACTTTATTTCACAGTACTGATGATACTTAAGCAGTTTTTAAACATATTATATACGACAATATAATTACATAGCGGACTTACCTCGAGAGGCACCTCCTACGTTTTTGCTAACGTGGGACGCATTCGCAATCAATATTTACTCATCCCCGTCTGTTGTCTGCTCTACAGTGCAGACGTGAATAAAAAGTTTCGCGCCTATAATTAAGTATCCTTCATGGAAGTACGCGTCCGGTTGCTCAATCAAGACGGAATGCAGGTGGCATGTCGCGGTGCGCCTGCGGGGGCGCGTCGAGGCGCGTGCTCGTGCGAGAGAAAGCGCACGGCGCACGCCATGAAGGCTGCGAGCTGAGCCGGCAGCGTCCAGTGTGTGCCCGCACGACAAAGCAGCGCGAGACGTCTGCACGTGCGCGGAAGCGAGCGAGCGAAAGGAGAAAACTTGCACGGGATGCCTAGGTGGGGCCGCCGCGTCTATCCCCAGTGTGTATTTTTCTGTCAGAGATGGCGCTCCCTGTCAGGAGCAGCAGCGCCGCTCGACGGTGCTTTGGAAGCCTATACACAAATAAAAGAGGGTGTCAACATGCTGACAGTGCAAGTTTAGTGCCAGTGAAATGGATAAGTGGATGCCAAAAAGGGGAAAGTGGTTATATCATGCGACTTATTTGTTTGTGTCTCATGCATATATTTCTGCAGGCTTCATCAATGAACCTTAGTTGAAGTCAGCGCCTGTCTTGTGTTCTTTTGATCCTCGCGCTGTCAAATCACGTGATCATGAGCTTCATAATACGGAGACGCTATCGGTTAGGGAGATAAGGTAATAGCGGAGCGCAAGTGCGCTGAGTAATAGGGTCACGAAGAGTCAGACACGACTGAACGACTCAACTGAACAGATATATATATATATATATATATATATATATATATATATATATATATATATATATATATGTGTGTGTGTGTGTGTGTGTGTGTGTGTGTGTTTAATTCAAATACAATATCATCGAGATACTCGCATTCATGCGCGTTGTGAATGCGCGAAGCGAGATGCGAACGCTTTGTCTTTGTTTAATTATCTGGAGAGAAGCTTGTAAATACACTTTCACATAGTTGAAGGTTACCTTTGAAACAAGGCACGCGTGTAGCAAAATCTGGTACTTTTCATAGTTAAGGAACACTTTCTAGCTCGATCATAACCCTCGCGTGTCATATACCCGAGGCGCACGCAAAGTCAAGAAAGACGGCTAGTATTTTTCGTTGAAACATTTCACACCAGCTGATACATAATGCTCAATATTATGCAATCAATCTCTGCAAACGGGGACAGACTGTGTTTGTGCGGAGCCTCACCCGAATTTCGTTCCTCTCACTTACCACTAATTGCAGTCCATCAATCAAGAAAGCTTAAAGACCTATGAAGATTTAAATGCAATGTCGTCTGCAGTGATCTTGTGTAATTATTCCACACACGCTATCACCGGTAATATATACTCATGACTGCCAATCCATAAAAGGTACATATATAGTTTGCTTTACCATGAAGACAAAACATGCACCGACGCACGCATGTACATCAGAGTTTGACAAAATTTTACCCGATTTCCGCTAAATGAGAAAGGTAAATTTACTGGCACGCTGCTGCAGCGGCCAATAGGAATAAATATTTTTAAAGAAGGAAGCGCTTTATTCAGTTTATTATTTCAAAACACTTCGTAAGGGGGCATTAGTCAAGTGGTGCGATTAATTGCTAAACGTGGTAACAACAATATCGAGCATATGGTATTAAATATGACATGGAGAACGCCGTTTCAGCCTCAAGCGTCCCGGAATAAAAAGAATTGCAGTGATTTTGAAACACTAAAACCTTTGAAACACTTCGCTATACTGTGGCTAAACTATAATCTATCTGAGTGTCAGGTTATTTTGACAAATAGAAAAGAACTGATTAGCAGTATTTATTCTTATTATCCTTAGCAAAAGAAAGTGAAGAAAAATAAATAGCACAGTTTAATGCCTCGTTGTAACATGTAGTCTATGAGGCACTACGCACCGAAGTGCGCCATAAAAATTCAGGAATGAAATATGTTTCTAGTGCTGGCATGAAACTGCACAACGAGAGGTGAGGGCATCTTGTATTACACCTCAGCGGAAAGGAAAGAAGCCAACAGTCGGCGAGGCCAAGGAAAGCATTGGGGATTGTATTTACGTCTTTTTTTAAATTTTTAATTCGATAATCACATAAATGAGTAATGTAATCTGCTTATGGGAAAGAGAATTAAACACAAAGTATAAGAAAAGACAACGTGCCGATGGTGGGAACCGAACCCACGACTTCCGAATATCTCGTCCGGTGCTCTTCCAACTGAGCTACATCGGCCGCTGTCCCCCCTGCTACTTTCTAGGGTAATAATGTCTTTATATGAACCTTGAGAGTGTTCACCAGCGCCACCCTCAACCATAGCGGTGGACGTGGAATGTCCTGTGTTACCGCCAACGCCTCGTAGAACGTGATCAAGAGCGAGGGCGAAAGCTGTTCTAGAACCCTCTCATGCTACCTATGGCCTCAAGACTGCCAGAACCGAGACCCCCGTAAGCTACAAGCAGATAAATGAAGGGGAAATGAGGGTGCTCGTTATATGTGATTATCGAAGTAAAAATTAAAAAAAAAGACATAAATACAATCCTCAATGCTTTCCTTGGCCTCGCCGACTGTTGGCTTCTTTCCTTCATGTATTATAACGAGCACCCTCATTTCCCCTTCATTCGCCCTCGCTCTTGATCACGTTCTACGTGACGTTGGCGAAAACACAGGACGTTCCACGTCCACCGCTATGGCTGAAGGTGGCGCTGGTGAACACTCTCAAGGTTCCTATACAGACATTAATACCCAAGAAAGTAGCAGGAGGAACAGCGGCCGATGCAGCTCAGTTGGAAGAGCACCGGACGCGATATTCGGAGGTCGTGGGTTCGGTTCCCACCATCGGTACGATGTTTTTTCTTGTAGTTTGTGTTTAATTCTCTTTCCCATAAACAGATTACATTACTCATTTATGTGATTATCGAAGTAAAAATTAAAAAAAAAAAGACGTAAATACAATCCCCAATGCTTTCCTTGGCCTTGCCGACTGTTGGCTTCTTTCCTTCAAGTATTATAACGAGCACCCTCATTTCGCCTTCATTTATCTACCTCAGCGGAAAGGTGGACACCTGAGGCGATAACCTCAATATACAGAGTAGAAGCGTATTACTAAAATTCGAAAATAAGAAAGACATTTCCAAGCAGGTAAAGCGCTTACCAACCGAAGCAAAGGTCGCAGCGAATGGAGCTGTTCTGATAACACGACAACCAATCCTCGAACGAAAGCGTGAATCTAGATCTGTAAATACTCGCCAGAATGATAATCACAGCTTAGACTAACTACATATGCCATATGAATAATATGTTAGTGTGAAGAACAGCGTTCCGTTAAGTAAGTGCTTCCAAACAGCTGAAACTACTGGTTTCGTTTATATGGCTTAAGATGGCAAAGCGACGGATCTAATGAGAGACGACCCAGTGCTGTGACCAAATAGGCGCCGCGATGAGCCAGAGAAAAGGCGGAATTACAAAGCTAATATTTTGTTGCCTACCAGGCAAACGAAAGCCTCCATAATTGCAGGACGTCTTTTCTCAGTACTTCTTAAGAAATGCACAGTTCGAGCTATTGTTAAAACACACTAGGCGTGTAATGTTCTTCAGACGGCAACCGTTCTGTAAATATGGAGTCTGAGCATAAACCTGTGCGCACGAACAACTGCTGTGAAGCTTAAAACAAACACGAAAATAGTACACAGCATAGCGGGTAAAACCTGTATTTCGAATTATGAAAAGAACATGCTTTAGAGTTCTTTATATATCTAAGTAGAAGCAGGACAAAAAACAAAAAAATAACAAGTGAACCATACCCCCCACTTTTCACATTATCTGAAGAAAAGGGTGCAAGGGGGAACCAAAGTACCTTCTTATCACTTCCCACTTTGCTTCCACTTCCAAAATTTTTCTTGGAATAATGGTCATGGCTGGTGTGGTTCACTTGATCTGTTATTATTGTGCTTCTTTGTCCTTTTCTCCTGGTTCCCCCTTTTTCCTGGTTTAGAGAACCTTTGGCTTGCAACAGCATTCCTTATCATGAGCTTTGGGAATGCCTGCCCCTTTTCCAGAAAGAAGAAGCAAAAAAAGATGGCTACACAATATGAAAGAGGCACTTAATAGAGGGAATGGGGGAGCTTCAGTTCCATAGTCCAGCCAGCGTTTCCACAAGTGGGCTTGCTTTTGTCTGGCAGCCCGGTTATCACTGGCAAGGATTTAAATACAGGTTGTTTGTTCCGAAGAAGAAATGCTTGGAAAAGGGGACGGAGGAAGAAGTGAAAAAATGTTTACTGGTATATAATTATCAGTCTGGAACGGGTAAGCTCATGACCCGTGAAAGAAAATAATAGCGCCAGTATCTGGAAAAATGCAGTGGAGCTGAGTAATGTCACCACCTAAGCAAGTTGGATACAAACACACATTTCTTGAATAGGGGGTAGACAGGCATTCCAATGCTCCCTCCTAAAAAATACATCTGCAGAGAAACAGTTCTCAAAAGTTTGGGCAAGGAGGCAACAGAGCAACAGAATAATAACGGGTCTGTGAACACCACCTGCCATGACATGAAAACAAAAATGTTCCAGGAACAATCAAAGTAGGAAGTGATAACGAGGAAATGTCTGAAAAAATAAGCCCAACATATCCTTTTGCGACGAAGGACGAAGTTATCGCGGGGTTTGAATAAATTCTCACAATTAACACTACAAGGGATTGTTTTCCCGACTAGTCTTCTGTCATCAACAGTACATCGGAGGGACCGGACAAAAAATGAATTTAAGCTTAATGGCCATCGGGCAGACGCAGGCAAAAACCTCCCGCAAGCAGTTTCCCGGCGTTTCAATCAGAAAGATTATAGGTTCAATGAAATTAACTTATATATTCTCTATTCGGGCTTTAAATCTACAAGGGATAGAAAATATAGAGGCATATATGGTCTACAATTTTAGAACACATGTAAACTGGCAGGAATAAATATCTCGAAAGGATGACAGGTGATTCTAACATTCCTTTCGAGATATTTATTCCTGTCAGTTACATGTGCTCTAAAATTGTAGATCTGATATGCCTCTATATTTTCTATCCCTTGTAGATTTAAAGCCCGAATGGAGAATATATAATTTAATTTCATTGAACCTATAGTCTTTCTGATTGAAACGCCGGGAAACTGCTTGCGGGAGGTTTTTGCCTGCGTCTGCCCGATGGCCATTAAGCTTAAGTTCATCGATTGTCCTGTCCCTCCGATGTACTGTTTATGGCAGAAGGAGCATTCTAGAAGGATGGTAGCGTTTGAAGTTGCGCAAATAAAGACTGCATCTATGTCAAAAGTGAAATCGCTTGCTGTACTTTTAACAGTGGTGTCTTTTTAAGCATGACGGCACGTCCTTCATTTTGGTCGAGAGCAAGAATGTGGTAGTGTTGGATGCGTATTGTCGAAAGGGTGAGGTAAGAATAATAAGCCTGGGATGGAGCGCATTTGCAAACACTCGCAGATTATGACTAGCAGCTTAGCAGTATCGCTCGAAAAGAAAATATAGAACAGTTGTACCTTACATGTACTCACCTATGGCCAGAAACGTGTATGCTAATGAAAAGGGGTTATGATTAAGCTGAGTAAATACAGAGGGGCTATGCAACAAAATAATTGGTAGGTCAGCGATACGAGATATGAAGCGTGCAGAGTGGGCCAGAGAAATAACCAGATTTAATTAAACTCTATTGGCAATCAAGAAGAAGAGACAGCCTCGGCAAGCATGTAGTGCGAAGTGGCGATAACCGATATCGAATAGGGTAATAAATTGGATTCCAAGTAGGAAAACATAGTAGGGGCCGCAGAAAGTTCGAGGAGTCACAACGCCTACGGAAGGAAAAAACACGTCGAGAAACAAAAAAAAATCAAATTAGTTTCAAGCTAAAATCATAAAATTTATTGCTAGGTAAAATAAACAGACGTTCCACCAGGGACGAAGGACGAGGTCAAAAAGCATTAGAAACTATGAAAAGGGGGAAATCAGCTGGAGAGGATCAGATAACTACAGATTTGCTAAAGGACGGGGGGGATATCGTGCTAGAGAAACTGGTCACCCTGTATACGCAGTGCCTGGTGTCATCGACGGTACCGGAACCATGGAAGAATGCAAACATTATCCTCATTCATAAGAAAGGTAACTCTAAGGACCTTAAAAATTACAGACCAATCTGCTTACTGTCTGATACGTATAAGGTTTTTACTAAGGTAATCGCTAATAGAATCAGGGCAACATTAGGCTGCAATCAAGCAAACGATCAAGCAGGTTTTCGGAAACGGTACTCTACTATCGATAATATCCATACCATCAATCAGGTGATAGAAAAATGCTCGGAATATAATCAACCTTTATACATAACATTCATTGATTACGAAAAAGCATTTGACTCATTTGAAACATCGGCGGTGATGCAGGTATTGCGAAACCAGGGGTTAGACGAGCCATACGTGAAAGTGCTGGAAGATATATATAGTGGCTGCACCGCAACCATAGTTCTGCATAAAGAAAGTAACAAAATTGCCATAAAGAAAGGTGTTAGGCAAGGATGCACAATCTCCCCAGTACTATTCAAAGCTTGTTTAGAGGAGGTATTCAGAGACTTGGAATGGGAGCAGTTAGGGATAAGGGTAGATGGAGAATACCTCAGTAATTTGCGATTTGCTGATGACATTGCCTTGCTAAGCAACTCGGGGGATGAACTGCAAGTAATGATTGATGACCTAGACAGGAAAAGTAGAAAGGTAGGCTTGAAAATCAATATGCAGAAGACTAAGGTAATATTCAACAGCCTCGGGAAGGAACAGCAGTTTACAATAGGTAGCGAAGTACTGGAAGTAGTAGGCGATTATGTCTACTTAGGACAGGTAGTAACCGCAGATCCGGACCATGAAAAGGAAATAACAAGAAGAATAAGATTGGGATGGAGCGCATTTGGCAAGTACTCGCAGATTATGACTAGCAGCTTACCGGTATCGCTCAAGAGGAAAGTATACGATAGTTGCATCTTACCTGTACTCACCTATGGGGCTGAAACGTGGAGGCTAACCAAGAAAGTTCTACTTAAGTTGAAGACAACCCAGAGGGCTATGGAACGAAATATGGTAGGGGTAACATTAAGAGATAGGAAGCGGGCAGAGTGGGTCAGAGAAATAACTCGTTACCGACATTCTAGTGGAAATTAAGAAGAAGAAATGGGCATTGGCAGGACATGTAGTGCGAAGAGAGAATAACCGATGGTCGCTTAGTGTAACAAACTGGATTCCAAGAAAAGGAAAGCGTAGCAGGGGGCGGCAGAAAGTTAGGTGGACGGATGAGGTTGATGATGATGAAGATGATGAAAACAAATGCGTGATGTAAATTGTGTCCTCTTGCTAATTCGTCGTATGAAAGCTCACATGCGGCTGTGTTTCACACTATTTTAGGCCAACCATCTTTTTTCGATGCAATTCATCCCTGGCCATTGTGAAATATTGACGTTACCAAACATTTGACTTCGGCCACCTAGGGCCATTTTTTCCTACTTCGCAAAAACAGACTTTTTGTCCGGGGACAATTTTTCTTGCTTCGCAATAAGAGACTTTTTTTTCTGGGGGCATTTTTTTCCGTGGACATTTCCTCAGGGAACATTTTTTCCGGAGACGTTTTTACAGGAACCCTATTAGAACGTATTATTCGACAGAACTTGTCTTTATGTCAAGCGCATTTATAACAAGAACAACACCGAGGCAAAATTTGAAATGACATCGGACATTTGAGAACATAGTGCTGTACTTTCTGGTGGTTGAATACCGGCATAGGTTCCTGCCTCTTGAAACTTTTTCGTTGTCGCAAAATGCTTCGTTTTCTCAATGAAAGACGCCGCTGAGCACTGGACGGGTGGAATTCTTCGAAATATAAGGAATTAAACAGCACACTTTGACTCACCTTTTGTGTAGCGACCTCCCTGAAAGTTGGGGGCTCATGGGAAGGTGGCCGCAAATTTCTGTTTGCACTCCTTTTCCCGGAACGTGATGAGCATTCCTCAATTGTTTACTATTGCACCTCTATCTTATACCCTCTTTACACGGCCGGCTTATTCTTGGTTACGCTTAACCGAGGTTACCGAACTTACCCACGGTTAATCGCCAATCGCGGTGCTTACACAGCTCGCCGCCGTTCTCGGTTACGGCCGCCATTACCCATAAAGTACAACCGAAGCGACGCGGTGATCCGCAGAACGAAGCAGCATTTACAAATATTTTATTTATAATGTAGTTTCCGGAGTGCCGTCCGGCAAGGCGTCAACAAAGCGGTGAAGGCCCGCACGATGGCAGCACCTCATTGACCATCGTAAACGCCGCCGCGTTGGCCCCTCCTCCCGCAGACTGTTCGCGAACAACACGGCGGTTCGCTAGCGCCGACGTCAGAAACAAAGCGTGCTAAAATTATTGGCATCTGGAATACTGAGCCGAATATCAGAATTAAATCACTCCTGATCACTGACCAGCGGAAAATTGCTGGCAAGACCGATAACCGCGATACTATCAAGTTTCTGTTCAAGACAGCTGCAGCGCGTACATTGCGGCTCACCGTTCTGCTTATACTAGCTCTGCGATTAATGTATCGCCAAAGTTTATCGTATCGTTATTTTACGGCGGCAGAATAGGATTCACAACGAAGGTGTTTCATGAGTACACCATTTCGACAGCGTTGGTCAGTTCCAAAGCGCCGATCGCCGCGGCTTCGAAGAGAAATAATTTAGGCCTATCGACGACTAGGGGGTTACGCACCCCGCCGTAGTTCGCCGCGCTCGCTCCCTTCACCGCCGCGGTAAGTGTAACGTACCTCAGCCTGCTCGCAGCATCCCGCACTGCAAGCGTTGCGAACTTGTGCACTTTCATTATAAAGCTAAGACCGCGCATTTTTTGACGTTCCGCGCTCAGCACCAAGCCGCACAAACGATACTGCAAACACAGGACGGGGTTTCAGTACGCAGACGCTTGGCTGTAGGCCGTAACCGAAGACGCCGGGCGGCACAGTAGACACCGGATATTCAATACGGGCAAACGAGTACACTGCTGAAGCAGACACGCTCGTACGTTTCGCGCACTCGAGTGCCGACGAGCAGCTTCCGTCAACAGACGCCGCCATAACCTCGGTTAACGACTCAAACCGAGGTCGCCGAACTCGGTTTGCGATAAGGTTAGGGGTGTAACTATAGTTTGGTCTGCCGTGTAAACGGGCTAACCACGGTTTCGCGTAACCGCAGTTACGCTAACCGTGGTTAACTCCGCCCGTGTAAAGAGGGTATTACTGTTGATGGGGTCAACTCTTGTTTACTAGATGTCCTTTCTGGCATTCCCCAGGGTTTGGTTTTAGGGCCTACGCTGTTTAATCTATATATTAATGATCTGGCCGAAGCACTGGAACCAACAGTTTCGATTAGATTATTTGCCGATGACTGTATAATTTTAAAAGATATTAAATCCGTTCCTGATCAAATAACTCTAAACGAAAATGTGCAATTTTTTGGAACGATGGTGCAATGAATAGGCGATGGCCATTAACTTTGAGAAAACTGTTGTACTTAGCATCACAAATGAAATTAATAAACTTGATATTTCAGTATAACACAAACAGAAACCTAGTCAGGCAGGTAAATGAATATAAATACTTAGGCGTAACGATTACTTCCAGACTAAAATGGACAAGGCACATTGACAGTATATGCTCTACAGCACGTAAAAAGCTGGGTTTTTTAAAACATCCCATGGGTGAGTGTCCAAGCCCATTAAAACTTAAGGCATACAAAGCATATATCAGACCCGCACATGAATATGCCTGTGTGGCATGGGACCCTTATACATCGAATGACACCTAAAAACTTGAGAATATTCAACGCTCAGCAGCCCGTTTTATTTTTAATCGATACAGACGCCGTGACTCACCTTCATCTATGATTCTTCTTGCCGGCCTTGATTCACTTAATGAAAGGAGAAAGAAAGCCCGTCTAGCCTTCCTTCATTATATCTTTCCACACTTGGCATTAAACCTGACACCTACCTGAAAAAAGATTTCTCCAGACCCTCTCGCCATAAGCACTCTCTTGCCTTGTCACCTATATTTGCCAGAACTAATATGTACAAATTCTCGTTTTTTCCACGAACAATCGCAGACTGGAAGGCACTACCGATTGACTCGCCGTTTTTATCGCCTCCCAATTGAAGAGTCATGTGTTCTACTGTGAATTGCGTTCCTTGTGTTATCAGTTCATCGCTGTGTAAAATTCTTTGTTTTATTGTTTTCAAACTACATGACATCTGATGCAAACGACCTCTCCTGCTTGGACATTTAATATGCCTGCAGTATTTTTAAATAAAAAAAATAAAAGAGTTCCTAATCCTGTGGGCCAAAAATTTGAAGAAATGCATCCCATTCAAGAGCCACACAGGTTGCGAAGCCACGTGCGCGCTGGCATAGCTGGAGTAATTATGGCGGTGCGACTCCGGCGTTTGGCGTACTTTTCCAGTTAAATTAACTTTAGCCGCAAGCGCCCGTGAAATTCCTCAAAAAAATCTTGCTGCCACAGCTGGGGGTGGTTGGGGGAGGATCGGGTGCGATTGGGAGTGACGCTTTTCTGCGGCCATACTACTCTTCCGCTGGCCGTCTGTGCGGCGACAGCCCGGACACCTCCCTATAAGTTGAAACCGTTTCGAATGAGGACGAATTGCTATGCCGCCTCTTTTCCATGTACAAACAGAAACGCAAGCTAACATACACACACACATGCTGCAGTTTTTGCAACCGTTCGTTCTACCCGCGATTGAGGCGATTCAACGATTCAACCGCGCACTTTACAATGACGATGCTTTAGTTTTTACATTTAAAGCCTGATGTAATTCTTCACTAATTTTTTGCAGTGGTCGTCCGCAAAGGAGAATTTGCTGTGTGCTAGCTCATGCGTCTAAGAGGCGTTTGTTATCCTACCGGTAATGTTTCATATCTTCCTTCCTTGGCTTTCGAAAACTTCTCCCGCAACGATGTCTCTCTCTCCCTCTTTTCGATACCCCTCGCCTGCTCTTGTGCTGTTTTACCAGTCCCTCGACATAGGGATCACGTCCCGCGTAGCCTCCAGACGATGCTCTGGAGGCTACGCGGTATAGATTGGGGATGTTTTGAATTTATGGTCAATGGGAGTCCAATTTCCCAAAGGCTCCTAGAACTGTCTGTCGATAATTTCGGGAAATATTCGTGCGTAAATTCTTCAGCGCCAAATTCTTGCCTAAAGATATTATACACTAAGATGGTTAAATAAAGTGGGTGAGGTGCAGGGATATGAGGTGTAGGTTACTTTCATTGACAGGCTACTCAAGCAGTACGAAGATGCTGTTGACGGTTTAGGGGCGAGACATTGCATGCTTTGGGAATGCCTAAAAATAGTGAATGAGGACAACGCCTCATTTCCATCACGTTCGGATGTCATAAACAGGCAATTATATTTCGTCCGCAAGATTTCTGCAGCACTGCGAAAGGCAAAGGCACCCGGGTGCAATCAGGTCCACCAGCATTACAATCGGCCATTATGCCCGTCGCGCCTCTCGTTCCGAAATTGGCAGGGTGATAGTAGGAGCACAATTATCTATTATGGTGTGCAGGGGCAATAGGCACTTAGGAGCACAATTGCAAGGGCAGTCTGCCTTTCGAAGTGCTGCAGATATCTTGGGAGGCCAAGTATAGAGCTAGACAAGGCGCAAATGGCATGCTTAAATGTACCAAAAAAATAGAGGTCATCTTCTTGGAAAACGAACAACGTGCTACACGTGGTTAGGAGTGACCCCAGACAGAGAAGGGCCGAGAGAGGAAGGTGGGTAGTATTAGAGCACACAAAGAAGACACAATTCAGTATATTAGGGGATGACAGGCACAATACCAGGGCGATTCCCTGGATGCGCGTCCTAGAGATAGGCATTGGGCAAAGGGGGCGGGAAAATAGTCGCCGGAAGGAGGGATGCAAAGATAGTCAATATAGGTGAAGTTACCGAAGCCTAAGAATTAAAACATAAAACACAGCCACAATAATAAACACCCCTGAGACGCATGTGGTAGCATCCTGCGCGTCCTCCTTGGCGAAAAGAAATGCACAGGCATTAGTGATAATTCCATAAGGCACGAAATGTAAAGTATATAGCGTAAACGCCACTTAATTTCTTACTGATCTGTTGAGTATAACTTTGAAGATGCATATGTACGATATTAGGTACATTTCAGTGATCATCAGCCTTTTAATATGTTTTTTTTCTGTAGAACAGAAGTGACAACATGGCGATTTCTTAGATTAAAGCTAAACTAAACCAAAAGATAGAACGTTCCGTGTCACCGATGACGTCATTGATTGATAATTAGAAGACCATCAGAGAAATGCACGTAAACAATAATTCCGATCTGAATTTGCATGCATCGGCAAGCGTAGGAATCTTTTCTCTGAGAAATCACCTGATTATGTGGAGCAAGCACATTATATAACATTCAATTCATTTCAATCCTCGAGCAGGAAATATGCAGTGTAGGAGGAAGCTGTCCCCGCGCTGGGCGTCATTTGTCACTGCTATATCTTCAAAGGTGCGCGAACACTTTAAGGCTATAGACCTCCTTCATGTTTGCAAACAAACAAGATGATCGAGGTGGCGCTGCTATCGTCAGCGATCAAACGGCAGGCAAAAAGCACGACCGCGGCCGCGGCACTGTGGCCAAGCTTGTTAATGCCGTGTTATTGTGATTTGTAGGCGCCTTCTTGGCAGACGAAATGACCATGTGCTAATATTCGTGAGCCTCAGCGACGAGGACAGAAGTAATACATTGAAAAACTCTACCTATACGGCGTGTAGCGTACGGACCCGCACGCCGGACCGATGGGAATTGGGTTCAAGGCGCACAAGAGAAGCGTTGCTGCCGCCAGGAAAAATGAGCGAAGTTGACATCTATTTGCTGTTTCCTCCGAGAAAATTAAGCGCGGAACGCATAGAGAATTACAAAGCTTCGGATGCTTACAACTACTTTGAGTCGAGTAAGCTGACGGTGATTTTTTTCGCTCATATATAGCGCCGCAAACCGCGTACAATGTAGTCCGCTCAAAGCATCATTGCGTTATCGAATGATTCTTCACACCGAGCAGCAAATGAGTGTACTTGGTAAGCACGAAGCACCTCGCTAGCGTCGAGCGGCTGTATGGGTAAGGTGATTTAGGTCAGCATGGCAACAGTAGCCTTAACACTGCACGGACTTGCGTATCATTTCGTTATTCATTAAAATCACAACGCTGCGCGTCTGTTATATCTGCTCTGTTCGTGAGCGGCTGTCGTCGTTTATGGTAGCAATTTTATCACGGGTAGTCACGCTGTTAGCTTGCATTACAATTACGAGCTGCAGCGGCTAATGTGGTTACGTGGGTTCCGGTAAAAACGTCCCAGGAAAAAGTAGCCCCGGAAAAAATGGCCTCGGATAAAATGTCGCCAAATAGATGCAATTAAACGTACTACAAAGTCGAGCTTTCGCCTTGGCCGGTGGTTGATTTATCAGCGATAAATTTCGCTCATTGTAATCAACGTTTACTGTTTTTATCTGCCATCGGTGTTTATGGTTTTAGCTTGAAGAGTATTTATATTTTGAACCCCGCCGTTTTTTTTTGTTTTGTTTTTCACGTCCTGTAGTTCTTTTAGTAAAGGCCTATACTGAGTTTCCTCGAGTCTAGCCGCAGTAATGTAGGCTACAGTGCTTCTTTCTACCCGTCCGCTTGAAATTTGCAAAACATGGTACTGATGCTGTGCATTCGCAAAAAAAAAAAAGAAAACCATTATGGCACTGAAATTTGTGCGGTGGAGGACAAGCACGTCTCTCGAATGTGTAATAATAGCCGGCTGACTAGACCTATATTAAAGAGCGATATTTCCCAGCTTGGAAACAGGAAACTATGCACCGCATAATACTCGCTGGATATTATATAGTGGTGGGGCATTTTTTTTTCGATATGCTTTCATGTTAAGTCTTCTCCAGTTACTGTAAACGCGTAAAGCACCCATAGGACCCAGTACCCAAACAATGGTTACATCTATTCTAAAAAAAAAAAGGCGTCATAAGATGTTTAATTTTTCGCGAAGTGAGTTCCGGGCAGATTTCAGTCAATTTCTTCGGTGACATTTTTTACTGGGGGCCGCTTCCTGGGGGGACCTTTCTGGACGTTTTTTCCGGGGCTATATAGTCCAGGGGTCTTTGTTTTGTGGCTGTATCTTCTGGGGACCTCTTTTCAGCGGCCGTTTTTACCTTCACCCGTGGTTCCGTAGTTAGGATGGCCCAGTTCGGTCTCGCCACTGTGGCCGCGGTAATGTAGGATAAACCCCACAACTCTCATTCACAATCAGCCGCTGTGAATACAAATAAAAGCGCTCGGCATAAATAAAAAAATGCAGCTCCGATCCAAATCACTAGCTGTTAACGTGAAGCGGGAGTTTTCATCTGGAAGTAATTAAAATAATTTGACATAAACGTGGCGAAGGTTAGCCGCAACATATATATCACAGATCGAGGAGTGCAACACAGATCTTTCGAGTAGCAGCTCACTGCGCATACATACAATTACCAAAGTGAAAAAACGGGCATAAGGAACAGTTCACATAGGTAAACATCTATGCATGCTCCAACAAAGAAACAGGCCTACGCAATACAACATATATATGACTGCCTCGTCTATGTATGTTACCAGCGCACCCGCGCCCGCACACCAAGATCCCATCACGCGTCGTAAAAAGGCCAAATTTGAGTGATTCGCGACCTTTGATCCGGTAGACCGCTCTGGCGTAAAGATGAATAAGCTCCAGCTTAGCCGTAACGAAGATTTTGCCGCATATTCGATGAGCAGGCGTCGGTATTCAGCCTTGGCGCTTCACCGCGGCGGCCCACAACTGTTTACGGCGACCATTGTCGGCAAGAAGCCTTTGCAAGCTTACTAAACTTCCTCTTGTGTGCCTTTCAGCACATGTCATAGTGAAGCGATTAGTCGGCATGGTGCTCTGCATTTCCCGGCAGCAGCAAGCCATCGCACAATCACGGGAGGCAAGGCGACTGAAGCGTTGTTTTGCCTACCACGCGAAAGTCACTAACGATGACAGCGCCACCGCATTTTCATGACGTAGCCGGAGTGAAGGAGGTCTATAAACAAGTTATGGCCTGATGATGTGCGGATGTCACTCGGGCAGCGTTAGCTACGCCACTATTCATTGTTGAGGTATTTTACGACGATGTGATTCCCAACAGCCTCTGAGCCAAGTGTGGTTTCACGTGACATCTAACCCGCATTCCAACACCAGTTTGGGCTATGTCTTCGGTACTTCACAGAATTTCACGTGCTCCTGAGTTGTGCAGAATATATTCAAGAAACAGAACGCCTCCGAAAAGCCATAAAACCAGTGTTGAGTACAAACCGTGCCGAAAGTTGGCGGAGCCACTTGACACCGACCATGACTCATCAGAACAAGTCACAGCTTACAGATAAATAGACTTACAATACCTCCTAGAACCAAGAGATAAGCGCAGCCTCCATTTCTTTGTGGGTCATTTTCCTCCCCCTGGGATGGCTTTCCCTGAGAACAACAAAAGATGGAAAGTGTTGGAGTTCAAGGCGAAAGGAAAAATTTTGTACTGAGTGGCAAGTGGGCGAGACAACCTTGATGGGCCTTCTTCCAAAGAACCAATCACGCTTAACAGGGCGAAACGCTCCAGCATGTATAAAAAGGCTCCGTTTGAAGACACAAATCACTGACTCGAGGTCATCTCAGAACGTAGTGTTTGGTGGCGTCAAGAAAATATTTAAGAAATGCGCATCTACGTGAAGGTCAGTACAACTGCTCATTTTTAACACCTTTTGGTAGATTACGTTCGAAACTTCAAGTTGTCTTTGCAAAGCATAGCTAAATTTATGACCCTACTCTCAGTTGCTTTTGGAGGCTTTCCTTACTTGTGCATGCATGCTAACTGTTGTCTCTATTTGCGGTTTGCAGTGCACAGCGTGTCCCGCAGAGATGCGGTGCTACGTCTATCGTGGAGAGCACTATTTTTACTTTCAAGTTTGGGATGTGGAACCAGGAGATATTGTAAGTGCCCCCTCACGCTGATTCTGGTCGCTTAAATTCTTAAGTTAGCATGATATAGGTAGAGCAATTTATGAGTTAATCTATAAACCCTGTCAAATTGGCAGCAATAGAACATCAACTTGGTGAGGTTTAGAAAGCATACAAAGCTTTTTTTTTTCGCGGAAGATACGTGGCTATTGCATCACCCTTAGGCTTATTTGATCATAAAACATAGATTTCCATTTCAATTGAAATGAGTGTACGTCAGAGCCCGACTTTGCTCAATATATTTTGTTCGATTATATTCATCGTTCCTCTGATCCCTTATTCCAAACCATATTAGACTGTTTTAGCTGATCACCAAGAAGAAAACATTTGTGTATGAGATTTGTACTGTTGTGAAGTTATAATATTTAAAATATATTGCTTTGAAAGAGTAACAAAAAATGCAGCGGGCAGGAAAGGTGGTGTTAAAGGTGCTATCCTGTGAATTGATATGTTGAAGCAAAAGCGTCCTCCTAACTTTTTTTTTAGTGTTCGTCGCTCAACCCTGACGCACCCGAATTCTCCCTGAAGTCCAGAGAAAGTCGCTCCGCACTGGACACGACATGCGATTCAGTAAACGAGGTAAGTTCGTCGTTCAGTCATTTTTTCCTCACCTGTCCAACGTTCAGTGGCCATTCTCTAAGCATGCAATGAATAGACGTAATCCTTTCATAAAATGGTAGGGCCAGTCTTAGTGCACTTTCATGGAGGTCCACGTAATGTCCAAATAAGTTGTGCGTCAAATTCTCCCGGTAACTACCGCAAAAACAGCCTCCCGGTCTGTTTTTGCGGTTTCTTCTTTGCTCTTGTCAATGTTCTCGCAACCATATTTAAAGTGTTGCGGAATTAGGATGCGGGCATTTATCGCAATAGTCAATGCGTCGGTTTTGCTTTCCAGGCCACACTGCTCAGCGCTGCCGACAAGGGCCTGCAAAGCGATCCGAACGTGGCTGGAGCTGGCAAGCCCCCACATCACCCGGCAGGGCACCTACAGGTCCAGCCTCCCTCCTATGCCACGGATCTTGACCAGGTCAGCTGTGTAAAGCAGACTTCGACCTCTTGCGACGGATCTGACTTAGGCGGGCGTAATAATACGCTGTATTCACGGGTCACAAGCGAGAAGGAGTCCGGCTTCGAGGCTGTCGGGGACCTTTACTGGCGTCTGCGGAAGGAGTATGGGCGTCTTCACCCAAACGGGCTGTACTCAAAAGCCCATATACGACCATCAGCAGCGGCACACACCGAAAGAATCAACATGCTCGCCTTGCAGACGCCCTCTGTATAGTGCTTTTCAGGCATTTAAATAAACTATTTTTTTTACTTTCCATTTAGTTGCAGTGTTGTCTCGGGAACTCTTTGGCTGCTGTGCTTTTGCAGCCTTTGAATTCGAATGCAGAAAGGAGGAAAAAATGTTGTTGTGGATAACGTGTAAATAAGTTTAGCGAATAATGAATCGAATGTCTGAATGGCCTACTCCTTATGGGGCAGGCCTAGGCAACTCTATAGCTTAAAACCATGCGCTCATGTTATTTGATTTGATATATTATTCCAAGTATTGGAATATTTTGTTTTCTCATATTTGTGAGAAAGTCAGCATTGTTTTTAGCCGGTTTGAAGAAAAATCGAGTGTGGTCATGTTTCTCAATTCAAATACAAGTTGTCAACTTTTAGACAGTTTTTAAACTTTTTTTCTAATTTCTAACAAACATTAGAACAAACAGACAATTACAGAGCTACAAATTAAGAAACAATAAGGCCTGCGTAATGCTGAGAAATGGTTTTAATGTCGAAAACTTTTTTGATTCCGCCAGAATCTAGCGCTCAATATTGACCATTTTCTGTACAGGGTTTATGTTCTTTCACAGTTTTATAATTGTAAACAGTACAGTGCAACACCTTTTAGTCTCAAATGATTCTGAGTTTCTCAGGGCGAATTTAATAAAATTGAAGACTATGTTTTTTCAAAAGCGCTCATCAAAATTATTCGATTTTATATTGTGTTCTAAATTGGAACGAATTGTTTGCATTGTCAAGAAATCACCTCGCGGTCCAGAGCCTTAAAACTTTCTTTAAATAATGAATATAACCTTCGTAATTGAGAAAAAGCTTACTTTACAGCAACTTAATTCTTCGTATCAGAATGCAGGATTGAAAATCGACGTTTTGCTGCTCGTTGATCGTTGAACAAAGTTTTCGACTTTTGACTAAAACAAGTGTGACGAGGAAAAAGGTATTTATTAACGCCGCTCGAAGTAAATGCTCCTAGCTCTATAAAGGAAAAAATTATACAGAATAAAACTTTAGTGTACAAGCAGCAAGACTTCAAACTTGTAACAATTTGTTTTGAAAAAACACCGTTATCCATCTCTAGTGATATGCGATTTTATTCATGAAAAACTACTGCATATCTTGCAAAACTAAGGATCATTCCTTTGCGTACAGAGTTTGTGCACAACATAAAATATTTCAATAATAAATTGGAGGGAACCTTGATTACCTTTGTCTCGCACATCCATATATAAGGCTGTCCATGATATGTTCCCATCGTTTCCCAAAATACGGTGCGCCTGAATGTCGTGAAAACTAGTGAGAGCTTTAAGAGTTGAGCGTGCTGACCTCAAGTATGTGTCTTGTTCGCTTGCATTATTTAATATCAAAGATAACGTTTTTACTTTTCTAATGGTTTGTGGGAGAAAATGTCAAAGCACATATTGTATACGAGCTCGAATTTGTTTCCTTGAAGATACGATTTCCGTACCTTTATTTATTGGCCTTCTAAGAAAGTCCACGACATGCAAATGCAATGGCAGAATTTCAAGCGCTCAAAGACGAACGATCAAGTAACGAAGTTCTCTTTTGTCTGCTACTATCGCAAGCAAGGTGTGCAATAAATGGAAGCTAGCAGAAAAACATGATGATGGAAGTTTTTTTCGCGATGAGATTGTCCTGTGAAAATAATTTGCTCGAGGCTTTTTTTCTTTATTCTTTCAACGTTCCTGCTTCATTTGACAAATATAAAACCATGTTCCCGAGAGAATTGGAAAGATAACCGATTTCCTTATTTGGTCGGTCATCTAGGGGCGCTCAAATCGCTTCCCTATTAGTTTCGTGTTTTGCGGACGTTTTTTGAAGAGCAATACGAAAAGTGACGCAAATTCGCGAAAAGGACATGGCGAGTCATTTCTTGAGCGATCTACAGCTTTTGCGTTGACCCTAGCCTCCTCAAAACAATAAATGCAAAATTAGAAAATATTTTTTTATTGTTGAATAAAATGAAGAAACTAAAAATGCACCATATTCTCAGCACGTTTCAGTAGATTTGAAAGGGCTATGACGCAGTGTATAGAGTGGAGAGCTGGGCCAGTTGGTACATTTTAATCCTTACCACGCAGTGTATGTTTCAATACTTTGCTTACATTTACCTAGAACCCCCTCTGAAATGTACTACAATTTTGTCTAGAAATAAAATTCGTATATTGAAAGCCTGACTGGAGAATTTATAAATTATAGTTCTTCGAACTAGTGCTCGTTGATTGAAATGCTAGGAAACTGCTTTCGGGAGGTATTTGCAGGTGTCCACTCGATGGCCATTAGGCCGTACGCCATTGATTACCCCGTCTCTCTTATCTACTGTTTATGAGAGAAGGAGAATTCTAGAAGGTAGACAACTTTTGAAGATGTGCAATTAAACCATGAGTTTATGTGAAAAGTGAATTCGTTTGCAGCACTTTTAACCGCGGTGTATTTTTGTATATGATTGCACGTCTTACATCTGGGCCGAGAGCAAAGATGTATTCATGTTGGATGCTTACTGTCGAGCTTAGAAGTTAACGGTTTCCAGTTTTCCAATAGGAAATAGGAACCTTAGAACTGCCTTGTACAGAAACTCAACAGATAATCAAAAAAACCTAGGTTTTACCAGTCATCACCCGAGACATCCTATCCAAACCTATCCAAGGCAGTTTCCCAGCATTTCAAGCGGAAATGCCATAAGTTCGGAGAAATTAAAATATGTTTTCTCCAGGCAGGCTTTAAATCTGCAAGGGACCGTAAATATAGATAGGCATATCTAATCCACAAATTTAGAGCATTGGAACCAGAAGGAATAAATATCTCTAAAGGGACCTTAGAATCCCTTAAATGTGTTCCTTCCGCGATTTAACTATTCGGCAAAAGAATCCCATATATAGATTTATTTGTACAGTATATTCACCCCACTTGCATACTCTATCCCCTCGTCTGCAATAGCCTAAGCTGCACATGTTCCTGCAAACACTGTCTTTCATATCGCTTCCTACTTTTGCTGCACCTTGAACGTTTTTTTTTTCTCGTTTTTGTTTGGCGCGGCAGGTTCAATCTTCTGTCATTATTCTATTTCTTTGTCATTCTCCCCCTCTTTTACAGAAAGTTTTTTAGAATTGTTCGCCGGCAGATATATTCCTTATCAGGACCCTTTGAAATGCTGGTCTCTATTCAAGAAAGGTGTGTCTGCACAGCATCTTCTTTAGACGCTGACTAATCATCCTCCGGGCGTTGTAGTTTTCCCTGGTACTGCAGCTATTATTTCCTTTTCAGGCGACATGATCACTGGTACTAGGCTGAAAAAAAAAAAACTCAAGAAAGATTTATTTGTAATTTTTTTCCACTCCTTTACCTACCTTCTCCCCACCGACTTCCCCCTCCGCAGCTTTTCTTTGCGACACATGTTTAGGTGTGTCTTGGGACGGAAAAGGGCGGAGAGAAGGAGTGGATAGGGATATACTACACAAAGGCTCGAAATAAAAAAAAAAACTTTTTAAAAATTGAAATAAAGTGTATATAAAGAAACAAAAACGAGGTCCTTGTCGCAAGGTGGTCCAGGCTGGCGTAAAGAAAAATAAAAAGAAAAAAAACCACAAGGTAGCATCCAGACATGCAAATGAAACAAAAAATTACAAGTGTTCAACTCTGTTGAACTAAGTATTGAGCGAAAGCATTAGCTGCGGGTGACCGAGTGTTGTTCCTCTTTTTTTTCTCTCTTCCTCGGCCCACTTATAAAGCCCCGCTTTAACTAAGCCGTATGAATGTGCCTTAGTGGCCTATAGAAGTAAAGTGAATGCAGGGTCTTAGCAGGCTGATTCTGACATAACCGTCCCATGGCAGCTCCTGCCAACTGAGCCGCGGCTCCGACCGCGCCATGCCGACCACTTGAGTTGAGAGCCCATCTCTCGCTTTTGTGTCACGTGGGGTTTGACGTCACAGCGTCACAGGGGTAAGACGTGGCTACCGCTGCGCTACGCCGACCGCTTTAGTTGGTAGCCCACCCCTCACCCTAGTGTCACGTGGGGTGTGGCGTCACTGTGTCACGTGGGTAAGACGTACGTGGCTACCGCCGCGCTACGCTGAAGGCTCGAAACCTAGAGTAGCATTGCTTTCGCAATAAAAACAGGAAAAGAACGTAACAGCAGCAAAACAACAGCCATACAAAAATGACAAGTAACGTACGTAGAGAGAGGCAGCCGTACAAAACAGAAAACATAAGAAAAAAGGGGGACTCAGGTAGAATAGTAAACAGGACAGTCCCCAACAAAGAAATAAAAAATCTGGTGAACAATAGAGAATAGCAGTCTCCTATGACATTGTAATCATTGGTCCATAAATCCACAAAGAAAAGACAATAAATTAAGGAGCAGAATAATAAAATAATAGTCAAAATGCTGTCACCAAAGACAAGAGGGAGGGGGTGAGAAAGAGCTGTAAAACTTAGATAAAACAAAAGAGAAATAACTATTTAATCTAGTCTGATGCGAAAGACGTGCGTCACTAAACCAGATTATATTAACCGCAAAATACTCGGTAAGAGAAACAATGGAGGGAAATAGATAAAAAAAAAACTCCTGCACCACTGTGCAGCAGGTGCAGCGGTGGCGTAGCGGTAGAACATCCACCTCGCATGCAGGAGCACCGGGGCTGAAATCCCGGTGCTACGCAATTCTCCACCGGATTAAAAAAAAACCGCATGTCGATGGAATTGCACTAACAGGTTTGGGGTGCTACCTGATGCCAGTGAACTACTCCGGCAACGCACCCCCTCACCAGAACACGCATTAGCCACCCTGGTGCAGTAATTGGCTGCAACCTCTCATGATTAGTTCCATACAACCCCGGCCCTCAGTCACCAGCGGCTGCGGAACAACTGACTACGGCGGCGGTCAGACCTGTGACGCAGCAGGGGTGCTAAGAAAGCCTGGCTCCGCTGTACAGGCCGCCATTGGAAACTGACCCTGGCAACATTTAATGCTAGAACCCTACCTAGAGAAGCTAGTTTAGTAGTGCTGTTAGAGGAACTAGAGGGCATGAAATGGGATGTCATAGGGCTTAGTGAGGTTAGGAGGCCGAATGAGGCATATACTGTACTGAAGGATGGGCATGTACTGTGTTATCGAGGTTTACCACAGAGGCGACAGCTAGGAGTAGGTTTCCTTATCAATACGTATATAGCGGGTAATATAGATGAATTCTATAGTATTAACGAGAGGGTTGCAGGCATCGTAATTAGGCTTAATAAGCGGTATAATCTGAAGGTTGTACAGGCCTATGCACCTACATGTAGTTATGATGACCAGGCAGTTGAAAGCTTCTATGAAGATGTGGCATCGTCAATGCGAAAAGTAAGAACGCAGCATACTGTACTAATGGGCGACTTCAAAGCCAAAGTAGGGAAAAAGTAGGCAGTAGGTGACTATGGCATTGGCTTTAGGAATAGCAGGGGGGAGTTACTAGTTGAGTTCGCAGAGCGCAATAACTTAAGAATCATGGATACCTTCTTCAGCAAACGGAAGAACCGGAAATGGACATGTAAATGTCCTAACGGGGAGACTAAAAATGAAATTCACTTCATACTGTGTTCAACCCCCGCCATTATGCAAAATGTAGAGGTAAGCGGGAAAGTGCGACGCAGGGACCACAGGATAGTGAGGTCCCGAATTAGCCTAATCTGAAGAAGGAACGCAACAGAATATTAAGAAAGAAACCGATCAATTAATTACAGTTGAAGGCGAGAGCAGAAGAGTTCAGGATCTCGCTACAGAATATATTCAGCTCTAACCGAGGATGGCGACATTACCCTAGAAGCAAGGAACAATCATTTCAGAGATATCATTACGGAGCGTGCTGTAGAAGTAGGCGGTAGGATAGTTAGAGAGGATATCGGTAAGCTGTCTAAGGAGATGGAAGATTTGATTAAGAAACGCAAGAGTATGAAAACTTCCAATCCAACAGACCAAATAGAATAGGCCGAGATATCAAAGCTCATCAATACGCGCAAGGTGGCCGATATAAGCAAGTATACTATGGAGAAAATTCAGCATGCTGTAAAGAACGGGAGAAGCCTTAAAGAGGTAAAGAAGAAATTGAGCATAGGCAAACACCAGGGCCCGCTTGCGCGATAAAGTCCGAGCTAAGTCCAGACTTAAACCATGTCTTTAGTAAGACCAGACTTCTTCAAGACCGGACTTAGTCCGGGCTGTCTTAACATGCACATAGAGACAGTGGGTACCTATTTTTGGGGATAGCGGGTACCTATATATGGGAAACCTTGGCCCCTGCCTAGGGAATGCGTCATGGAACTGAGTGCACGTTCGTGGCGGTGGTGAAAAAAAGCATCCGGAAGGCGACGGTCCTGCCACGTCAACGTAGTATACCCCCGTGCATGCTCCGTGTTGATGTAATACGAGTGCCCTAACGCATGCTGGGCTCGTCTACTATCATGAGTTTGCTTGCCCAAATTTTGAGAGAGCGGTTGGACCAAGAGCTTTACTAATCCTGTTTCGGTAGCCAAAGTGTCTCCTCTGGGGTGCATTTTTGTTGTAAGCGTAAGCGTTATAGCAGGCGGCGCTCGACTGGCGTCTCCAATGGAGGTGAACATTATGCACTCCTAGTGCGGACAACCTGGCATTAGAGGTGGCGACCAGAAGACCCATCAACGCGTTCCTCGTTTGTTTCGCGGTTCGTAGGTACGGCTTGGAGTGTAGGCAGTGTAGGATCTTGATGGTTTCAAAGACATGGGCGTGCCGAAGCGCGTCCCTGCACCATATCCCATCGCGCTTGTTTGAAAATCGATGGACCATACGCCCGACCTGCAGTTTGCTACTCGCTTGATTTTGGCGACAGTAGCCTCCGGACTGGGCTTATTGTGATTTAATAAGCAGAAGACCCGGAACTCGATCCTCAACCCCTCTGATGGGACCTCCTGTCAGAGAGATGTGCAGATATTCCGGCGCGAGGCCGTCCATTGGCGCAAAATACAAACAGGAACCTTCCAAAACCCATGGCTATATAGCAAAATTTTCCCAAATCTTATTGCCCCTAGCTGCAAACACTGCTCACAACCGGCCACATTCATTCACATGTTGTGGACATGTATACGACACAACGCAGACAATACAGGTACATTGGATGCGTGGGAGTCCCTCCTGCGTACCACCGAACTCGCCCAACAGCGCCAGCTCATTTTGCGCGCATTGGAGGCAGCAGAGTCCCAAGGGATCCCTGCTGACCTTCTCTAAGCAGTGCGACCAGTATTTCGGCTGGTTCCCCTACTTTGGGAGTAAATAAAGAGCTTATCATCATCATCGGGCTATCTTTAGGATGACTGTCATTTGTATGCACTACATCGGTAAGCAGCCTTGCATAAAGGCCAATGGTGCTGTGCATAAAGAGTCAGCGCCATCTTAAATTACACCTTTTGGGTTTTGAGTCATCCGTCCCGTGCATATATGTGCGGCCAAAATAACCCGCAGATTCTAGGCGACATTTTCGCTCAGTGCTTGCGTTTCACCCCCCCCCCCCCCCCTTAGCTGGGTTGCATATGTAACAACGGCCGGCAAAGCAACGCGTTTTGCGCGAATCACGAGGCGGCAAGTGCGAGTGATAACGAGGATCACGTACGTGGTGCAGATTCACACCGGAAGGCAATAGCCGCGGCGACAGGTGAGTAAGCAGAAACGCGCGATAATCGCTATCACTCGTGCCTGCTTTCCTGGCCGTCTCATTACACTGCAGCATCACGACGCCCTGGCCAGTCACTGCGTCACAGAGGATCTGCTGGCCTGGCGGAACAAACCAAACTCGCAATGCAGGGGCTGGACAAGGAAGCGATGAGCTGGCATTCATCTCTTTCTGTCGTGCAT
This sequence comes from Amblyomma maculatum, assembly GCF_055883805.1. Lineage (NCBI taxonomy): Eukaryota > Metazoa > Arthropoda > Arachnida > Ixodida > Ixodidae > Amblyomma > Amblyomma maculatum. The sequence continues at coordinate 720,166 of NW_028146754.1, read as the reverse complement.
GAGAAAAAGTGAATGCCTCAAACCCAAAACTTTAAAAGGCACTCACTTGCTCCGCAGAGCACAGTCGACGCGCTGTGGAGAGGGCTGTTAGCCACTGTGCGCTGCTCATTTAACGCTACAGTGGCGTGACCTCTCAGCCCCCTCAAACGTGCCCAAAAGGCCGTGTGGTCGGAAGATGAAAAAATAGACCTTGTGAATTTGATTGCTGACCATAGGGTCGCAATTTTTGGTAAATTCAATTCAACGGTCACAACAAAAAAGCGATGTGACGCCTGGCGCGAAGTCACTAGGATATTTAATTCACACCACAGCAGGTCGCAGAGAGATGAGAGAGAGCTGTGTAAGCAGTGGCAAAACCTGAAGCAGCAACTAAAGGCCACCCATAAAGAAGCCCGCAAGAGACATCACGAGACAGGTGAGTATTGCTTTTCCATTTCCCTTGTTGACCAGAACGGGTACAGAAGTGTAGTGTGTAAGAAACTTGCGTCGGTTTTGCCACGAAGTGGAAGCCCCTGAAAACAACTACCAATGAAGCGGACTTGCCCAGAAACAACAGCAGACATTCGTACTGTGAAACTCTCCATGTTTATCGGCAGTCTTCCTTCAGTATTCTCTGGTACAGCAGGCGACCTATCGCAAAAGTTTGAATTTCGAAAAAAAAAAAAGAAAATGCTTGAGGTTTGAACGCGTAAACCTAAAATGTGGCCCAATCAACCATTCTGTAACATAAATCAATGTAGTCCACTCTCGATGAACCCCTGCCTACATTTAATACGCCGTAATCAAAATTACTGCGCCCGATTCCATTGTAATCCATTTACTTATTCATTCATTCATTCATTCAAGTACATTAGAGGCTCTCCGAGGAGGGTGTTACATGGGGGGGGGGGCACGAAGCACTTTGTGAATGCTTAGCTCAAAATCAAATGAGCAGAAAAGAGAGAAACAGAATGCAAACAGCATTGTTTAGCAATTCGCCACAATTAAGCAGAATTTAGCTTAACCAACACCCTTATTCCACGTTTTGCGATGAAATGTGCTTTCAGTTATTAGACAGTACACTTCATATTAAACTGATCCGTCCTTGAGGTAACATAATTCAACGTCACGCTCTTTACACCACACACATTATCAATGTTTAATGGACTAGTGCGACCGTACCACACTTCGGTTAAATTCACGCTTTATTTTAGGGTTCCGTTGTGTGGTCGCCAAGCAGCGTTGACATGCATTCGTTATGCCGCATATAACAGTTTCATCCTAAAACGAAAATTTCGTGAAGAAAACTTGCAGCAATCACTAATTAGAGAAAATGCCTGAAAGGAGTCACGTGCTGCGCATAGCTTGCGGACAGGGGCTAAGCGGGCTGGGCCGTCACCACCGAGATTCCAACAAAGCCTTTGCATCACCTTCTCTCCCATCAGCGAACGTCACGACAAGCGGATGAGCGATAAGGTGTCAGCCACTGAAACTGCGCGTGCAGGCTTGGGTAAAGGGGCGAGATGACATCATGTGACTGGACTCAGATTCGCGCTCGCACCTTCATTTGCTGGTACTTTATCACCATCCGCCTGTCGTGACGTAGGCTGCTTGGGTGCGCAGGCCTTGTCAAGATCTCGGTGGTGTCGGCTGGGCGCCTTTCCTTGCTTCTTTTTTTTGTGGCGAAGACTGCAGAAACCGTTATCACCCAATGAAGTTTTTTCACTCGCATCCGGCGCAGTAAGCGGCCGCCACGTCGTATCTCCTAGCGCCCGTGACAGCGTTGCCGCTAGCACCGCGCGCGCGCGTCGGAGAGCGTGGCAAAGGAGTGCAGCCGACACGAATGAATAAGCACAATGCCGCACTTATTACATGGCCAGCAGAACTGCGCCTTCCTTCCTCGTCTGAAAGGAAGAGACCGTTCCACTAGTGTGTAATATAATACTGGAAATGCGCCTTCTTCGGCACCGAGCAATAGGGCGAGGTGTCCTCTTTTAGCGATGAATAGCTTAGAGTGCATCCGTATAACTCGTGCTATGATCTTTCCACTTGTGATGTATGGATGCGAGAGTTGGACTGACCGCCGAAGAATTAACGTGATAGAATTGTGGTGCTGGCGAAGACTCTTGAGAGTTCCTTTGACTGCCAGAAGATCAAATCAGTCGTTATTGTACACCATATTAACCCTGAGTGCTCATTGGAGGGTCAAATTCTAGAGTTAAAGCTCAGCTACTTTGGTCATCTGATGAGAAGAGAGGAGTCGCTGGAGAAATATTTGATGTTGGGAAAGGTTGAGGGTCACCGGAGAAGGGGTAGGCAGCGACCGCGATGGTTAGATGACATCCTCGAGGCGCTGCAGATGAAGTTATGTGATGTTAGGAAGATAGTGAGAGACCGGAAAGCGTGGCGTGATATGGTCCATAGGGTCACGAAGACTCGGACACGACTGAACGACTGAACTGAACTGAGCTTAGAGTGCGCCGACTATCAGAGGAAGTCTGGCACCTACTTTCGATAATGCGGTTCTGAGCCTAATAGCAGAGGTACAGTCGAGATTGTATATAAATCAGGCAGCTGTTGGACGATTAGTACTATAGGTACCCATGGCAAATCTGCAAACGAGGAGGTACAGGGAAGTATCGGCTGGACATCATTCGAAGCACACGGAGCTAAGAGTAAAATGTTTAAATAAAGAACGCCAGAGTAAATTGGACAGTAAGAGGTGGGCAGCTACAGTATTTCAATAACTACCTATCTGAAAAGCGTTGGCTCAAAATGTAGGAAACGAACTAGGAACGTAACCACTAAGTATTCAGGGCGCATGGATGGCAGAGTAAAGAGCGTTAAAAAATGCGGTAAAAGAAATGAGGCCAAAAAATGGATGATTGGTATGAAAAACAAGCATAGTGTATGAAATATGCCGAAACTGGTAAGTTCTGATCGGGAAGGAACCTCTCTTTGATAACTGCTCGGTCTGGGTAGCTTAGTATACGCAGCTGAAAATAATAATAATTAGCAAGAAGATGGCACATACGCAGAGTGCAGTAACGTGTTATAGTCGAATGTCACGGTATCCACCCTGATGCCGATGCAGGCACAGTGACCTTCTCTGAGGCCTATACTTCGGTCTTAGGGTTTAGAGTCACCAGTGGTCGATGATTTAATATGCGGTAAGGTAGAAAAAAGTGATTGGAAGATTGGTGGTTGAAAAGTAGTAAGATGACATAAGGTTACTAGAGTAAAAATGAAATTAAAATCTTAACAGAATGATGAATTACTTAAATAATAACGACATTCAATGCAAAGTAAAATAAATCAACTCGAGCGTGACGGCAACTGTCACCATCCTGTTTCAAAGGGACCACTCTTATAATCAATCCATTCATGCTGCCGCTACACTGACTGCGTAGGCACGCGAGGCGTCTGCTTCCGTACGTTTCATGCGTATTTTTTTTGTGTCATGCAACGCTCTTTCGTACTAATGTCACACTGCAATCTGAATTAAAAAAAAGTGCGGACAGATGACGACACACGAGGGACCACACGTGCTTGGTAGCTCGCAAAAGCTAGCTCCGGTCGTGGAAAGAAACGCGATTAACCTTTGGCACCCCACTGGTAGCCCATCGGCGTAAAGCTTATTCACGATGCATAAAAAAAAAGAACAGCGGCTTTATTCGGTATTGCGAGACAGTTCACTTCCAATATTATCCGTACACGATACCAGCTTCTACTTATGCTAGCTTTAAATATTAGCCAGTTCTTAATTCTTGCCTCAGACATTCCCCGGCCGCATTTCCCTGAGCGTGTTGGCAGGAGATAAAATTGGCAATTTTGAAACTAATAAAATTATTGCTATAGCTACATTGTACACTTGACGGTCGGCACCACTCCCGATTTTAGCTAAGGATGATTTGCACATTCCATCCTATCGATACTCTCTAACTTCGAAGTCGTGATCGGCTCATCTATGTATGTAGTGTTTCTTGCAGATAATGCCATAAACTGTATTTGTGAAGTCATACACTTCTGCCGACCATACAACTGCGCTTCACGTTCTAATTTACTTTCTTAGTAACTTCATCATCGCTGATACGGGCGCTGCGTAAACATTAGTCTAACTTTTAAAACAAGCGACATGGAATTTATGTGTATGAAATGTGATGCAGGCGAAATATTAAACAGAGATGGAAATGTATTAAAAGTTTATGTATATATATATTATACATTGAGAGAGAGAACATTCCTCTTTTCTACAATAGTAATATTGAAATCTCATCCAGCAGAATTTGCCTCCATAATTTCGCTAATTCATTACACCTTCAATGCCATTGCTTACGAAACATTCGTTATTGCTAATGCCCTGGTACGTAATTTCCTGTAGCAGCTTCATTGTAATGCAATGCGTGTCGTCATCATTAGTGCTTTTCCTTGACTTGTGTGTCCTTTTCTAATCGCGCTGTTTCCTCCTTTGGAAGGCGTTGTTACAGCTGGATGAAATCACCGAACCAACTAGCAGAGTTCTACCACTGAAAAACACCTAAAGCTGAGGAAATGAAACATTCGCTGTGGTTGCACTACATGAATGTGTTTTATATTTGCTTTAAACATTGTCTCTGGTTCAGGCCCTGACATTCGCCTTGCCCGCGTTTTAACTATTTGTGTATATATTTCGTTTGTCAAGTATATTGACGCATTATATACTTGTCACAATTTCACATTGTTTTTGTTGTAATCATCACAAATTCGGAGCAGCCGAGGTAGGTATACTCAAACGTCATGTATGTTTACTCAAACGTTATAGGATGCGCGCAAGGCAGCCACGAACTTGAGAGGAGCCGAGGATTCAGTAGCCACGAGGGGTTAAGAGTGTGGCAATATAGTCCAATATATAATTACTGTGTCAGTGAAATGCTATCTCATCCATAGGTCAGGTCTAGCAGTCACCTTTGCTTCAGCCATCTGTTTCTCCTCCGTCTCCTCTTTTTGTCTACAACTGTTGCTCATCTAGCCTGTGACAATACAACCGTTTATATGACTACAGCAGTTGTCAGGATAAGAACAACGTGGTATGTGTACTTTTTAAGGCACAGCGTTCGTCCTGGCCGTGTTATAGTGCAGATAAAAAAAATGGCATCTTTTCTTCCACAGTCATATAATGCTTGCCTGTTCTAGGTATTGCTCAGGTCGTGAGTACGCAACCTCGTGTGTATATATATATATATATATATATATATATATATATATATATATATATATATATATATATATATATATATATATATATATATATATATATATATATATATATATATATATATATATGAGATGAGTAGGTTTTGAGGCGATTTATTGTAAGCATTTGACCTGCACCCACCCGACACTTGAGCACAATCAGTTGCACATTTTATTCTTGCAGCATATAACTGAGAAAAGTATACATTGGCAAAAAATGCTGTCAGATGTGTAAAGGAACATACACTTGAGACGGCCACAAATTCACAGTTGTAAATGGCATACACACACTAAGCATGGCGACACTTTGTTCAGTAGGTCACACTGCAGCAGAGACTTCAAAACAAACACCAAACAAGGATGGCCGGTGTTGGTCTTTAAAGGTGAAATAAGTAATATTAAAGCATTTGCACAAGTATATAATGCAGATATGCTTGGTGGCACAAAAAGCATAACAAAACATGCATGTGATATGACTCAAGATTTTGCTGCACCTTCGAATAATATGAGTTTTACATGTCACTATTTATATTATGCATTTGTCGCAGCTGTGATTACAATGAAAGCGCTGTTAAATGTACAGAGCTGTGACAGGTGAAAGTTTCTGCAAGCACAAAGTAATTTTACGTGACATTTGTCAAACACCAAACATGAGATCACTTATTCACAAGCTGAAACACATCTATAGGTGGGGGCAGCCATGACACTGTCCTGGGTCCCGTTTTGGAGGCCCTGCAAGCCGTAGTTGGTCCAGAAAACCCTATGCTGGAGGGTATTCCTGGTGGAATCGACCTAAACGCATAAGTGAAGGTTTCATCTAAGTGCTATGTCACCCTAAAGTAGAGAATGATTATGAACAGAACTTTACGCAACATTGTTTGCCACATATAATCTGGGCTTTTGGATCATACTAGTTGGGAAACCGCTTCCAAAAAGTGATTGGTTTTAGTATGCACATTTTGGATGCGTATGAATGGTTTCACCATCTAGAAGCGGTCAATAGAAGGTTTGTCCTATTGCTGTCATTATCCCCTAGGAATCATTTTTTTTCTTTTTTTCACCTTAATTACCTCAACAACCGCTGTGTCAGAATTTTTGCTACTACACTGTAAGATATTTTCATTTCCGTAACGACTGCACTGTTGTCAACAATCTGAATGTTTGCAATATACACAGTTTATTATAGTGGCCGTTGACTCTGCCACTATTGATAGATACCCGAATTTTCGACCAATCGAAACTGCAGTTTTCTTATGCATGGGCCCTATGGGAAGTTTCACAAATGCTAGTATTACAGAACCATGCGTACAATTAGTGTGGATCTTTGGCTATGTCCGAAAAAAGTGACAAAAAAAGAATAACATTTGTTTTCACGATAGCAAACATTTTTCCATGGCACTGATGCAAGCTAACTGCAATACTGTAATAAGAAATAAGCGTTACTTTCATTGAGTACTTAGTAATGATTTTCAATGTTCCCTAGGCACAGTAAATAGCACTAGCCACTTTCGACATACTGCAATCGATTTCACAAGGTGACCTTGTTTATTGTCAGTGCAGTATGAGGTGGAGGTTTCTCAAGACACATTGATATACTGTAGTATGCTTTGCACAAGCTAAGATTGCAGGACCCATGCAGATAACGACACTAAAAGTGTGTAAAGTGAAAAAAAGTACTTTTGAGCTAGTTCCATGTTTCCTGTTATGCAGGCATAATGCATCACTGAATATGAACATTCCCATATCCTTGGTGTTCAGTGATGCAAGCATACCGCGTGTGTCGCCATGAGTACAAAACTGAAGCAAAGTGACACAGTGACATTTTGTTGCCAAAACATTTGAGTGAGGTAATCCAACATGCTTCAGTAGCTGATGCTGGCAATGCTGTTTGGGGCATATTGAAAACAGTTATTAGGAATGCATTAAAAGCGCAGTGCTGAAGTGTACAAGAAACATTAATGCGGCAGAACTCATTGCCGCAAACTGAAATGCCACTATCAGCATGTGAGTGATCAAGCCAGAATTGGTGCATCTGCAGTAGCATGTTAAGTGCACATGCCGCAAATACAGTACTCGGAGACTGTGCAAGTGTTCCTAAAGTAATCTTTCATTGCAATGACTTGCATTCACAATTAAAGTAGAAAATCAGCAACAACGAAAGCAGCAAACCTGCTTGCCAATCATCGAACTACAAAATTACTGCAGCTATCAGCAGTGCTGAAAACACCTTTGAAAGGTAAAGAATGAGACAGAAGTACTAAACAAAATTAGACCAGTCTTGAACAATGCAGGGACAGTTGAATTTGGCTGACATCAGTGCAGAAAGATGTTAATTCCTGTGGTGTAATCAATGTGATAAAACATCTAGAGACAGTGCTAAGCATGAAAAAACACATAACTAACGCTCCCGTGATATTTCACTCAATGCAGCCCTCTGCTGTCTTGGTATACATAACTTATCATAGCTATTGGAATTGTGCAGGTCAAACGAACTTGACGAGACTGCTCAGCTCTCCCCACAACCTGGACCATCAAGGGTGCAGCGTTCAACAAGTAGCTGCACAGACATCTATTGGGAGCATCGCAGCGAAAGCGACCCAGCCGAAATACTTTTTCCCGAGGAGGAGGAGGCACCTGCCACCAGCAGCTACGATGCTGCTTCAGCGACCGGTCCGCAGCTTCAAGACTTGCGGCAAGAGACGTCTCAGCTGCCAGCACACGAGACACTGTCCAAGACCACAGGACACATTAGGGGGGCCACAGTGGGAGGACGAGCTGGGTCCGCACGCCTGTCATAGTCGCAACAGCATGCCCTGCAAATGCAGCATGTTCTCGAGCTAAACCGAAGGAACATTGAGCTTGAGGCAGCCACGCTGCAAGCACGATTAAGGGCTGCTGTGACTGAACAGGCTACAGCAATGTCTGTAGTAGATTCCACAGCCAAGATGGCAGAAGCTGCTACAGCAACATTAGATAAATGCGCTTTCTTGGCAGACCAGTTAGCCAATGTACCTCGAGGCTCGCAACTCAGAGCTAGAGGGAAAGCGTCGCCTTTTGGAGCTAGAGTTGATGGAAATTGAGGAGAAGCGTAGACTTTGGAGCACGACACTGACACAGAAGCCGACACATGTAAATAATGTAAATACTATAGTGCATTATGTTTTTTTATAAATAGGTGAAACCTTATTTTCTATGCCCATCTATTTGCTAGCAAGCAGCTGCACATTGTTTTGAAAAAAGAAATATTGAGTGCTGAATTTTGAGCATTATATCTTGCTTGTTTAGTTTATGGGATTAAAAATCCCAAAGCGGCTCAGGCAATGAGAATCATTGGAGTGGATGGCGCAGAAGTTTTGACCACATGGGGTTCTTTAATGCGTACTGGCATCGCACAGCACACAGTTACCTTGCATTTTCACCGTATCAAAAAGCGGTCGTCAAGGCCAGGATTCGAACCCGCATCCTTGGGCCCAGTAGTCCGAGTGCACTAACCACTGCGCCACCTTGTGTTATTTCACTGCTGGGTACGGTGAAGATCTGTTCTTAGTTTGGCTAGTTTCATTTCTGGGATTTAATGCCCCAAATCAACTCAGTCTGAGGCTGACATCTAATCTTGCGTGCTTGGGCACAGTAGTAGAGTGCCCTAACCTCACCGGCCACACAGTGATGTTATGTATATCTATTTGTACAATATTGTATTGAATAGTGAATATTATTTCACTGCAGTCTATGGTGCAGTGTTGTGTTTAACGGGTTCAATGTCACAAAGCAACTCAGTCTATGTGAAATACTTTACTGGAGGAAGAGTAAATGCCGCTGTTGTCAACATCACTCTAGCCACATACCCTGCATGGCAATAGCATTTGCAATATCTCTTCAAAATGAATGCAGGCTAATGCTAATGACAGCCAACTAGTCTCTGCAAAGTGTCATAAAACATGTCTTTTCAAATCAGTCTGTATCCATCAACAATTGCATACCGACTGCAATACCGATTACATTGCAAGAAATTGGTCTTTGTTTTTTTGCTACAATGAACTTAAAGCATGCTAGTTCCTCTAGCTTCTGTATTTGCTCTGTCTCTTATCACTACTATTTTCTTGTTTTCGGATCAACCTGGGCAAATTGTGCCTACACAATATTGGTGCCTAGACGAAATCAAGTAAGTTCATTATCTGATTCTTTTGTCGGGCGACATACGGTGAACTGCTATTAATTTCCTAAGAGGTCCTGACAACTCAGCAGCCTTTGATTCTTTCTGCTCTACATAGTCGATGTAAAGACTCACATCTCTGGACTTGCGGCTCAGACAGTGGCTAGATGAATTGCTCGCAGCTAGGGCAATTCCTGTAAAACAAATAATAAATTGAGAACATGAATCATATTGATACAAAAAGTGAGTAGAATTTCTAGCAATAGTGTTGCCTGCATAAACATTTGTTTGCCCACTGAACCTAAAGTCTGTGCACGCACTGCAATATAAAAAGAAATTCACAAATGACATGAAAATGCTACCCTGTGCAACTGTGCTGCAAATGTTTACGGGTCGCAGACATGAACCTGCTGCACTTGCATGTGACTGCAACCCTGCGGTAGTAAAAGTTGTACGTGCCGGTATTCATTACCCTCTACTTTCGGAAAACGAAGTGAAAATACATCATACATACATCATTCAGTAAGACATAAAAAGCAGCAGCGCAAATTCCTACTGGGTTGTATTTAGTGTTAGTGTCCCACACAAGCTTATTTTCTGATGCTTACACTGTTACAGTTTATACTATGTGACCCACCTTGGTATAATTTGATTACATAGACTGACAGCAACATGGACATGTACCGTCTTTGCCAAAAAGTAACCAGGCTGCGTGTTCACCTTCTCAGTCGGGTAGCAGAGGATTCGTGTCACTTCTAAAGTTGTAATCTCTGCAACAGTAAAGGCAAGCTTCTTTCCTCACTTCTCAACAAATTGGGATCCTTTCGTAATTAATATTTCCTTTAGAATACAAGCGAGAAGCAAAACATGCAGCATGGTTACTTTTGGCAAAGACGGTACATGATTGAGCTAATGTTTCCCTACTCAGTTTTATAAAAATAACCCTTACGTATATGTTGCACTTAACGGGAATAGACTATATCATGCAGTTCAGGGCTCCAATTATCTAAGCGTACCCAAGTAATAAATTTCAATTTGTCGCAAATGCAGGTTGAAATATTGAACTCAGCAACAATTTAAAGGCATTTCAAAAGTTATGCACAGTGAAGACACAGGCATCAATTCATCAGTGTAGTTATTTTTACACAATTCATGGTTTAGTTTTTTCAATTACATTTACCACATGTAGAGATTACATAACATAGTCACAATGTTTATTACTTTGCGCCATTGAACCTTTGTGTCCTGTGGCTAGCATGGGATTCTCACTATCCAAAGGGCTTATTTTGATTCCGAACTCTATTCACTTGTTACAAAGACTCCACATAGCTACCTTTGCAGTAATGTAGTGATAAGTTATGCACCGCTTATATTTTATCACGTGCTTCCAACCTGCTAGTCAGGTAGGCCAGGGGGATGTTCTGGATGTTGTACTTGGAGCTGCTTTGTCTCTGCTGTGGTGTCAGAACCGTGTCTGAGAAATGTGATGTTTCCTAGTTTATAGCAGCATTTATAGAACTGGTTACTGATCAAGGATATAAACCTTTTCCCTTGGAACATACAGTAAAGTTGCATTATTTTGGCACCCTTTCTTCTACTAATTCAGATAACTGCAACTAGGCACCCCCTATTAGTGGACAGATGCGTAAGTGTGTGGCATTGAACTGTCTCTAATTGGGGTATTCGTGGGCTCGCTCCAAGTAATTTCAACGAGCAGTCGTATCAAGGTGTGGCTCGCACAACCAACAATCACTGAAGTAGACCTCCCTATACATTAACTACAATGATGGCTTCACTTTTATAGTACACTGTTCCCTATATATATATATATATATATATATATATATATATATATATATATAGCAATTGCGGTTTCTGTTATGCGTTCCTCAAGAACACACAATCACACAGCTAAAGCAGGGAGTGCATATTCGCCAACCGCACCATTTGTGACACTGCTTGCCATTTAACTGTTCCTAAAGTCTTGAAGTGCTGCCACACTGAAAAGAATGTTCTGTAATTGTAAGATGCACGACCTTAATGCTTTCATATGCTTAAGCTGCTGACACTGCAAGCTAGATATGCTAAATTTCATTGCATGCTTCACTGCAATAATTCATGTAATGTGTAGTGAACCATTCTCTGAATATGGGATTATTTTCTGAGGAAGCACCACTGATACTGAGTTTCAGTGCAAAAGGGCTAGAAGAGGCCTATTCAAATTTGAAGCACTTCTTCAATGTGGCCAACAGAATGCACAAAAAAGGTACTTGACAAAAAAAGAGAAACATTTTCCACACGGGTTTTATCTGCACTGCCAACGCCCATCTACTTGTGTCACATGAAATTGCTGATGTAAACATTTTTCTGCCCTTCTTTAGGGCACATCCGATAACTTTCGCTTTCGTCCAAGTATCTCCTCGAGCCATTAGGCCAAATGAACAAGTTTCATTATACACTGTATTTGTAACGCCATTTTGTTGCATTTGCATAATTATATATAAAGATGCAATATATAATCTTTAACCCGAAATTACAGATGCTGATTCTGTGCTTCATAATGCAAAGTAAAATAACAGGATTACTACTGTGCTGCTTCTATCATCATGATATTGTTAAATTGCACCCAGAAGGAAAGAGCACCCATTAAGGTTTTATACCTGCTCATTTTGTGTGAGATGCGTCAACCCGTATCAACTTTCAGGTGAAAATTTATGTCTTGCATTCCCCTAAATAATCAGTGTCTCGTATTGAGGAAAAAAAAGTGAAATTCTGTACTTTACCATGCACAACACTATCACATTACAGCACTAAGCTAGGCTCATAAAAGAAAAAGGAAAACAGGCATCCTTGACATTCTCTTTCTTGTGTGTTCCTTGGCGTAGACAAAACAATGTTATATTGTCTGGCTGAACAGTTGAACCCACTTATAACAATAGCAAAGGACCGCACAAATATTATTCTTTTAATCAGTAATGGTTGTAACTAGCCTAATCCAAAACAATGAACAAAACGAGAAACTTCAGAGATGTTAATAAAGAGGAAGTAGCTTACACTTTTCACTTATTTGCAAGCAAGAATATGCAATCAATCAGCTCAAATTTAAATTGACTTCTTCACGCCAACATTGTTGACAATACTCTACAGGGCATCCAACTACTTTACAAAGCTAAACGAATTTCAGCACAAGTGATATGTCCTGCAGGGAGTTAATCATTCTTAGGATTTTGTGACGTGCTTTGCTTGGCATGATTGCAGTACCTGAGTTTTTTACTGCTAGGATTTGCACACAGTAACCAAATGTAATTGTTGTACCAATAATCGACTATTACAGCATTGTTACATGCATGTTACTTTCCCTAAAAACCATGGTAAAGTTGACGGTGTTGCGGTTGTCCGTTGTTATATGCAATGTAATGAAAAAAGTGGTATTATTATAAGTGGTTTTGTCCGTACCGATTGTTTACTTGTCAGGGATACATAATACGGACACGTATATTATATTTACTTAGGTGCGCATGCTTGCTAATGGCTTAAAAGTATCATCTGCTTTCTGATCATTCATTGCCGTACACAATTACTGCCCTACAATAGGACGGGCTGGCAACCTCATTGAGATTTGCCAAGTGCACATAAACACACGCCAGTCATAGCCTTGTCTTGTAAGTTTTTTGTGAAGTAATGTGAGGCCTTTAACCATTAACGAATGTAATTATCTTTGTTAACTGCGTCTTGTGCACATCACGACCTCCTACCAGCAACAACATGCTCTAAAGGTCATTAACAAATCTTGATACATCGAGTTTTATGTAATATGTCTGCATGCACTACCGTGCGCATAGCAAGAAAACTTGTAGCAACGAACACTCATGCCTTCAGAAATACATGCTGAAAAGTAGCATAAATGGCATGTTTGTGCTTTTAATAAACAAATGTCATTGAAACTCAACTGAAATGGGCCACAACAGAAATTGAGGTTGTCCTAATGAAATCAGAAGTGCTGAAATCAAAATTACTTGTGCCATTCTGAGCAGGTAGCTTGCAAATTATTTTTATGCTTAAGAGAACTTTTTTGGGGCTAGTTGGTGTCTATTCATTATAAGTTAAAGGTGCCAAAACAACACACACACACTTCTTTTCTTGTGTGTGCGGGTGTTGTTTAGGTGCCTTTAACTAATAATGAATAATTTTATGCCACAAGGCTTCTCCAAGCATTGCAGGCATGTTTACCATACAGCAAGAAAAAACATACAAAACCTGGGGCTGGGAACACCAACCATATTATGGTAGTCCGGGATGGTGCTTGCGGGTGCATGTACCAAGTCTCACATAGTTTAACATCTCATTCTGTTAGCATACACGTCTTTGACAAATTGATAAGGCTTTGGTGATAAGAATAGAAATATTACATGTTTAACAATTTAGCTCCACAGATCATAAAATATCTCTTGCAGTTATTAAAATAACCTTTTCTCAAATTAAAAACATATCTGTTTTCTGTCACATGTGGTACTTTTCCGAATCGAATCGATTCTTGGTATTAGGTTTGGTTTATTAACACTTCTTTTTGGGCGAGCTGGTTCATTTTGACTACAGGCTTCAGACAGTTGGCACAAGGCTCATCGAGCACATAAGGAATTAACCATTTACCCAGTCGTGCGATCATGAGGGGTGACCCAGCGAAAACTATAAAATCTGTGACTAGTACAGGCATGCTTTAGTGCATGTAAGAGTACTTACAGCAGACGAAAACTTTGCGTACGAGGGCAATGCGCACCGCAAATCCATCACCCCGCAGAAGACACTCGTGTCCGGGCACTTCAGCTGACAGTTCTGTGTAGTCGTCTATGCTGCTGGAGTATTGTTGGGCCACATTGTGGAGCACGCAGCATGCGACTATGTTGGTGCACACACGGTCCGGTGCCATGCGCTGCTCAGCATCCAGACAATGGAAGCAGCGTTTGAGCTGTCCTATTGTCCTGCAAAACACAAGTTAAGTGAGCTCTCCACTGCCACTATAGCATCAGTGACGGGCACAATGCAAGTTGTTGCAACCAAAGTGAATGCATATAATGTGCAAGAATGAAGATTTCCACTCCGCCATGACGTGTTTCACATAAATTTATCTCTGCTTTAACTGACTGCTTTATGCTGTGAGCATTTGTCCTTCCAGGCATCGCACATTAAACAATACGGAAACATATCAGCTGGAATGTAAGGCAGTAAAAGGAAATATTTTGTTGCGAAATCAACACTCCGCCAGCCAAAGTGAGTTCTAGTGTGGCAGCAGCTACACCGTGAAAAGGAAAAGCTACGGTCTCCTCATAAAAAATCGGCCAGTCATGACATTTGGATTCATTTTACCCCTATGCCACGGGAAGGAGCTGCCAACTTGGGTCGCTCCTTCCATATGGGAGGGTAATATCAGAATCAGCCTTCCAGAACCGTTTCCATTATCGTTACCCCTATGACACGCAGGCACGTCCATACGGCTTGGTTGAAGCGTGACTTAATATTTGAGATAGTAGCTGACGCTCTCGCGTCACACCCTTAAAGGATAAGCTTAAGTGTCTCCAATAATGTAGCACCTTACACTGATAGGGCGTGATTGGAGGAATAATGTAGCAAGCAAAATAAGCTTCTTCCATTGCTTTTGTAATTCAACAACAGTTAACTAGAGCTAAAACACAACTAACTTTTTCAGTGCCTTTGCGTCAGAAAATTTAGCCTGCCCAAAATACAAAAGGATGGTGTGAACTTCAGACATGCCAAATTTCTAAGTAAATATTGATATGTTCCATGTCCAATAATTATAGCTTGACGAACATATGGCCATGATTTCATGTTTTTTCCCCGTAGAAGCCACCCCCCCTCCTTCAGGTTTGGCCTATGTTATTGGCCTGCAATATTACTGAACTGTTGTCTTGTGTAGGTTATTTTTCCCCACGTAAGCAGCTCAGGCTATCATGTGCCAAGAGCAAGGTATGTTTGATTTCGTAGATAGTTTTTAAGCTCTTAAAGCTTGTTCAGGAGCTTTGCTTTTTTTTAAGAGGACAAAACCATGAGAAATTTCAACCAGTGTATGCTCGCCTAAAAGCAGGCTGGGGGGAAATAGAATTTTCTCAAGTTTAGTGCATGAAAGCAGAAGGTGATTTATAGTCAGTTTCTCTCATCATTCAATTAGACTTTTGTCTTCTTCCTTAAAAATGAAGCTATGTGTTAATATATGTGTTAAGTGCGTCCAATGCAAACGTGACATGCAGTGACTTGTATGATGCGCTTCTGATAACAACATGATTTCCATTCCTCGATGACTGGTTTAGCAAGAGGTAGCTTGTTGTTCATTTCGTTGTTCCATGAAGCCTGCCAAGTGTTATCTTAATAAATTTTAAAACATCTCTGTGTGACACGTTAACTAGTTGTATCTTAGCATTACGGGCTGCTGCGACACACTTATTCGCTCTCTCTGTTACTAAATTAACAAACAAATGCTAGATCGAAATTTATTTCTTTCAGCGTACATTGTTCGCCCAACAACACTTGCAACTGTATCGCGCTGTGTGAACGAAATGGGCACGGACAACTGATCAGCGCCTGGGAGGCCATGCAAACCAATATTTACAATTTATTGTGTACCGACCTTTCAACCACTACCTTGGTGGTGCCGTGAGCAGCGTTGTAGCGCCTTTTACTGGGTGCGTCCGCATTCCTAAAGGGCGTCATGAGCCATGGCTTGCATGGGTAGCCACTGTCTCCCAGCAGGATGCCGGTGTAAACACCGGACTCGAACCGCTCAGCAAGGCTGCTGTTGGTTAGCACTCGCGCGTCGTGGGTGCCACCAGGCCACTTCGCAACCACATCAAGGATCCGGCACTTGCTATCTACCACGAGCTGCACGTTGATATAATGGTAGAAATGGCGATTTATGTACGCCTCCTCGTGCAGCTCAGGCGCCTGGATCCTGATATGAGCGCCATCGATGGCGCCCACGATGCCGGGAAAACCTCCAACAGCATAAAAGTCGGTCATGCAGTCCGGCACCTCATCCTGTGAAGGCCAGCTGTAAAGCAAGAAGCCTGTTTCACTTCTGGTGCCCATATTCATCACTCACACTGCAGACAAGCACGTGAGGCACGACCACGTAATTAAATTCCGCACTGATGCTCGAGCGCGGCACGATTTTGTTGTTGAACAGCATATATGACGCAAAACCCGACCAGGCGCACAAGCGCTATTATGAACCTAACTTACTTAGCCGCTGTGTTCGATCAAAGCATTATAAATATATTCAACGGTAGAAATAAAGCGGTAACCGCATGAGGTGACAATCCCTGGCGATGCGTCGCGAGACGACACCAATGTCTGTCATTGCCGCCGGCGTACAACGCACAGGGCATCGGAACGACGAGACTCAGCGACAGAGAGGCATGTTTTCAGCGTTGGTTTGTTACCACCGCCTCATCGGTCAAGGGAAGTACAGTTACGCTATGTACTGATTCCATCTCTAAACAGCACGTTGTACGGTAACACAGTGATGAAATTTTCGGTAACGCATAAAGTTAAAAAAAGGTCATAGCGCAACGGTGCGTTACACTGTGATGCAGGCTTGCATTGCAAGCAGTGACTTTCTCCAGATTTTTTTTTCTGCTGCTATTCTACCAAGATTTTACACAACGTTTTCGCTGAGGTCATATATGCACGAGCAAGACGAAGTGAGCGTCTGAAGGTACGTTCTTCGCTTCAACCGGATAAGGAAAAAAAACTTCGCTCACAAAAAAAAAACCTAGAACGGAGGTTGAGTGCCCTAAAGCCTTCTGCGATTGGCTGCCTCGCGCGCTGCTCCTGGGCGGCACGCGCAATTTTCGAAAAACCTACAACCTGAGCGACAGCGACAAGTGGCAATGCTTTGGCGTTCATAAACGTTGGCATTGGGGGCCCCCAGCCCCCCGCGAGACGCGGCCTGCCCACCATGCAATTAGCGCTTTAACATACCTCAAAATGTTACTTCGTGTTGGCGAAAGTACGCTATGGGTCATTTTCATCACATTGAGCTCTGAATAAAGGTGTACGATTTAAAACACTGTGTTCTATTTCTTCCTGCTTGACTCTACTTGCCGAGGAATATCACAACAGGCAAAATGGGTGAAATGACAAAGACTGCTCTTACCGTATCCAGGCTGCGGCGCTCCTTTTAAATGCCAAGGATACTCTCCTGACTGCCCGGCTTGCCGTCGACTCGTGCACGCCGACTGTGTCCCCAGCCGTTATAAGGAAGCCTCCAGTGGCACACAATTCTAGCGCAAGAAGCACCTGGCACTGTGCGGATAGTGCGCGGCAGCGATTAGTTGGGTGAGCAATGTCCTCATACAGCAGCTCGGTTAAATAAGCTATGCCGGCCCGACCGAAGCGGAAACGTCGCTGTAGCTCTTGCTCGCTATAAACGTCCAAGGGGTTGGTTGTGTCCTTGAAAACACGCTCACGCTGCAGGTGGAGGTCCGCGAGGAGCAGCAGGCGATATTGACGCTCTGCAGCTATTCTTCGCCAAGAAAACGTGAACTGAAGCCAGAAAGCACCAAGCCGGCCGTGGAAAGCACACCAATGTAGTACATGAGTAACACTGAACACAGCACCGACACACCACGCGAACCACGCCGAACACAAGCGTACCATCATACATACACCCAGTGACCATCGCTATAGTTCCACGTCCCCCCAAAACACAGCGATGGCTTTTAGTTCAGTTTCAGTTATTTTGAAAAGCCGCCGAGGAGTGGCGCGCACATCCTTGGCTGAAACGTCGAATGAGAAGTGCGCTTTGCAATCAACGCAGGTACAAAAAAAAAAAAACGCGTGACACAGTTGGGTAAGCAAAGTCGTTACTTCTATGATGTTACCACCTTGCGGTGAAAGCTTGCGGCAAAATGCCATCATCACTACGCAGCTCATTCATAGCTTTCGGCCAGGCATTCTAGTTTGTATCGGTTGGCTCCAGATTTCCCTATGGTACCTATGGCCTAAGTCGCTTGCACGAAACGTTTAGTGCGCTTTAAGACTGCGGTGTAATCTTCATTAAGACTGCGCTTAAAACACCGCACAGGCCGTCTTAACCGCAGTTTTTAACAAGATTCAACATGGCTCCAGAGGGACTGCTACAGTTGGGTGCACATGCTGGACGTCTTGGAGCGTGGAAAACGTGCAACTAATTTTTTTTTTTTTTTTTTACCCCTTTGTGTTGATTTGGAGGTCGAACGCGACCTCTCGGAACTATTTCCTAGGTAATCGTGTCGGCGTTGCTCTTCGAACAGCCATGCAAGTCGCGCTGCTGCGGTTTCGTCTGTTTGAGGTGAGCTTGATCATTTTCTTCGCGGCCTCCAGTCAAGCTCTTCGTTACAGTTTTGTTTGTGCTATTATACTGGGCGATACAAGATAACAGAGTTCGTGTGTTTTCGAAGCAATTGCTTGGTTGTTGTAGTTGCGACGCACATACTTTTTTCGTTTTCCCTGCTTATGTAGTGGTGCCTTACTAGAAGACCCTACATCCCACGGGTGTCTCTAGCGGTTTGCTAACGTTAAACTCGTCACGACCTGTCGATTGAAACCTCGCATGCCCCGTCCCACCTACTAATCGCCCAAACCGTTTCTTTCCGTTCACTGCATCAATTGGGCGTTGTTACGACCGTGCATCATCCGCACTTGCGCGCTCTAGTGTTCGCCTGTGGGCATGGATAAGTGCTGTGGATATGTGCTGTTGGTACAAGGGCGCTAATTGAGCCTGTTTCCAGGAATCGTTTTGTGTAAGCCTGTTTTGCTTTGTGGACACCCTGCAAATGCCAAATTGACCCTGTCAAGAGAACGTCTAGAAAAACACAAAGAAATGTCCCCCTGCGGGAAATAGCCGGAAGTGCTTTCGTTCAATTGTTCACCCTTCCCGTCGAGAAGTGCTATCGTCCAGTGAGGAATGCCTACTGTCCAAAGGAGACGACAGAGTGACACGTCCGCTGACGTACAGGACAAGAAAGGAGCAAGGTGATTACGGCCATTAGAGGATTTCCTGGGAATGCAGGAAAGATTTGCAATTGTTGAAATGGGACAATGCTGGGAGCCGTATGCGGCGCGCACGTGCACTTGGGTTTCTGAGAAGTAAATCCACTTGCCGGAACCAGCCTATCGATTCTTGGCTGAAGAATAGAAATGTACCTCCTCGCCGTTCCCAAGCTTTTCCCGCCAACAAGTGACCAGGCCCAACGAAACAATGCCGGGCCAGTCAGTGCTTCAGACCATCAGTGCAGTGATGTGTTCGATTGGATGCCGATATCTGAGGGGCGTGCCCTGGATTTGGTTGGTCAGCATCTTCAGAGAGGGGCTGGACATAGGGGGTTTTAAGGACTCTGCAGAGCACGAAATGGCGCTCTGAGCCCTGGGTAAACGGCTCATCCAGTCGCTTCTCGCTATGAACTCTTAACGCTTGCCATTTTGTTAATATACCCTTCTTTTTCATGTAAATAATCCTGTAAATAAATAAGTCTTCTCAAAGTGCCATTAAACCTGCTTGTATATATTTTACCAACTTCGAAGATTCAATCCTTCATCAACCCCGAGTCTCTGCACGCTACCAAGTGAAGGCCGGGTCGACATAGCCCCAGCGTCACGACAACTGGTGACCAGCGTTGGGATCTGGATCCACAAGCTACAACATCTGGTGATTGGAGGTGGATCAGAATCTACAAGCCACAACATCTGGTGATCGGAGGTGGCATCTCAAGCAACAAGCAGGAGCAACAATCGGCCAACAAGAGAGCAGCTCGGAACATCGATCGCATGTATGGGTGAGTGCTTGGCTTTTCTTCTGATGTGGACCGGGTTCTAGAACAGGGTTAGATTTTAGAACTGGTAAAGAGAGTGCGGAAACGCCTTTAGGTTTGGTAGTTTGCACAGTTGTTTTGGAAGTAGCCGACACTCGGAGCGATCATGGACCTACAAAAGCTGCAGAAACCGGACCTGTTGCTATTGTGTGAGGAATTGGGAATTGATATAAGTGGTTTGTCACGAAAACACTTGATTTTAAAGGCAATCACTGATTTGGGAGCCGATGATGAGGAGCTCAGTGAAGCATAGAACCTCATCGAACAAAAAAAGGAGGAGCAGCTCATACAGCAGAAAGAGCGAGAAAAAGAGGAAAAGAGGCGGGAGCGAGAAATTGAGAGAGAAGCAAAAAGGCTGGAGCTAGAAATTGAGCTCCGGAAATTAGAAGTAGAGTTGAGCAAGAGGTCGGGCAATTGTCCCCAGCTAGCGGTACCTCTTCTCAACAAGGAGGCAGATTTCAAGATGTCAAAGTACATGCAGCCATATGTGATATCAGGGGATATCGGTCTGTATCTGGCTAACTTTGAGCGAACTTGCGAAAAACTGTCCTTCCAGCGAGACACGTGGTCTCGGAGATTATTGACGGTTCTGCCCTGCGAGGCAGCGGAGGTTGTCGCGCGGCTAAGCAAGGAGGACGCGGACAACTACGAGAAGGCCAAGGCTTGCCTTCTGATTTTCGGAGACAGAGATGTGCAGGCCTTAAAACGTTCAAAGGCGCGAGAACTAGCTACACTGCTCATTCCAGAAAAATCCACAGCGGAGGAAACGGCAGTTAAAACAGTGGTAAATGCGGAAGATAGCAGGTCAGAAAACTTTGAGAGCGAGGCATCTCAGATAAGTCAACTTGAAAGTGAGCTTGATGAGATGCGGAATGAGGACGTTCTTGACAGTAACCTCTTGCCGCCAGTGTCTAGTAATCTCACGAGACTTTTAAGTGGAACCCGAGAGGACTTAGCTATGGAGCAAGCCGTGGTAAATCTAACGTTAAACCTTCCCGAGGAGATGGGGGACAACTTGATTTGCCTCAGCGGAAAAGGAAGCAACGCTCAGGAGCTTCTCAAAAAGACGGAGCAGAGAGGAGTCCCAGCTGTCCGATCTGGGCGAAATAATAACAGAGTTTGAGGCCTGCTTCGTGGACAGGCCAGGCAGGACTGATTTGACTGAACACGATATTGAGCTGACTTCAGACGTGCCAGTGCGATCAAGGTGCTACCGATTTTCTCCAAGGCAAAGAGAAATTCTGGATAGCGAAGTAACTCGCATGCTGGAATTGGGAGTAATAAAACCCTCGGAAAGCGATTATGCTTCGCCTATGATCTTAGTAGAAGCTCCAGGTAAAGACCCTAGGCCTGTGGTAGACTACCGAAAGCTAAATTCTCTCACCAGGGATCAAGTGTATCCTATTCCGAATATTGAGGAGAGAGTAGAACAGGTCAGTAGAGCGGCATATGTGACTACGCTGGACCTTACTCGAGGATACTGGCAAGTACCGCTCACTGAACGCGCCAGCAGATATGCGGCTTTCGTCACTCCGACGGGCAGCTACCAGCCAACAATGATGAGTTTCGGGCTCAAAAGGGCTCCATTTTGTTTTTCCCGACTCATGGATAGGGTTTTAAAGGGGTGTGAAACATTCGCGGTGCCTTATTTAGATGACATTGCGGTTTTTTCCGACTCATGGGCGGACCATATGGTACATCTAAGA
The DNA here is from genome assembly GCF_055883805.1 of Amblyomma maculatum. NCBI lineage: Eukaryota > Metazoa > Arthropoda > Arachnida > Ixodida > Ixodidae > Amblyomma > Amblyomma maculatum. Next base: position 698,234 of record NW_028146754.1, on the reverse strand, counting down.
GCTGTACTGAGCCTTTTGCGTCAAGCTGGACTAACCGTAAAGGCCGAGAAATGTTGCCTGGCAAGGGCGACCGTGGACTACTTGGGTCACAATGTAGGTCAAGGTTTCAGGAAACCCAGCGAGATTAAGATTTCTGCGGTAGCAGACTACCCGCGGCCGAGCACGAAGACGGAAATTCGAGCATTCCTGGGTCTGACGGGATACTACAATCACTACATCCCTAACTATTCAGCTTTGGCTAGCCCTCTGACCGACGCTCTCCGCAGGACAGAACCGACAAATGTAGTCTGGGACGAACAAAAGGAAGCCTCCTTCGTAAACCTGAAGGCTGTGCTGATTAGCTGTCCGGTATTGCGAGCTCCAGACTATGACCAAGAATTCACGGTCCAGTGTGATGCAAGTGGTCGAGGGCTAGGCGCTGTTCTCTGCCAGAGAGATGACGACGGTAATGAGCACCCCGTGCTCTACCTGAGCAGAAAACTGAGTTCTAGAGAGAGGGCTTATTGCGCGTCAGAGGAAGAGTGCGCTTGGATTGTATGGGCCATTCAAAAATTGCAGTGCTATCTTGGAGGGGCCAAATTCACCGTAGAGACGGACCATTGTCCCCTGGCTTGGCTGCAAACTGCGACATCGAAGAACAGTCGCCTTCTTAGGTGGAGCTTGATTTTAAAGCAGTACAATTTTGAAATAAGATGCAAAAAGGGGAAGTTAAATGGGAATGCGGACGCGCTTAGCCGCTGTTTCTAAGCGGTCCGAGGTGTTCCTCGCCATGTATCCAAATTGATACTCAGGTTCTTTTTTTTTTTTCGGGCGCTTGAATATATGTGACTATGTAAAGCAGCACGTTTGGTTTTCGAGGCATACGTGGGTCCTGAACGTCTTGAGAGTGGGCTTTTCTGGAACAACAATGGCAGCTTTCTTTTAACCTGGTCTCTTCAGACGGGAGCCGAGTGCTTGCTTGGACATGTGGTTGAGTTTCAGACAGCTCGAGCAATTTGGCCTACGACAATCAAGACAACGCGACAAGCAACAGCGAGCTTCAAGCGTTCATGTGCAGGCCATTAAGTCGTCTCTTCATGCAGCAGCTGCGACTGCTGCCCTCCGAGACTCTTCTGGCGGGGGAGGAGCCTGTTACGACCGTGCATCATCCGCACTTGCGCGCTATATTGTTCACCTGTGGGCATGGATAAGTGCTGTGGATATGTGCTGTTGGTACAAGGGCGCTAAGTGAGCCTGTTTCCAGGAATCCTTTTGTGTAAGCCTGTTTTGCTTTGTGGACACCCTGCAAATGCCAAATTGACCCTGTCAAGAGAACGTCTAGAAAAACACAAAGAAATGTCCCCCTGCGGGAAATAGCCAGAAGTGCTTTCGTTCAATTGTTCACCCTTCCCGTCGAGAAGTGCTATCGTCCAGTGAGGAATGCCTACTGTCCAAAGGAGACGACAGAGTGACACGTCCGCTGACGTACAGGACAAGAAAGGAGCAAGGTGATTACGGCCATTAGAGGATTTCCTGGGAATGCAGGAAAGATTTGCAATTGTTGGAAAGGGACAATGCTGGGAGCCGTATGCGGCGCGCACGTGCACTTGGGTTTCTGAGAAGTAAATCCACTTGCCGGAACCAGCCTATCGATTCTTGGCTGAAGAATAGAAATGTACCTCCTCGCCGTTCCCAAGCTTTTCCCGCCAACAAGTGACCAGGCCTAACGAAACAATGCCGGGCCAGTCAGTGCTTCAGACCATCAGTGCAGTGATGTGTTCGACTGGATGCCGATATCTGAGGGGCGTGCCCTGGATTTGGTTGGTCAGCATCTTCAGAGAGGGGCTGGACATAGGGGGTTTTAAGGACGCTGCAGAGCACGAAATGGCGCTCTGAGCCCTGGGTAAACGGCTTATCCAGTCGCTTCTCGCTATGAACTCTTAACGCTTGCCATTTTGTTAATATACCCTTCTTTTTCATGTAAATAATCCTGTAAATAAGTCGTCTCAAAGTGCCATTAAACCTGCTTGTATATATTTTACCAACTTCGAAGATTCAATCCTTCATCAACCCCGAGTCTCTGCACGCTACCAAGTGAAGGCCGGGTCGACATAGCCCCAGCGTCACGACAGCGTGCAGCTCAAACAAGCGTTCGTACCACATGTATGTTGGTAATCGAGAGCAGTAGAAATGTTTGTCACAAGTGAAACACCTACGTCTTGTTTCCAGCTGCCCTTCTCTTGAGCATGGGCCTGGCCTGAATACATAAAACCTCTGGGAGGCTTCCACGGCGTCGTGGGTGCCATTCATTGCACTCTCTTCAAGATCCCAGTGCTGGGCTGCACCAGGGAGCGTGCACAAACTCGTTTTCGTCAGTGCTTCAGTGGTGTTGTGTTGGTAAAACGCCGCTTGTTCTGCCATTTCGAGTAGCAACTCGCAAGCAGCCCGTCGCTGATTGATTGAAATTAGGCTCACTCACTGCTTTTGGTGTCAGCACTGTGTGCTCATTGTGTGGTGCCGGGACGTTCACATTGTCACCAGGAGTGAGACCCACTGCCAATTGTTTTGATTGATCTTGTTTGCTTGGTGTCGGCCCTGCCAGACCCACTGCTTTTGGTGTCAGCGCTGTGTGCTCATTGTGTGGTGCGACGCTTACATTGTCCCCAGAAGTGAGACCCACTGCAAATTGTTTTGATTGCTCCCGTGTGCTTGGTGTCGCCCCTGTCAGCTTTGTGTGGTACCAAAATGTTCACTGTCAACACATGTGAAGCCGCAGCTGGCAACATTGGATTTTTCACATATCTAGCAAAGCTTGCAGGGTATCGTATCATGCTGCACCATATTTATGCATTCACTGTAATGGAGACAAACGGTGCGGTCCTGAAGGGCCAATGTCATTCACAAGAGCACAGATGTTTGCAAAGTGTTTATGCAATTAAAAGGGCATAGTACATTCATTCATTTATAGCAAAGTGTTTGCACACTATTTAAAATGCATAACTGTAATTGAACCATTTGAAGCACTTTTATTAGCCTGTAGAGTTCACATGCTCACATTCCCGTATCTATAGTGAGCAATGTGCTATGAGTACAGATACTACCTGTTGCTGGAAACAGACACATCATGCATTCGCCAGGAATGTGAAAGAAGAATATTTCTAACTCCCTTGAATACCCTGTACACTGTCTCGAACACTATTTTCTTAGGCTGAGTGCAACTGTGAACCATGGCTTGTCCTTTATGTATTATATCATAGTGTTGCCGAAAAAGGGTAGATAAGGGGCACGTAATGGCACACACATGATCGGCTTGGTTTGATTAGTGGCATTTTACGTATCACAGCCACACAGGCTATTACAGACGTTATAGTGGAGACCCAAAAAAATTTCGTCCACCGGGGGGCTTTCCCGTGCACTCACGTCACACAACACACAGGCAGCACACATGAGTGAAATGACGAGTCATCACTAGCTTTGAGAGTATTGTGGTGTTTTCAATGTATGTATGTATGTATGTATGTATGTATGTATGTATGTATGTATGTATGTATGTATGTATGTATGTATGTATGTATGTATGTATGTATGTATGTATGTATGTATGTATGTACGTATGTATGTATGTATGTATGTATGTGTATATATATATGTGTGTGTGTGTGTGTGTGTGTGTGTGTGTGTGTGTGCATAAACTTGTTTTCATCACAGTCATATGGACAGTGAAAGAATGAGATAGCTGAAGTGTAAATTATTACATAGCTTGAAAAGCACACTACCTGCCCATGCGCAACTGCCACCTGTATATGTGGCGTACAGAACAGTACCACATGAACGGATGTGTAATCTTATATTTTCATGAGTACGAACTACCCTTGAACAGAACCTTAGAGAAATGGAAAAATATACTTACTTGATTAGAAATGTAAATGATTATAGTGGTCATTTCAAAAAAATTCATCTATGCCATTAATGATCTGAAATTTGTCACCAGATGCCTCTCTCTAATAATGAACGCTGCTTTAGGTACTATTTCATGTCACAGTATTAATGAGAAAGTATTACTTTGCTATGTTCACAGATTTCTGTCCGCAGGCCGTGTCAGCAAAATCATGTCCGCAGCAGTTGTTTGCTGTAATTGCAGTAATTGTGAAGTGGTAGAGGTTAATGAGTGGTGTCAATCGATAGAGGGTGACGTAATGTTGCCGGAAAAACAGTTACGCCAATAAATTCATTATTTAATTAATTATAGGCAAAAAAATGGTAAAACTTCTTTGCTGCAGCTATGATTTCCTTGTGGGGTTTTAACATCTCAAAGCGACTGAGGCTGAAGTGAAAGAAAAAGAAAAAAAAATCTTCAGTATGTATTTATCAGCCTGATAAATACATACTGATAAATAAATACATTCTGATAAAAAATACATTCTGACTGATGAATGCATACTGAAGATTTTCTTTTTTTTTCTTTCACTTCATGACCCACTTTCTTCTCACCCATCCTCTCTTCCCCACTCCTTCACACCTACTTTCTTTGCACCCACTTTCCCCTCCCCAGCTTTTCTTCTTCAGAAGCAAAAGCGTATTTAAACCCCAACCAGTGATGATCACTGTGCCCATACGAAGACATGTCCACCTGTCGAAACGTTGGCTCATCTGCGAACTGAGGCGTACCCCATTTACCCTTGTTCAGTTCTTCTACTCTCACCGTGACACACTAACAAAAACAATCATATTCTCAAAGCGTATGGGCAGATGATGTAAACACTGGATGGGTGCTTGAATGAGAACTTGGTCTGTTCGTTAATTTTCAGGTGAAAGCCTTTCTAGTCTCACAGTGCATTGGCAGAAAGTGACCATCAGATGTGACCGGCGGAGCCATCATCAGGAAGTGTCCGCCATGTGAAGACAGAGGAAAAGAAAAAAATGATAGTGATAGGGAATTACGGAAGTTACAATAGAGATTGGTACATGTTGAAATTTTAATGGCCCGCATGTCTAACGACTTGTAACAGCAATTGATTAGAAATGACTAAATATGCTTAGTAATGAGAAGTAATGACTACATTGACTTGTAGCAACTGCAATTGATTAGAAATGACTAAAAATGCTTAAAAATGACTTCTAATGATTTAAATGCCTTGAAATGAGCAGTAGGCTGAACGACTTGTAACAACTACAATTACAAATGACTAAAAATACCTAATCATTAGTTGTAATGACTACTAATGACTTGTGATGGCCAATATGTCTAACGGTGACTTTAATGCCTGCAATCAAATAGGCATGACTAAAAATGCTTAGCAATGAGAAGCAATCGATGACTTCTAATCACTTGTGATGACTATAATTGATTAGAAATGAATGCTACTACTACTAGGCTTTTGCTGTTTACCTCGTATAAGTTGTCTTAAGCAACCATGCAATTTTTTCTTTACATTATTTCGAAAACACCTCATGTTTACGCCCCAAGGTAGCGCATGCTGGTTAAAACAATGTTGCATATGTTGCGTTCCAATTAACTTAGGTGCTTGCCTCTCCATTACATGCAAAAATGATACGGATTTGTTTTCACTAATGCTTTGCATGCAGCACAGTGCAAACTCGTTACCATTATGTTGTGTTTTCACGAGAGGCCAGTGTTTGTGGCAGCTAGATGTCCTGCATTATGATCGTTTTCAAGATCTTGTTCCCTAAAGACATATTTAAATAGAATGATGGTGGCCTTGGGCACTCAGGCACTTGTGTTTCCCTGCCAATTGAAATGGATGATGTTCATAGTAAACAATTAAAACAACGTTGGTAAAAGCCATTCCTTGCAATACATTCATGGGAATGAGTTCTATAGCAGCCATAACCAATGAGGAAAACTGTAATATGTCAACTTCATCATGAAAACTTCTCGCAAATAAAGTAAATTTGCATTTGCAAATACTGCCTCACTTTCCAAAACTTGCTGCAAAGAAAAGAAATTCTTGCATAAAACCAAACTAAAATATAATCTTTATTAACACTTGAATGAAGTTCAGGAACAATAAGTGCTGTAATGTAATTGCAAGAAGAAACTATTTGCATTACAATGCTACAGTTTGTGCTTGAAGACTCCCTTTATTTGCTTTGTGTGGCTTCAATGTGCTAATTCCCTGAAAGCTTCTGCAGCTTACTATGAACACGCAGCAGAGGGTGCTCAATGATGCTAGTGATTTCAAGCAGTCATTATACATTTGTGCATCTGACACAGTCCTCAATAGAGCATGGATACACAGATGGAAAACATGATGCATGCGTACAAAACAAATTGAGCATGGAGTATGTGGAACAGGCCACTGAATGTTTTATTTAGTACAAGGAAATAATCCTGCTACGTGTTCATCAATGATACTCAATGTGTTTTCTGTTACATACCTCAAGACTGCCTCATAAGATCTGTCCACGATGCTGTCAACAGACACAATGCTGTAACCTTCTGGAATGAGTGTGACATTTCTATGAATGCTTTCCTTGGAATGCTTTATACTCATCTGACTGAGCATTCACAGAGTGCAGCAGTCTTCCTGTCATTAAAAAAAAAAGGTATATATCTGTGTGTGGCCTTGCATTGCCCTCGTTTTCAGTGAACTTTGTATTGCTGCTCACGACAAAACGCTTTGGGACTGCTGCAAACAATCACACTTTCAGAAATGTTTCGTCCTTAGTGGAGAATTTGTTAGTCTTTTTAGGCCACGGCACTAAAGACTTTCTACACAAAGCTGCTCATGTTTTGAATAGTTTTTACAAATACAGTACCATTTCTCAATTTAAAGTATGAAATTGCACACAATGTTTCCATGTATTTCATGAAGCTTTCAATTTTCACACATATTCACGAAGGCCTGAAATTCCAGCCAAGGGGCCAAAAATGCATAGTCACATGACACCGCTCACTAAAAATCGCTTATGCACTTCTGTCATCACGTTTTTTTTTTATGTGCTGTTCTGTATATGCATGTGTATGTCCTGTTCACAAATGTGATGCACCACCTAATCGGCCGACGGCTATTCCTATTTCTGAGGGGATGTGTCGCTGCCTATTATTCTTAGTCAAGATCAAGCAACACAATCAATTAATAAATCCTTTGTTAGTTATCAAACTAGACTGCTTTCTGCAGCATGACACACCATCCGCGATTGCTATTATGACAAACCACTAAGATTGGGCCAGCCAAAACAAAGTCAAAAGCGATGTTATCGAAGCTTCTCACAAAGAACCTATTTGTACTTAAACAGGGAAAAAAATTGCAGCAAATCTGTGCTGCACATTGTAGAAATTAAGGAAATAAAAAATAAAATATAGCAAAAGTCGTCACTAGTGCAAACTTGCTCTGTGCGTTTCTTTTCCTGCGTTTTCCTCACATGAAGATAAAAAAAAAAAACACTTTTTTGCCATTTGTGCGTTATTTGTAGCGTGTTTGTTACGACAAACACGCTACAAGTGCAGCGGTGGCGTAGCGGTAGAACATCCGCCTCGCATGCAAGAGGATCGGGGTTCAAATCCCGGTGCCGCGCAATTCTCCACCGGATGAAAAAAAAAAAATCCGCGTGTCGATGGAATTGCATACACAGGTTTGGGGTGCGACCTGATGCCGGTGAACACCTCCGGCAACGCACTCCCTCACCAGAACAGGAGTTGGCCACCCTGGTGCACTAATGGTGCAGTAATGATAAGTTCCATAAAACCACAAAACCCCGGCCCTCAGTCACCAGCGGCTGCGGAACAACTGACCACGGCGGCGGTTAGACCTGTGACGCAGCAGGGGGTGCTAAGAAAGCCTGGCTCCGCTGGACAGGCCGCCATTGGAAACTGACCCCGGCAACGTTTAATGCTAGAACCCTAGCTAGTGAAGCTAGTTCAGCAGTGCTGTTACAGGAACTAGAGGGCATGAAATGGGATGTCATAGGGCTTAGTGAGGTTAGGAGGCAGAATGCGGCATATACTGTACTGAAGGATGGGCATGTACTGTGTTATCGAGGTTTACCAGAGAGGCGACAACTAGGAGTAGGTTTCCTTGTCAATAAGTATATAGCGGGTAATATAGATGAATTCTATAGTAATAATGAGAGGGTTGCAGGCATCGCAATTACACTTAATAAGCGGTATAAACTGAAGGTTGTACAGGCCTATGCACCTACATGTAGTTATGAATACCAGGCCGTTGAAGGCTTCTATGAAGATGTAGAATCGGCAATGCGAAAAGTAAAGACGCAGTATACTGTACTAATGAGTGACTTCAATGCCAAGGTAGGGAAAAAACAGGCAGGAGAAGAGCAGTAGGTGACTATGACGTTGGTTCTAGGAATAGCAGGGGGGAGTTACTAGTTGAGTTTGCAGAGCGCAATAACTTACGAATCATGAATACCTTCTTCAGCAAACGGAAAAACAGGAAATGGACATGGAAAAGTCCTAACGGAGAGACTAAAAATGAAATCGACTTCATAATGTGTTCAACCCCCGCCATTATGCAAGATGTAGAGGTAATCGGGAAAGTGCGATGCAGTGACCACAGGATGGTGAGGCTCCGAATTCGCCTAAATCTGAAGAAGGAACGCAACATATTAGTAAGAAAGAAACCAATTAACGAATTAGCGGTGAGGGGAAGGGCAGAAGAGTTCAGGATCTCGCTACAGAATAGGTATTCAGCTCTAACTGAGGATGGCGACATTACGCTAGAGTCAAGGAACAATAATTTCAGAGATATCATTACTGAGTGCGTGGTAGAAGCAGGCGGTAGGATAGTTAGAGAGGATACCGGTAAGCTGTCTAAGGAGACGAAAGATTTGATTGAGAAACGCCAGAGTATGAAAGCTTCCAATCCAACAGACCGGATCGAAATGGCCGAGATATCAAAGCTAATCAATAAGTGCAAGGCGGCCGATATAAGGAAGTATAACATGGAGAAAATTGAGCATGCTGTAAAGAACGGGGGAAGCCTTAAAGCGGTAAAGATATTGGGCATAGGCAAAAACAAGATGTATGCGATAAGGGATAAGGCGGGCAACGTCATCACTAATATGGAAAAGATAGTCAAAGTAGCCGAGGAGTTCTATACAGATCTCTACAGGAGCCAAAGTAGTCAGGACCGCAATGAGATTGGCGGTAGGGAAAAACAGTTAGACGTTCCACCAGTGACGAAGGACGAGGTCAAGAAAGCACTAGAAACTATGAAAAGGGGGAAATCAGCTGAAGAAGATCAGATAACTACAGATTTGCTGAAGGACGGGGGGGGGGGGGGGGGGTATCGTGCTAGAAAATCTGTCCACCCTGTATACGCAGTGCCTGGTGTCATCGACGGTACCGGAACCATGAAAGAATGCAAACATTATCCTCATTCACAAGAAAGGGGACTCTAAGGACCTTAAAATTACAGACCAATCAGCTTACTGTCTGTTACGTATAAAGTATTTACTAAGGTAATCGCTAATAGAATCAGGACAACCTTAGAGTGCAACCAAGCCAAGGATCAAGCAGGGTTTCGGAAACGGTACTCTACTATCGATCATATCCATACCATCAATCAGGTGATAGAAAAATGCTAGGAATATAACCAACCCTTATACATAGCATTCATTGATTACGAAAAAGCATTTGACTCAGTTGAAACCTCGGCGGTGATGCTGGCACTGCGAAATCAGGGAGTAGACGAGCCGTACGTGAAAGTGCTGGAAGATATATATAGTGGCTGAACAGCAACCATAGTTCTGTATAAAGAAAGTAACAAAATCCCCATACAGAAAGGTGTTAGGCAAGGAGACACAATCTCCCCAGTACTATTCAAAGCTTGTTTAGAGGAAGTATTCAGAGACTTGGAATGGGAGCAGTTAGGGATAAGGGTAGATGGAGAATACCTCAGTAATCTGCGATTTGCTGATGACTTTGCCTTGCTAAGCAACTCGGGGGATGAACTGCAAATAATGATTGATAACCTAGACAGGAAAAGTAGACAGGTAGGCTTGAAAATCAATATGCAGAAGACTAAGGTCATGTTCAACAGCCTCGGGAAGGAACAGCAGTTTATATTAGGTAGCGAAATACTGGAAGTAGAAGGCGAATATGTCTACTTAGGACAGGTAGTAACCGCAGATCGGGACCATGAAAAGGAAATAACAAGAAGAATAAGATTGGGATGGAGCGCATTTGGCAAGCACTCGCAGATTATGACTAGCAGCTTACCGGTATCGCTCAAGAGGAAAGTATACAACAGTTGCATCTTGCCTGTACTCACCTATGGGGCTGAAACGTGGAGGCTAACCAAGAGAGTTCTACTTAAGTTGAGGACAACCCAGAGGGCTATGGAACGAAAAATAGTAGGAGTAACATTAAGAGATAGAAAGCGTGCAGAGTGGGTCAGAGAAATAACTCAAGTTGCCGACATTCTAGTAGAAATTAAGAAGAAATGGACATGGGCAGGACATGTAGTGCGAAGAGAGAATAACGGATGGTCGCTGCGGGTAACAAACTGGATTCCAAGGGAGGGAAAGCGTAGCAGGGGGCGGCAGAAAGTTAGGTGGGCGGATGAGATTAAGAAGCTCGCAGGGGTCAAGTGTATGCAGCTAGCACAGAACCGGGTTAGGTGGAGAAATATGGGAGAGGCCTTCACCCTGCAGGGGGTATAATCAGGCTGATCACATATGAAAGTCAAATTTAGAAAAAATGCCTGTCTTTCATAAAAAGTCCACATGAATTCTGAAGAAACCATGCTGCTACGTCCCACTGCTTCTTGTCCCGGGAGAAAGGTTGCCTCGTTTCTATTTGTCAGTACAGACCACGGCAACGGGGAGTCTCCAGATATGGCCTACTGAAGCAACAAGAAGACTGCATATGCTTACGAGAACACTAGTCAGAACAGAAGGAAGAAAGTTCTTTTAAATAATAAAAAAATGCAAATGCCAAATGCACAAGTAAAAGAAACATACGAAGTGTATTTCATATGATTGCTGAGTAACAGCATCAAAGCAAAGCCTAGAATCAAAAATGTAGTCCAGCTCTTAGGAATAATACAACGTGCTTCTGCACAAAATTCTCTTGCATCGTGAAAGATTCGGTGATATTTGCAAGGCGTTACATTTATCTGTTACGCATACGTATGGTACTAAAGAAATACATTACTCTCTCTGAAGTCAACCACCACATCACCGTGTATCAAAATATTTCATTAGTTTGCGAAATATCTGTACGCAATGTTGGAAATATCTTTCACCACCGAAAACGGTAGCAAAGAACACCATAATTTAATTTGCCCATGTTTGTTTGTGTGGGCAAAGCAAATGTAGTTGCTGCAGCTTTTATTGATTTCATTGTAGCCAGCACAGCATCATTTGCCGCTATAATAAGCGTGGCGAACACAATGTAAGCCCACACAATTGAGGTGAGCTGGCTTAGAGCTAGTTTACATTCTATACCTCTAATTATCAAAAATTCAAACTGATCACTTTTTCAAATACATTGATAAACTCGGGTAAACATAACTGAGTTTTCAAAACATCAATTATCTCTCCGACAGAACCCTCAAAATACAATTGGATTATTCTGAAATAAACATCAGCGCGGCGAACAGCCATTCGGCACTTCCATGCGCTATGTAAGCTTAAGAGCATTATCATATATTACAGAACACTGTCATTGTTTTCCACAGCCAAGAATCAAATGCCATGGGCGTTTAACGGGACATCTTTGAGCGAAGTTTACTGCAGGAGAACCCAATCGCAACCATCTATATACACTTGTTCAACAGCCTCTGGCTACACCCCAGGCACAGGGAGAGAGAGACATTTATTTAGATCAGGAGTGAAATATTGTGCCCAAGATGCTCAGTCGCCTCAGTTAAGGAAGCCGTGGACCCGAGCCATCTCCCGAATCTGGTTGACCACACTAAGCTGATCATCCAGGATGGGGCTTGACAGCTAAGTCTCCCACTGCTCTTCGCTTAAGTCTATGGTAGTTATAGTACCACTTCGTTCTTTGAATTAAATCGCATTCATATTTGTATGATGTAGGAGAGATTCTTTGTAGTAGCCCCGCCGGGATGGCGACTGTTTAGGGCGCTCGACTATTGTGCCCAAGGACGCGGGATCGAATCACAGCCTCGGTGGCCACTTTTCGATGGAGGCGAAAAGCAAGGCGCTCGTGTGGTCTGTGATGTCAGTGCAAGTTAAAGATCCCAGGGTGGTCCAAATTTCCGGAGTCCTTCACTACCGCACCTCTCATAGACTGAGTCTCTTTGGGACAATAAAACCGAATACCAAACAAACCAGATTCTGTGCAGTAAGGTGCCGTGGACGTGGCGGTTTGTTTGGATTTTTCGTCCAAATTTCCGGAGTCCTTCACTACCGCACCTCTCATAGACTGAGTCTCTTTGGGACAATAAAACCGAATACCAAACAAACCAGATTCTGTGCAGTAAGGTGCCGTGGACGTGGCGGTTTGTTTGGATTTTTCGGAGGGGGACTGCTTCTTATCTGGTTAGTTTTTTATGGGGTGGGGAATGTTATCTTCTGTCAAGTCTTTAATGCTGAAGGATGTCAGTATATTTCTTGGGTACACCATCTGTTCTCCGAATCCCGCTGGAAGTTGCGCCAGGTAGCATATCATCGGGCTGAGGTTTTGGCGGCCTTGTTACCTTCCAAGTGGGTGCGTCCCGGAGTCCACATGATGTAGGTATCTTGGAGGTGGTGCGTTGTGGTGCAACGGAGGATCTGAAGTGCTATGCTTGAAATTCTTCCCTTTTTGTAGTTACTGCATGCAGACTGCGAATCAGTGAGAATGATGACATGTCCTTTGCTCGTCGAGATTGCTATGGCAATTGCGGCCTCTTCGGCTGTGTCAGTGTCATTTGCTGGAATAGTTGCAGACGTCTTTTCTGTAAATGTGAAATCGATGACGGTAATGGACTGGGTTTGTCTTCCCGGGTATTTTGCTGCATCAGTGAATCTCGTTGAACGATTTATTTTTCCGCCACGCATGCCTTTCAGGCAGAACACCAAAATGCAATTTAAAAAAACGTTCTCACACAGGCTGTACAGATATTCAGCTTACACGTTTACAATTTTACACCCATTTTGCGACTTTTTAACATTAACAGACTTTCACAGAGTTTGGCAAAGGATTAAATGCCAATAGGTAACAATAACTTACCAGGGGAGAAAATTGGCAGAATACGTCAATTTTTTTCTCCACAGACACTTGACCGCGCATTGAGGGAAGGTACGTGGAAGCAAAAATATTATTTTACTTGGCTGCTTGGATGCAGTCTTTCAATGGGATGTCCTGCAGAAGCCTAAACCAAGACTTGCCAATTACACCATACGCGGTTGCTGCCGGCCCATAATCAAGGGTGTATGTCATGTGACTTATTCATGTTGCTTTGCTCCGCAGTGTATGGAAAACGATAATGGCTGTGAGACAAGCGGATGTGGATACTCACTCCACGAGGGAGTATTTTATGGAAAGTGTCAACAATCTGTTCGCCACCTACAGTGTCCAAAGTGATAAACCTGAATAGATGCCAGTTTTGAGCGAGCTGGGTAACCTAAAGCGTTTCTGAAACTTTGTGAAGCATTACTTTTGCTAGAGTTCTTCGTGGTATTATACTTTGATTTGCCCACTGTAACGTTATTGTTTAGAAGAAATAAAGCAAAAAAAAAGAAAAGAGTAGGAGGTGCCGTAGTGAAGAGCTGAGGAGTAAATTAGGCCACCTGAACATGTATGATATAGAACAGGACCCGCACACATTTTCGTTTCCCCTACATCGAAACGTAGCCGCCGGCGTTCGGGTTCGACCCCGGATATCCCGGCACAGTACAGGGTACTTTAACCACTGTGCCACAGCGGTGGGGCTTACGCCTTTAAATGGTTTGGTATTTGGGAAAGGAGGTGGACTACATCCCTAGTACTTACAGAACGGCTACAGCTTCGGTGAGCGTCATAAACGTAAAGGTGCTGAAGTCGTCTTTCGGACCTACACCGTATAATAGAAATAACAGCATCCACATTTACTAGCAGACGGATGCTAGGTAGATAGCGACATGAGTTAACCCTCAACGCTGCCCGAAATATGCTTGCATTCCAATTTTGATGTGGACTTAATTTTCCAGCATGCTTTTCTCGATTCTGACTTCTGTCGACGGCGGTGCCTTTTCAATAGAGCAAGCTTTGTCCGCATCTCATAGAACTTCTGACATTTTACTAAAAGCTTTCCTGCGTTCGAAGCTGGGGGTCAAGATGAGCCAGCTGCATTATTGGAAACTAACTTTATCCATAAAAGATGTTCCCATAAACTAAAGACATGACATCGTATGTAACGATGTACAAAGAGTTTCCTCAGCCTCAGCCATATCGTGGTCCCGCTTTCAACGACAAACTTCATAATGAATTAATACATGACTAGATGAGCGCCATAATATATCAAGCTAATATGAACAATTAAACGACATAGTGGCTCCGGTTCCGCTAATTTTTGGGTTAGAAATTATGGCTGGATTTTTTGTATGCTCCCTGTTCACGCATTATTATGCGTGTATAAGGGAGCACGCAATGCGTGTAGAAAATATGGGGAGTAAATGATTGGTCTCATTTGTTGGGGTCTGTAGCGTCCGCTTAAGCACTCGTTTAATGAAGAACTTATTGCGGCGATGCTCGAGCAGTCGCACAAGACGTTTGTTTCAGTACGTTAACAAGTGGGCTGCTAAATCACTCGATCAGAAATGTATATCTTGGCTATAGGGACAGTTTCTCACGCAAACATCATTAACCTTTGGAATTCCGTAAGCAGCTTTTGCATTTCCGGCCTATTTACTCTAATTTTGCTAAAACCTGCGAACTTGATGCGAATAAACAGACTCGAGGAAATCGAACATCTTGCAGGCTTCAAACGCAGCCTGACATTTCAGGAACACCTTTATTTGGCATTGAGCCGAGGGTGTACACTCTATTAAAGCTTATGGCTCCTACTTTCAACGGGCCCAAACTGTTTATAAAAGTTATATGACTGTTTATAGGACTTTTCATACAAAACTCTGATTGAATTCTGGTTCCATTTATGTGAATACATTATTCGTCGCTCCAAACGATATCCTTAGGAAAGCAGCTCCTACGTCACCCCTTACTTTTATGGTTATTTGTATTTATGCTAAATGCATTTTTCGTGTAGCCGATGATACGATAATGTTCCCGACATTACTAGTGCACCATCCTTCGAATAAAATGCCTGCATTAGGCCTATCGAGCTGACCCTCGTCATGTACTACTGATCATGCGTTATCAACAACAGTCACAGCTGAAATATTAAAAGTTACGAGGGACTTTAGCGATTAATGTAATATAAGATGAAAGCCTGAGAAGTGCAATCTTGTATTGCGTTCCTGTCATCTGAACTTCCACATTTGAACACGTGCCAAAGAAAGCCACGCGACAGAAGCGATGGCGTACCATCCAAACGCACATTTGTCGGAGAAAGTGCCACAGATACTGCGCCTTTTCTCCAAAGTTTCTTGTCTAGCGTTCCTGCCATCTCTAATCCCAAACTTGAACTCGCGCCAAGGAACGCCACGCTGCAGCCGCCGTAAAAGCGGGACACATTATGTCCACGACAGTATGAGCCATTAAAGGTTTTCGCCCTAATTATAATTGGTTTACGGAAAGGAAAGGCGCCGTATCTATCACAGTTTTGCCGGAAAGTGTGTAATCAGAACGCCCCAAAAGCGGGACGCATTTTTTCCACGACAGCATGAGCCAATAAAGACTTTCGCCTTAAAAAAGAAGACTTGTAACGTCTTCGTAATACTTGTTTTTCCTAGAATTAAAGGCGTTCCACCTCCATTTTTTTTTTTGTAGATGATTTAAATCCTTAGCTTGGATGACCTTGACAGAAACATCGACAAAACGTTTCAAGTCTCTCAACACAGAGAAAGGGACAGGGTCATATATAGGTGGCTCCTAGACAGGCCAACCCTGGCTGCAGCCCTTCCCTCGCCCACGTCACTACTAACCATGTATAGCATGTTCTTCCTTTTCGAGTAATATGACCTCTGTTATTTGCCAATTTTTCCGCTTGCCTCTTCAACCTGCCCTTTTCGACCTTTCTAGCTCTCGTTGCGTTTTTATGTCGTCCGAATGTACGCCTGTACTACGCTGTCCTCATCCAACTTTCAATTCGGTCGAGACCACGTAGCATCAACCCCTCAAACAGTGAGCTGCTTCTTCTATCAGTTTGAATCGCGCCACTGAAAATCACTTACATATCGCGTTACCAGCTCATTACGTGCATGTTTCGTAACCATCTTCGCACTTGTAAATATTAGCCGCGAATTTGGCATTTATAAATTTAAACACGAATATTCTCGGAAAATTCGAGAGACCAGCAACAGCTACCGAGCCGCTAGAATACCCAACTTCATTCCGCTACTTTATCTACAGCTGACTACATTAAATGAAATCAAAGGCGAAAAAAAGACCTCAGGCATATGGCGCTGTCCTCTCGGTCCCACGATCATCAGCCCACCTGGTTTGAGTCAGCATGAGTTGATCCAAGAGCGCCCCAAAACCAAACAAAACAAATGCAAAACGAGCGGTCGTTAAGACCTTTCCGGGTATTATTAAGAATCGGCATTGGTTAAGAATGTTAGAATATAAATAAATAGCATCAAGAGGAAAGAAATGTAAAAAACATAGATAAATAAAAAAGCAGCTTACTAGTATCGCTCAAGAGGAAAGTATACAACAGCTGCATGTTACCTGTACTTACCTATGGGGCTGAAACGTGGAGGCTAACCAGGAGAGTTCTACTTAAGTTCAGGACAACCCAGAGGGCTATCGAATGAAAAATGGTAGGGGTAACATTAAGAGATATAAAGCGTGCAGAGTGGGTCAGAGAAATAACTCAAGTTACCGACATTCTAGTGGAAATTAAGAAGAAGAAACGGACATGGGCAAGACATGTAGTGCGAAGAGAGGATAACCGATGGTCGCTTAGGGTAACAAACTGGATTCCAAGGGAAGGAAAGCGTAGCAGGGTGCGGCAGAAAGTAAGGTGGGCGGATGAGATTAAGACGTTCGCAGGGGTCAAGTGGATGCAGCTAGCACTGAACCGGGTTAAGTGGAGAAATATGGGAGAGGCCTTCGCCCTGCAGTGGGTATACAGTCAGGCTGATAATGGTGATGATGATGTTGAATAAATAAATCATAAGCTACACCTGCCAAGCGTGACATTATCAGAAGGAAGAGCATTGAAGGGGGAACCAAAGTGAGAAGAACGAAACATGTTAAAACGACGCATAGAGCTTATGCTATTATAGACGGCTGGGGGACGTACACGTGCTGTGAAAAAATTGTAAACTTTACGCTCTATGCGACCACGTAATGAAATAAGTATGGTCAAAAGGAAATATATTCAAGACATTCTAATCTGTTCCCTTCAATATGCTTATTCTAATGATCGATATTTATGAATAAGATATGGTGCCTATTTTTTGTAACTCGATATTTAGGGCCGAAGAATATAATAATGCAATTTCACAGAAATTATGTGATGAAATTACTAGCGGTGCGTATGCTTTTTTGTTCTGGTTTATAGTTCTTTAACTTTCTTCATATAATGCTTACAGTGCCAACTTAAGGGAGACAAAATTAACAAACAAATGAAAACAATTTCCTGCTAAACTGCGCCTCGCCGATTTCACATATATACTAAAGTATCAGTTGGGATATATGTACAGGGTGTTTCACCTAAGACTTAACAAAACTTTTTCAAGATAGACAGGTGAAAATTTAATGCCGTTTTTTTTGGATGTGCTATATTAGGTGTCGATAAAATTCCAGAGCTCTAAAAGGTACTAATGAACTTATTATATAAGTAGAAAACTAATTACCATTTTATTTATACCAGCTAGGAGGTACTTTAAAATTCCAACATGAGCTGCCGGTGGGAGAATGCCAAATAATGTTTTGAACGACAGAAAAAGTACAGCTTTGATAAAAAGTTTAGAGCCCATGGGGTCTACTTCTTAGCCGTACTATCTGGCTCGTAATGCATTTCCAGGTTTCCAAACTTGCTGAAGGCAAGAAGTGTTTTAGTCCTGCCCTCTGAGTGGCTATTCCTTCAACAATTGTTTAAGAAGTCATATTATAAGGCATGAAAGCATGCCCCTGGGCTCTAAGCTTTTGTCAAAGGCTGTATATTTTTACGCACTGCAGCACTGACAATTCTGGCCACTTTCGACGCGCTAAACGAATACCTACCAGACGAAGTGCGAAACTATGCGCGCCCGTGAGCGACGCAGTCGTGACGCCGCCTAGCGAATCGAGCCGTCGAGAGGCGGCTGCTGCCGCTCGCGAAATGACCGTCTGGCGCTGTCATCCTTTCACGGCCGCGATTCAACGGCTGTTAGAATGTGCTTAACCGGAGCCTTTTCTCGGGGGCATTTTCATTGGCGACATCCAATTTTTACTTCGTTTTGCTTTGCACTGCATGAACGGCTGTTTCTAGCTCGGTGGCGCCCAATATTTCGGACATGATCTGAATTTTTTCTAGAAATACATTCTAGAGCTAGATAACTTCTTCAGATTCTAGGATGCTGTGGTTTTTTTCTCTTCATGATAAAATTATTTGCTTTTTGTGTTTAACAAGGGTTAGTGTGGAATCATTTGATCACTGCACAAAACTTTTTCTCAATATGCCAACCAGTTTCGATAACAAGTGAGAATCAGTATCGGAATGGGAAACACGGAGAGGTTGTGAAAAATAATTTATTGATAAGTTCTGTAACTCAAGGCTTACTGCACAGAAACAGTCATTGCATATCACTCCTTAAACACGTGTTTGAAGTGACCTCCTTGCATTGCAATGCACGCCATCAAGCGATCTTTTACTCACTTCAGTGCTCACTTGATCATTTCTTGAGGAATATTTTCAACTGACGTTTTTATTCTTTGTTTTAGGTCGTCAATGCTCGGCGGTTCTGATTTGTACATCTTTATCTTTAGTAAACCCACAAAAAATTGAGTGTGGTCAAGTCTGGCGAACGCGGTAGCCAGGCAATTGAGCCGTCACGCCCAATCCACTGTTCGGGGAAGGAACAGTACGGGAACTGCACAGCTTTGGTAGCAGAATACGAAGGTGCGCCATCAGGCTGAAACCACATTGATCTCTAAGCATTTAGTGACGACTCCGAAACCAAACTGGACCCACGCGTCTTTAAAATGTCACCAATGTAACTCTTGCCAGTGAGATTACCATCAGTAAAATAAGGTTAGGTTTAAGGGGATTAACATCCCAATGCGACTCTGGCTGTGAGAGACACCGTAGTGGAGGGCTCCGGAAATATCGGCCACCTAGGGTTCATTAACGTGCACTGACATTGCACAGCACACGGGTGCCTTGCTTTTCTCCTCCATCGAAAAGCGACTGTCGAGGCCGAGGTTCGATCCCGCATTCTTGGGAACGGTAGTCGAGGGCCGTAACTACTGCGCCACCCCGGCGGCAATAATATAAGGGCCAACAATGCGACCCCGGAAAAAACCGCACCATACATTTGCCGACCCCCGAACCTGAAGGCATGGTGTGGGCGCAGCCAATATGGGTTCGTCTGGGACCAGTAGTGTGCGTTATGCACATTGATCCCCCCATACCTGCTAAATTTGGCCTTGTCTGCCCGAAAGATATTTTGAAATTTTTCAGGCACCAGTTCCAAAAGTCCGACCTTTTTTGTGGTCACTTGCCATCAATTCCTGATGCAGACAGGTATGATAAGGATGGTATCTGCAAGAAGACAGCCGCCGGCAAACAGAGGAAGTACTGGCACCGGTCGCTTGGGCGATTTCTCTCACGCTAACTTCAGGCTTCGCAGGGACGTACACGTCATCACAGAGGTATCATGTGATTCAGCTGTGGTACTTTCCTCTTCCTTCTTTTCGGCTGCTCAGATCCAGTCGTGCGGAGTCTATTGTCTATAGGGACCGGACAGCTGAACGGGTGCGCCGCCTCTCGGCGCATCGCTCAATCGCCTGAATGCGCCATCCCCGGCCGGCGCATTGCCAGCGCATTGGAGCGTACTGTTTGTCGTTGGTTTGTTTGAAAATTGGAAATCCTAAGGTTTAGATGACGTTGTGCGTGAATATAACCTCAAGATTGGATTGGATTGGTAAAACGTTCATTCGGGGCCTGCTGTAGAACGCGTTCGCGTGGGCGCGCTCCGGACGGGGCCTACGTCGTCCTCTGGGCACCGGCCGCGCGGCCTGGGTCCCCGCTCGCCGTGGCCGGCTCGCTGGTTCCCTGCCGGGCCAGCGCCTTGATGACCTGCTGGACGGCCCTGAGTTGCTCCTCTTGATTGTCGCTCCCTGCGGCTGCTTCCAGTCGCGGCGGGATCCTCCCAGACTTAGCTTCTTCCTGGTACTTCGCACAATTCCACAGCATGTGTGCGAAGCCGGCCGTCTCCGTTCGGCAGACTCTGCATTTGTCTGTCGGGTGCGTCTCGGGATACATTCTATGCATCAGCAACGGACTGGGGTGTGAGCCCGTCTGTAGCTGTCTGAATAAAACGGCTTGCTCTCGACTGAGCCCCGAGCAAGGAGGTGGAAGAGTTCTGCGAGCTAGGCGGAACACCTTGGTTATTTCGTTGTAGTCCGTCATTCGGTCTTTGGTGCTGAACCACACCGGCCAGTCAACCGAGGCGCGGTCCGTTAGCGCGCGCGCCTCGGCTTTTGCCGTCTCGTTGTGGTTGGCGTTGCGGTCTGACGCCTCGCCCGCGTGCGCCGGGAACCACTTGATTCTCACTTGTCTGCTGCCATCGTCGTTTTTGGTTGCCTGCAGTATGCGTACAGCTTCTTTCGCTATCCTGCCTTTGGCGTAATTTCTCACCGCCTGCCTCGAGTCGCATAGCACTGTGTGGCAGTCGCGGTCGGCGATGGCCAGGGCGATGGCCACCTTCTCCCCTTGCTCTGCCTTGGTGCATCTCGTGCTGGCGGTCGTGCGCACGGTGCCGGTCGCGTCGACGACGACCGTCGTGAACCCGTGTATCTTGGCATACTCAGCCGCGTAAACGTAGCGTGCGTGTGTGTCGGCCGCGTGCTGGTCTATCAGCGCCTTGGCTCTCGCTGCACTCCTCCCTTTGTTATACTCCGGGTCCATCTTCTTCGGTACCGAGTCCACTCTGATGTTGCGCCTGATCTCATCGGGGACGGAGAGCTGCGTCTGCTCCCTGCCTTGATATCCAATTCCCAGGTTGTCCTGCATTTTCCGGCCGGCCTTGGTCGTAGACAGTCTTTCGAGCTGTGCGGCACGTTGGGCCTCCGCTATCTCCTCCAGCGTGTTGTGCACTCCTAGCTGCAGGAGGCGTTTGGTGCTCGTTGTTTCGAACAGTCCCAGTGCCGTCTTGTAGGCTCTGCGGATGAGTATATCTATCTTGTTTCTCTCGCTCTTGTTCCACTTGTATAGGCTGCCACGTACGCTACGTGACATATGACGAACCAGTGGATCAGTCTGATCAGGCTCTCTTCCTTCATTCCACTTTTCTTGTTCGTGACTCGTTTGAGTAGTCTCGTGGCGTTCGCCGCTTTCGCAGTGAGCCGGGTGATGGTCTCGCCATTTCTGCCGTGCGTGTCGATCGTCATCCCCAACACTCTGATCTTGTTGATTCTTGGGATCGCTTTTTCCTCTCTGGTCTTGACTTTGATTGCCTCGTACTCTCTCGGGCTGCTCTTAGGTTTGCGGTGCTTGACGGTCGGGTAGACGAGGAGCTCAGACTTGCTCGGCGAGCATCTGAGCCCCGTTCCATCGAGTTAGGCTTTGATCGCATCAGCGGCCGCCTGTAGGGTGGATTCGATGTGGGCATCGCTGCCGCCTTCCACCCACCGCGTTATGTCGTCCGCGTATATCGTATGTCGGACTTCCTTGATGTTCCTGAGCCTTTCGGCCACTCTTATCATCACGAAATTGAAAAGCACCGGCGAGATGCCCGATTCCTCAGGTGTGCCTGTGCTTCCCAGCTTCTTCTCCAGTGCTTGGAGGTCCCCCGCTCTGAGTTCGGCCGTTCTGTCCGTGAGGAAGTCTTCGATGTAATTGTATGATCTCTCTCCCATGTCGAGTTTCGAGACTTGGGATAGAATCGCTGAGTGCTTCACCTTATCGAAGGCGCTCTGCAGGTCGAGTCCCAGTACTGCTTTGTTGTCGCCAGTGTTGCCGTCGATGATCTGGTGCTTGAGCTGTATCATGGCATCTTGGGTACTTAGATGCTGCCTGAAGCCAATGATCGTTTCCGGGTAGCGATCTTCTTTCTCGAGGTATTCTTGCCCCCTGTTGAGCAGGACGTGCTCCAACACCTTGCCCACGCAAGATGTGAGCGATATGGGTCGGAGGTTATCCGTGTCGGATGGCTTGCCCGGCTTGGGGATTAGGATGATCTTGGCCTTCTTCCACTGCGTCGGCAGCGTTCCGTTTTCCAGCATTTGTTGCAATAGCTCGTGAGGCTTTCTATGGATTTGTCGTCGAAGTTCTTAAGCGCCTTGTTGGTGATGCGGTCCAGCCCGGCCGCCGACCTGCTGTTGAGGTCCTGCAGTGCCGTGCGGACTTCTTCTACGTCTATATCTCTGTCGAGACGGGTGTTGGGCAGCCCCCCGTACGGCCCATGGCACTCCGTGGGCGTAGTCGGCAGGTATCTGTCGCTGATGCGTTTCGTCACTTTATCAGCGCCATGTTTAGTGACTTTATGATGGATGAGTTTCGCCAGTCGGTCCCTTTGGTGTGACTTAGTCTTGGTTTCGTCGAACAGATGCTTCAGCAAGTTCCATGTTTTCCCGTTGTGCATCTGGCCGTCGGCAGCGTTGCATATCTTCGTTCCACTGTTGCGCACATAGCGTTCGACAGTGGTCCTCGATTGCTCTGTTGAGTTCTGCGACTTTCTTTCGTAGCCTACGATTAAGGCGTTGTTGTTTCCATCTGTTGAGAATGGAGTGCTTGGCCTCGATAAGGTGGACCAGTCGGCTATCCATTCTGTTCGTTTCGAGGTCTGTTACTAATAACCTCAAGAGAACAGAAATTTGTGCTAGTTGTGTGAATATGTCCAGTGAAATGAAGTCTGGCCAAACAAGGCTGGTGAAACGTGGTGCGTACGTTGTTGGCTCCACTGGCAGCTACGCAAACTCGACGGTCGTTTTTAAGTCAATTCATTTCTACGGGTTTCCACAGAAACATAAGTGGCAGATGACCTAAGCACGGTTCTTAGACAAAGGCACGAATCTACGTATTTGGTGACTGTGGGGTCATGGAAAGTGCCGAATTTTTAAAATTCTGCTTGATACCGGATGCTCTCTGCCATCTGTTCCCCAGGAGTGACGGCACGAGAGTCACGGAGCGGCACTCCTTCCTCTGTAGTCATTTTATTGAAAATTGGAAATTGAAGTAACCCAACAGCGTAAGTTACAACGCTAACATTTCCCCGCCGGTGTACAAGAAAACAACAGCACGGAAAAAGAAAAGGCAGCTCCACCATCGTCGTTTGGGCTGCGTTACGATCATCAGCGATTGGCAGAGACAATGTTTGTGCAGATACTTTCGCTGACATAGTCAAAGATAATTTGCTTTTTTCTCTTAACAGAAAGAGCAGATAGGACACATGAGCAATTCCTATTACCATGATCTTGTCATTTTTCCTCTTTTTGTTTGTCAACCAATGAAAATACGCTGAGAGCTCTGCGCTGATACTCTTAGTATTTGCTAACATTTGTTTGTGGCATGTCCATTTCGCCTAATAAAATCAAGCATTTCACAGCTCAATCAATACCGCGTGGTCACAAAATCTGCTATCGACTTCATATAAAAGTCAAACAACAAAAATACAACTTAATTTGTGGAAACGAGCATAAACATAGCATTTTTTTTTTATTTCGAAGGCCGTGTTGCAGTTTTTTTTTTCGCATTCACGTTGCACTTGACACGGCTTTACGCATTTTCTCAGCAGCGCTCATTTACTGGCCCGCCTAAATACATGTGTTTTTTATTGACGTTTTAGTGAACGTGAGATTTCCTGATTGTAGCGTAGCAAGACAAGACCGTTTTACCTCTTTCAGAAATTGCTTCTGTGGCCGATGTAAACAGGTTTAGCGGCAGCTCCGCAAGCTGCAGTGACAAGGTTGCAAAAGGAATGGCTTTCAGTTATCCGGATTTCTTTACGTGCAAATAGAAAACTACATACATGGTCGTGTCCCCTCACACTCATCAGGTATCGAGCTAGGTATCGGCCCCGCAAGTTCGTGGTACGCTGAGAAAGTAGACCACCGTAGCGAACGAGTCATCAGAGGGGATTCATTAAACAATAGAACGAACTGTCGGTGGCTTATCTTACAACACATCACACTGTGTGTTTTTTTTTTCGATTGTATTTAACAGGCAGGTGCGGTCGATCGCATTGAACTTCCTGCGCTGAGAGAACGATAGCAGGAAATTTATTTTTTTTTCTTTTCACAACCTCCGCAGCATGTCGGGAGAAAGGCATGTATAATATAATATTTTCTAAGTCAATTATATGTAGCAGCTCCGGTGTGTTCAACAAGAGCATTGTCGTATATGTAAAAATAATACTGAGGTGGTATTACTCATTTGGCTTATATTATGATTAAGTTTGATAGTCTCAAGGCCGGGTTCAGTGAGCTATTGTAGCGTATTGTGCAGGAAGTCCTGGAAGTATATGTGTGTTTGCTATTCCAACCATAAATAGGATCCTACTTTTGTCTTGCTTGTTTATTTTTCTCTTTTTACAGCTCTCGTTGCAACGTTGAAACTGGAATGTCATTTGCTATTATTCTACTCTGCATAGTTCGAGCCTAGCTATTACCAAAAAAGACAGGTGCAGCATCTTTTTCCTTTTACATGAACGCTGACCATTACAACTACCACTACTACGGCGCCACGGCTACATGGCGCGGCGGTATTTGATCTTCAGGCAGGTTTCGACTAGACATAATATAAGATGGACGCGCAGTGCAGGCGCAATTCCTGTTTTCGAAGTTGCCTTAAGAAGCGCCTAACGAAGGTGTTCCTAGCGCATGGTGAAATCAGGCGCGCGGCATTTTCGAGTATATAACAGAAATACTATGCTCCGGGCACTTTCGAAAAAAAAAACACGCACACTGTGCCGAGAAAGGCCCTTTTATTTTTCAAGATGTCCCGGTCAAAAAATACTCCTTGCGATTACTCAAAGCAGCTCAAAGCTCTCAAAGCCACACAGCAGAACGATGGGTAGGGACTGGCTCAAAAACGCCTCGCAGAACGGAAACGACTGCGCCGCTCAGCTGCCTCGGCATTCCACTGTTTCGGCACTCCGCCGCGGGCGGCGCTGTTCCACCGAGGTGACGGTGGCGCCATACGACGGGCGCCCGGTCCCTATGATCTTGAAAGTTGGTTGTACGGGCACACTAGAAGCAGGATTCTTGGCCTTGTATACCATGTGCCGCCAACCTGCTGTTTTCATTTGCACTGATGTAGACAATAACGATATTTACCTTTCAGCAGTCGGAAAGTTGCACTCTACTGTAGAAGCCATTATGAAATGGATGCTGTGGCGTATAGCAGAAGACGCATCCAAAATTATGAGAGAAAGTGCAGACGTGAAAGGTCAAAAGCGCAGCTCACTATGAAGCAGTAAAAATAAAAAAAAATAAACATGCAGTTGTGCGACATCAGTGCTTGCAGCCGCTTTTGTTTTTATTTACCGCTCTGGAAGGTAAGGTTAGAGGTGACGTGCCCATACCATCAGCGCTATGCCCGGACCAGGAAATGCTCGGCCGGCGCCGCGTTGGCGATATCTCAAGATCCTACCAGACCATGACACGGCGCCAGGCGCGAGTTTCGCGAGCTTCAGCGGCCACCACCTGACGGGTGAGTTCTCCTGGTGACGTCACGGCTGCGTCACTCCTGAACACGCAAAATTGCGCGCTGTGGCTGCTAGGTTTCGCTTTCGTGCGTCGAAAGCTGTCAGACTTCCCAGTGCTGCGGTGCTTACGCAATGTGCATTTCTTGTCATTTAAATACAATTTGGTATTCTCACATCCGGAGCTCACTG
Source organism: Amblyomma maculatum (assembly GCF_055883805.1). Classification (NCBI taxonomy): domain Eukaryota; kingdom Metazoa; phylum Arthropoda; class Arachnida; order Ixodida; family Ixodidae; genus Amblyomma; species Amblyomma maculatum. The sequence continues at coordinate 672,179 of NW_028146754.1, read as the reverse complement.
TTGCAATTTGAAAGTGCCTCCTAGGCAGTAAAATAAATAGTTAATTAGTTATTCTTAGTTAATTAATAGCTTAGTACGTTTTAGAGCTCCTGATTTTTCTCCACACCTAATACAACAATTAAAGGATTGACACTAAAATTTAATTTTCTATTTTTAAAGCATATGCAGTCTTAAAGAAAACACTCTGTATGTACATACCTATTGTTACGAGCGAGGTTTCAGTTTACGCAGCTGAAGCCCGCTGAGTGACGTAAAAAGCGTCGCGCGATCGGTAAGGCTTTAAACGGACGACGTGTGCGACTTCACTTTTCGCAAAGCGATGCCCGCTTTTGGGGAGGCGAGCGATGCGATAGTTGAGGTCGCTAAGTTGGCAAGGACTACAAATCATGCATCGTAGTTGCATAGCAGCTTTTGTGACAGACCCCGCTTCCTGATAGGCCGCCATAGCATAACCAAATCTCCAGTCCGGTAAATAACGTGGCGGTGGTGGGCATCGTACCATGCTTTTCAGCGATCCTGAGACGTTAAGATGCGAAGACGGGCAAACCGGCGGGCTTCTTCAGCAAAGCAGATTGTATTAGCTAACGAGGGATCTTTATCACTATAGTGGCTGAAATCGGGAGGATGGTGTCTTCTAAGGCATATCGTGGCTGGCGAGCGTAAAGCAGGAATAATGGACTAAAGTCAGTGGTCTCATGACGGAACACAGTCCCAGTTCTTATGATTTGTGGTCGAAGTACACGCGCAGCATGTTTGTGATCGTACGGTTGGTGCGTTAAGTTAGACCGTTGGTTTGTGGATGATAGGGCGAAGAATGGCAAATATGATCGACAGGCACAAAAACGGAGCATCTTTTCCACGACGTCGGTGGTAAACTGGCGCCCACAGTCACTGATAATCACTCGTGGTGGTCCGTGGCGAAGTACTATCGTCTGCAGCATTAAGCAGGAGACTTGATACGCTTTGGCCGCGCGTATGGCTGCCGTCTCACACCATCAAGCGAGGTAGTCCACGCAAACATTGATCCAGCGGTTCCATTATGATATAGCGGAAAGGGGCAGTAGAATATATGTTGTTCGTTCCTTTTCGGAAGTTCTCTAAACCCTTCCTGGCATGTAGTTCGGCGTGGAGAAGACCAGGAGACGTACTTGAAGCTGATGAAGGTAGAGCATATATTTACAGCATGACATATATACAGACAGTAAAACTGAAGTAGAACTGAATTTACAAAAAGGCCACTCAGCGCTACTTTACTTTTCGACCCAACTGCTTAGAGCCTGAGTAGAACAGCCGCCTTACATGCCTAGCTCAGACTGGACTAAAATCTCTTTGATCATGTCCCATCTTACACTCACAAAACAAAGAAATAGGGGCGGTCATTTTGAAAGGATAGCCCCACACATCAATTGTCCACTTAGGAAATATGCTAGATGGGCACAGCCCCGTGGGTTGGCCTCAGCCTCTAACCGAGGGCCCCAATAGCAATACAAATTACAACAAAGAGCAAGACGAAGCCCTTTTTGCGGCAAGGGCGTCGAACCCTCTCCTGTCGGGACACTTTGTTCCCATTTGTTTCCCGCCCACCGCCGCCCCATCCACGTTGCCGCTTCTGGTTAAATCCTTTTCACAGTACAGTGCCCCGCGCCACCCGTGTTTACTACTACTAGCAATGACATGGAAAGCGAAAGATCACCGAGCAGCCATGCAGAAGGCCTGGCGCCGGAGTAAAGGGGAGCTCTTGGCTTGCCCACTCTGAGAACAATGCCCAAGTCAAATCATGAGTGCTTCTACGGGCTCTCTTTGTCGCTTTAACGAACAAGATAAACGAGATTGCCTTTCGCACTGCTCAAAATCGCAGTGTAAAAAAAAAGGCTTCAATGTCATTTGTGTGCTCGGGGCACGCAAGAACGGTGTAATACATGCGATCACCCGGCAGCACGTTCCGCTGAGCCTCTCCCCATAAATGAACTTCGGGCTAATAGGGTCCCTCAAAGCCGGCACAGAGGGTACAGTCGGCTTTCCCCCATACATCACGCGTGTAATAGAGGGACCGCATCCACAGTACAAGAAGCAAACAGGCGTGTGGCGGCGGCATGCAGAGACGCGCACCTGAAAGTAATCACCCTCGAGCGCGGCCCTATACGCACCTTCTAAGAGTATAACCAAGCTTGCTATCAGCTCGTTCATACTAACTACTCCACAAGGGCCGCACTACCTTCGTGGCAGAAATGGCATTCCTCCTGTGGTTCCCATCGTCTATAAGTCACCGCGTCACACAGAGAAAAACTCATACAGAGTAATAAGCAAATCAAAAATCCAACACTGGTGGATGCTGTCGTACAGAACTGCTAAGCGTTCTGCTATTTCACTCAGCAGGGAGACCACATTTATGAACGCAGGCACACACATGAAATCATATTGCGTATCGCGGCTCGCACGTCCGCACAAAAAACACTCACTAACACCAGCTGGATATCAGCGTGCAGACCTCTCTTAGTGTGCGACGTGTAATAGTGCCCGCCGCCCACAGCGTCGGCTAAGTGGGAACGTTAACGCCTGTATAGGCTGGCATGGGGGCATCGCTAGTTTTGACTATCAGGTGAAACTCAGGAGCCATGTATAGCGCATCTGCATTTCCATTCGCGATGCTTTTCCGGTGTTTCACCATTATGTTACAACGCTGGAGTGCCAGCGCCCATGTAGCCATTTTTGCCCCATGTGGTTGTCAGAGCCGACATTGACCTCAGCGCCAAAGAGAAAATAATCGAGTTTCTTTAGAGCACCGATAATTGGAACGCTTCGCGCTCTATGGTCGACCACCTCGTCGGAGTCGCACTGAAGCGATGAGTTGCGAACGCTATAGGCATCTCATCGCCCTTTTCCGTCATCTGTTCCAAACAAGCCTCAGCTGCCTTTGCTGATGCGTGAGCGAGCAGCCAGTATTTCTCGGGAGGTTGCGGAGAGCTCAGCGCGCCACCGCTCTGCAGATCGAGTCCTTCGATTGTTCTAATGCGCGCTGCGCATTATCCGACCGCGGGATAAAACTGGAGACTCCTCGTTTTGTCTGCGCCATCAGTGGTCCAGCTATTTCAGTATGTCCAGGTACATACTCCAATGACTTTCGCAGACTCATCGGTGAACTGTGCTGCTCGAAACATTTCATGCTGGCTGCCCTATTGCAAAAACCAGCGTCTCCCAGCGTCTTCCAGTGCGGAACCAGTAAGAGTTTCGCGCTGGATTTGCACTGGGTCAGCTGGGCACGCTGGAGGTCTGCGATATTCACTGCAGCAGCAACGGGAAGACACTGGCTGCACTGGTAAACCGCTGGGATCAGTTTTTGACGCTGTGTGCGTCGCTGGCATTCGCGATGCACTGAGAGAAGCGCTGTATGTGCGCTAGGGCCGCACCGCTCCCAGTATAGCCAGTGCGGTCTGCGGCGTCGACCGACTGGCATCCCTCAGGGGCCAACAAGGCAACAGCATACTCGCACTCGACAATCGGGGCGCATATGCAAAATATGGTTCAAGTAAGCGCTTTTTGCTGCGAAGTCGTTGCGCACGTATAAGAAAACAAAGGCAGTATCTCTTTTCCAGAGTTTCCATGTTCGGATAGGTCGTTTCGAGAGAGACCACGTTCGCCGCGCCTCTGATATCTCATGACACATCATTTCCTATAGCTAAAGCTGCAATTGAATAATGTGGGCTACCATGCATATCAACCTTCACAACTGATCTTGAGGGCGCTCTAGCACAATGATTACTGCCAAAATGTTCAATGCGGGCTCTAGCGGGCTCCAAACAGGGCCTACGCATTAGCGAGCATAGCCTGCACCGCGGCCCCGTAAAACAGCAGAAAGAAAAAATAAAACAAGGAAGAGAGTAGTATACCGAGCAATCGGCCCATGAGAGAAAAAAAAGCAACATAAAGCGCCTGTAATGCATAATAGTTTGCGTGTTTATCAACCTTTTGCTCTACTGCTTGGTCTGCGTATAAAGCAGCCGAGCTCTCGGTCATCGCAACGCTTCCCTAAATGTTTACATACAAATAACATTTAGTTACACATAAAATAGTGTCGTCGCTGATGCGCTTGCCATTATTTAAGCTTGGTCACATTTGTTTCCTTGAAGGTTTGTACTAAAGCCTCGTGTTCAGCGATAACTACGCCCACGGCAGCAGAGCGCCACCAAGGAGCCGGCGGTGGTAAACTTGCCAGTTATGTCAAACTCCACATGTTAAAATGATTCCAGTGCATGAAATAGTGCGCATAGAGATCCAGAACATTAATTGCAAGTCGTGAGAACAGGCAGCAAGCTCCAATAATCAAGAAGTTGTAATTGTTAGAGCGGCAGCAATGGGCCTGTAGACTGCGAAACATGAAGTCCCAAGCTTATAAATGTAGTCATGACATAAAACGCAAAACGCTTTAAAGCCAGCCCCTGGCAGGCTTATTATATTGCTATGAAGATGACGAAGCGGGCAGTGGTGCGGGTCGGAGCGCTCGCGCTAGGCGCGCTGGCCATTAAAACATATTTCATCGTCATGTCATCACGTCGTTCTGTTTCTGTTGTGTCGCCGTGTTTCATCGCTTGTCATGCCACAACGTAACGTTTGGTTGGAGGTGCGGTTCATCCCCATGCTCGCCTTGCACCGTCGAAGCCAACAGTACATCGGGTCCATCTGCCGAAAGCCCGTGGAGATCGCCACCCAGCTCTGCCCCAGCCCTTTTTACTCAGACCCGACGAGCCGCTGTCCCCAGCCTCGTCCCCAGCCCTGACCACAACACACGACGACCAGGAAGAGCCCAAAGCCAACCACACCAACCCCACGACGAAGCGACCTCACGACCACTCGAGCGAAGACAGCACCCCCGCCCAAGCCGTTTGGCGTGTCCATGAGCCTTGGCCTTCGGCAAATGGTGAAGATAAGACTTGATGCTCCGGTGCAAGCATTCTTCCCATCTTCGTATTCATTGTGGTGTCCAGCGTTTCATATCCCAATGCTGTGTCTATTTTCATTGTCACGTAATGCATTGGATTTCTAGCAATCGATCGGGACGATCGCTCTGTGGCCCCGGGTAATGCCACAAAGATAAAGGAGTGGGCATTGGCGCGGGGCGGAGCGCTCGCGCTAGGCCCGCTGGTCATTAAAACATATTTCATTGTCATGTCATCACGTCGTTCTGTTTCTGTTATGTTGCTGGTTTCCATCGCTTGTCATGCCACCACGTAACAATATCAATGTCTTGTGTGTGCTTGTGTTGTCTTGCAAAAGTCAGGCAATAAAGAAAAAAAGAATGGTTTCCAGTTGAGTGGTTAGCGTAGGGAGCTATATATTAAGAGTTAGCTAGTTCGAATCTTGCTTAAAGGGCCCATGAAAAGCTTGAAGCCGCATTAAGTAAGGCGCACGAGCGGTCGGCGGGCCTTCACTAGTCAGCAAAGCGCAAAAACATTTTAGGCTAACATCTTTTATAACGCAGATATTCCATATTTAAAAATTGGAGGACGCTTAAGCTTTGCCTTCAAGAGTGGAACGCGATAGCGTTATTGCACCTCGTTCGCACCGCCCACTCATTCGCTCGGTATGCTCTTGAGTCACACAAAGACATAGTTTTCATACTCAACACTTCTAAGTGCACTGTACAACTTTTTTCTAATTATTTGTTCAAACAAGTGCTTCTCACAATCTACATTATCGCAACGGTGAGCGAGAGCAACGCAGCGTTCGGCGCGGCAACGAAACGTGCGCCTGAGCAAGCGGAACGAACCAAAGAACTCGGTGTCTCGGAGGGAGAAAGCCGGGCAGCGACGCGCCATGAAGGCGGACGCGATCATGGGGCTGACGCCTTGATGGGATCGTCCTCTATCTCGCTTGGGAGCACCACGCAGAAGCATGATTCCTTGGAAGCAACTCGGCACACATCGCAGGGGACGCTTTCCCAGCAGAAGCGCTACGGCGTGGAGGTGGTGGTGGTGACAAACGTTTATTGAATCAAAAATTGGTAGATGTATGCATCGGCCGGATCTATGAACATCCAGCCCTTACAGATACTGGGTGGGGTCCCTAGTACGGGACCCCAGTGGCATCGGCCGCTGCCCGGGCGCGCTCGACCAAGGCCTTTTGGGCCTGCAGGTCATAGAAGCCGAGCAGGGTCGCCTCCCAGTCCTCCCGAGTGGGGTTGGGGTGAGGAGGAATAGCTGGGTTGGATGGGCAAGCCCACACCATGTGGTAGATGTCCGAAGACTTCTCCGCACAGTGCGGACAACTGCCCGTGAAGAAGGGATTAAAATGTTTCAGTGCTGCCGGGCACAGCAGAGTGTTGGTATAAAGACGAAGTAGAAGCCGCTCCTCCGTCTTAGATAGACATTTACTTGGGCGAGGGTAAAGGCTATGACAAGATTGATAATAGAGAAAAATGTCTTTAAAAGAGTACGCGGGTTCGAATTCGAGATCCTGATCTAGGGGGTCGAGATGGGAAGCCCGGAAAGAGAGCGCGCGGGCGGCGGCGTCGGCGGCCTCATTCCCCTCGAGACCCATATGAGCAGGAGCCCATACTATTTTCCGGCAAGCGGGGTCCCCGGTGTAGGTGCAATTTTGAAGTAGTCGGTAGGCTAGGTATAGCGCCCAGCCTTGCTCGACGTTCCGACAGGCCCCTCGCGAGTCGGAGATAATTGTTTTAGAATCAGTGTGGGTAGCTGCCAGCGCAATGGCGACCTCCTCCGCGTGGGTTTTGTCACGGGCGCGAAATGTAATCCCGTTAACCGTTTTAGACTGGTGGACCACTGCGGCCGTGTACCATCCCCCATGGTGGGGGCCGGAGGCGTCCACGTAGTAAATGCCGGGTTTCAATTCATAATGGCGGCCCAGGGCTTCCGCCCGCGCCAGGCGCCGGCCATTGTGGTCTTCACGTGTCATGTTTTTAGGAAGAGGGCGTACGTGGAGGGCGCATCTCCACTCGAAAGGGAGGCGTACACGATCTTCCATAAGGGTGGTATGCTGGATGTGTAGCCGGGCAAGGAGGCGGCGACCCGACAGTGTCTTAGAAAGACGTGTGTATTGGTTGGTTAAGTGAGCCTCTCGGATTTCCCGGAACGTATTCACCATGCCCAGGCCCAGTAGACGCTGGTTGGAGGTGTTCACGGGGAGATCGACGGCTCTCTTAAAACTTTTGCGCAGGACGACTTCGAGTGCATCCTCGTCTTGTTTCCGAAGGTGGAGGTAAGGAGTCGAATACAAGATTCGACTGGTCACGAATGCATGCGCCAGCCGCAAGGCGTCTTTGCACCGCAACTCCCCACGTTTGTTAGAAACCCGGCGGACCATGTGGCCCACCTGGTCCCCAACCTTACGGAGTTTCGCCAAGGTAGTGTCCGACCGTCTATGTTGATGAATAAAGAGCCCCAGTACCTGGACTTCTGTGCGTTCAGGAATTGATCCTGTCTCTAAAAAGAGCTCAATTTTGGCCGTACACTTTGGTGAGGGGCGTATGTGTACAAATTCAGATTTTTGATGGGAGCATTGAAGGCCACAGCGGCGATGATAACGGCCCACTATGGTTGCCGCTTGCTGCAGGTTGGCCTCAATATCTCCAAGAGAACCTTGCGTGGCCCACAGGGTGATGTCATCGGCATACAGCGCATGCTGCACACCAGCGACAGCACCTAACTGGGCCGGCAGGTGCATCATAGCCAGATTGAACAAGAGAGGAGACAGCACTGCACCCTGTGGTGTTTTTCTGGTTCCAAGTTGGAACGGGCCATGTTCGGTGTCCTGGATTTTAATGTAGGATTGGCGATCTGTCAAAAATTGCCGAATGTATCTGAACGCGTTGCGTCCGCAACCGGTTTGTGAAAGATGAGTGAGTATTACCTGATGAGTAACATCGTCGAAGGCTCCTTTCAAGTCTAAGGCGAGTATGACCCTATCGTTGTGAGGGCATTCGACCGGGTCAAGAATGTCCCGATTAAGTTGTAGCAAAACATCCTGTGCGGACCTGTACGGGCGAAATCCGAACATGGAGTCTGCGAAGATGTGTTGATTTTCCATGAACTCGGACAACCTGTCACGCACCATCGTCTCCATTAGTTTGCCCGCACATGAGGTTAGAGAGATGTGTCGAAGGTTGTCCGTGTTGATAGCCTTGCCAGCTTTTGGAATGAAAGTGACCAGAGCAGTCTTCCAATCGATGGCGAGTGGCGCGTCCCCAAGCCAAATTGAATTGATGTAATCCAATAAGGATTGGTAGGCCGGGTCGGGTAAGTTAGCTAGTAATTTGACTGTAATTTTGTCCCGACCCGGGGCTGTGCCACGTTTCATTTTCGCCAGGGCCGCCGGAAGATCGTGGAGCTGGAACGGCTGATCCAGCTCAGCGTTCTCCGAACCTGCATAAGAGTGCGCCGGTCCGCGGGGGTCCTGGGTAGTGCACAAGTATTGGTCCCGCAACATGTGCGCTAGCTGAGTTGAGTTGCACTGAAAGCTGTGTATGGCACGTTGTAAATGTTTCTGAGTTTCTGTGTGTGTCTGCGTTGGGTCGATAAGAGCGCGGAAGAGCCGCCAGGTGTTCCTGCTGGACATCTCCCGCGCCGCCGTGTTGCAACGATTCACCCAGTTGGCGTCTGCGAGCTGGGCCGCATACTTGGCCGCCTGTTGGGTGAGCTCGGAAATTCGAGCCTTAAGTTTACGGTTATGCTTTTGTCGGCGCCACCGGCGGACAAGGCAATGCCGCGCATCCCAGAGGTGGAGGAGGTGGTTATCCACGTCTGATACCGTCTCGGAAAGCTGAATTTTAGTTTCGGTAGAGCGAAGGCTAGAAACCAATTGTTCGGACCATGACTGGTAGCCTTGCTCGTAGCTGTGTTGTAATTTTTCCTAAATTTGGACCAGTCTGGGAGTCGAGCCTGTATTGTGGGTTTTGCTAATGGTCTGGTCCGAAATGTAGTGTTTAGTATACAGTGGTCGTTACCGAGTGTTTCCTCAGTGTTGACCCAGTCAGCATACTGAATGTTGCGGGTAAAGGTTAAATCCGGACACGTATCCCGAGTCACGGAGTTACCTATACGTGTTGGGTGGGCGGGGTCTGCGTGAAGAGTGAGGCCCAACGTAGACGCAAGCTCCGCCAACTTGCGTCCCCGTTTCTCTTCACGGCGGTACCCCCAGCATCGACCGGGGCGTTAAAATCGCCCACAATCAAGAGGGGGTCCCGACCCGCAGCTTTCAGCGCACGGCTGAAAAGGTCCGGGAATGATACATTCGGCAATTTGGGTGGGCAGTAGACATTGAGAATGTGCAGTGGTGGGTCCTGCTTGCGGAGGGGGAGGAGAGTCACTATTACATGGGAATAGCCAAGTTGAAGGTTCAAGTCGACCATATTTGCTGTGTAATTTTTATGAACGCATAGACAAGACGAGGGGTCCTGCTGAAACGTCGTATAGTTTGTTAGGGTGGCGCCTCTTCCTGGCTCCTGAAGGGCCACCATGGTGGGCATATGCTCGAATGTTGAGAGGAAAAGCCGAAGGTGGGCCCGCTTAGTGCGAGACCGTAGCCCTCGGCAATTCCATTGAGTTACAGTGATGAGGGAGGCCAATTTAGATAAGGGAGAACGCTTACACCGAGGTTGTGCCGCCATGTTCAGGTTTTGGGGTTAGAGGAGGTAAGGTAGATGCCCCGGAGCCATCAACCCGGGGCTGAAATTCAGCTCCTGGGTGGGGGCCGCTATCTTCCTCATTTTCGATGTTAATTTCTCGAGGCGAAAATTTTGAGGGCCAGCTGGATACGTTTTTGAGAGGAGCGGCCCGGCGAGACCTACGGCGCAGCGATCACGTCAGAGGCGTCCGGCATCAGACGCCGCACCTAGCAATCGCGCTGTGAGCGGAAAGAGGAGCCGCGTCGCCTAAACACCACTGTTCGAGTGACGCACGCTGGATGTTGGAAGGGGAGAGAGCGAGAAAACTTATTAAACGCGTATTGGGGCATCCTCGCACCGGTACCCGCGCGGCCCGAAGGGGAGAAGCGTGTGAGCGAAGATAGTGATCTAAAGAAAGGAAAGACGCGTGATTCTACAACCCGTGAGGGTGCACGGCGAGTGAGTGAAAAACTTTATTAAGTATATTTAAGGGAGGGGGATGTGTAGGTGGGGTCCCTAGTCCGGGACTCCAGCGGCTGCCGCTGCTACCCGCGCACGTGTCACGAGGGCCCGTTGGGCCTCTAGTCCAGAGCTGGATAGGGCAGCCTGCCACCCCTCAATTGTTGGCACTGCATTCGGATCATCTGGAGGATTGTGTGGGCAGGTCCACACCATGTGGTGCAGGCCTGTCTTTTCCCCGCAATATTTGCATTTGGGGTCGCAGAACCCGGGGTGTATTGTGTTTAAACGGGCTGATGTGTTATATGTACCTGTCTGTAGGCGTCGCCATCTAACTTCCTCCGCTTTGGAGAGCCCCTTGGCTGGGGGTGGATATTTTCTGCGAGAGAGTCTGCAGTGCTGTAACCTCTCCGCATACATCGCCAGAGGGCCGGGATAGGGCGGTGTGGAGGATGAGGGGTCGAGTCCCAGGGGAGGAGAGCTCGGACAGCGGCATGGGCGCACTCGTTCCCTTCCAAGCCTTGCTGTCCCGTTGTCCAGACAAGGTATTTGTCTTGTTCGGGGTGTCCATAATTTTTCAATATTCTGGCAGCCTGGGGACATATTCGCCCTTTGATGTAGTTGCGGTAGGCAGCCATAGAGTCTGTTATTATATAGGCGCAGGCGGTATGCGTGGCGGTAAAGCAATGGCCACCTCCTCCGCCATTTCTATATTGTCATCGCAGATGGTGAGGGCATCAACCAGTTGTTGGTGAATCACAACCGCTACCGTGTACCCCGCTTCTGACTTTGCTGCGTCTTCGTAGTAGGATTCAGTATCCGTCTCGTACTTTTCCTGGATGTATTTGGCCCGCGCCTTCCGGCGCCCTTGGTGGAACAGAGGATGCATATTGCGGGGTAGGGGATTGGCTATGAACGAGTCTGACCACCCGGATTCGCTTTTTTACACGGATTCGCTTTCTCTCCTCACTGCGCTCTCTGTTTATACCACGACTGACCCCAGAATAGCCTTGATAAAGCAAATTTTAGCGGCGGTCTCCTCCCGAAGGCAAGTTCGGTTGTTCCATGTTCCCGCTCACCAGGGAATACTGGGCAACGAATTGGCTGACACAGTTGCATCTAGAGCCAGCCGATCGCCGCGTGTGAGAGTCTCGGTGCAGTCAAAGATTGCGATCCGAGCTCTCATGCGCAGGGTGGTTCTTGCCAACTGGGCTGTTTGGTGGCAAAATAATAATGAGGGAACAGAAATTTATTCTTGGATTCCAGATGTATTACACATTCCAAATCATTTCCCTCCGCCAAAACCACTGGTCACGTTGCTGACCGGTCACGGCAGATTCCCTGCATATTTTAAACGATTCGGCATACATAGCACAAGTTCTTGTCCTTGTGGACACCCAGAAGGCAGTGTCACTCATTATTTGACTGAATGTCCAATTACAAAATCAATTGTAGATAAATTGCCTAAATTCGGAAATAATCAAAATTTAAATTATATACATTGGCTTGGAAATAAAAAATCATGCGCTTTGCTTTTGCAAATCGTCTCTGTTATAAGTAATAATTTACCAAATTATGGAAGACATTAGACATTAGTTCACATAAGACAAAACACACACCCCCGTCGCTCATCCGGATTATGAGAGGGCCTATCAGGCCGAAGAGGTGGACCAAAACTGGTCCGCCCTCTCTGATCTGAGGTAGTGGAGGGGAATTAGGTAAATTAATTGTACATATGTACATATTTACAATTTATTATATAATGTACATATTATAAATAACTTTTCAACACTCTTAAAAATCAAATGCCACTTGTAAATATTTGTAAACTATTTGTAAATATGTACATATTTATAGTTTATTATTTAGTCCACATATTATACATAAAAACATATCACACTTTTCATCACTCTTAAAGATTATTCGGCACCAGCGCCTCAGTACTTAAAACTACACACACAGTTACTTAACAATAAATATTATACAATTTCATTTTTCACATCCCTCTTCCACTACACATCAATTCCCCAAATCCTCATTCTCTCTACTCATTTACTCAACCTAAACAAACATTCCTCTTCCTACCTAATTTTTATTTTCACATCCTATTTTCATTTTACTCCATTATTTACACTCATCTTTAAATTCGTTCTATCTTCTTTCCTTTACATCATTTCTATATTCCCTCTTTCATTATCCTTTCTATTCTTTTAAACAATTTTACTCATCATTTAAACACACACAAAAAAAAAAAAAATTCCATACATCCTGTTTCATTGTCCTTTTTATTCATTTAAATAAGTTTACTCATCACTTCAAAACTAATAAAATGTTATTTTGGTGTTGTTGTTTTTTTTTTTGAGTGTGTGTGTGTGTATTTCTAATATTTGCTTGTCCCATTCTGGGCACTTCTATTGAAAAAAAAAAAAAAAAGATTACAGTCCAATAAACCAGCTCTGTGAGGTACGCCCACCTCTGTGCTCGCTGAGCCCTTAGGATACAGATGTGCTACCGTGCCCACCTTTTATTTTTTCAATTGGCTTTTTAACTAAAATAAGCACTTTGGCCGACTGGGCCCTTTTTATTTAATTTTGATTGGTTTAAGCCTGTTATAGCTTAGCTGGTGCAGGCTATTTCTCATTCCGCTTTATTTTTGAATTTATTTTCCAACATTGTCAGGAATGAGACTTTGGATTGGGGCGGTATAGCCTGTTTTTGTACGAGACCTTGCGGGCTAGTCAGGTTAAGGTTCATAAGAACGGTCTGGCCCGTGCGGGTTGCTGCTAGTCGATTTATCTGGGTGGCGCGTTGGGCAGCAAGGAGTTCTTCGGCTGTATTGTGCACCCCTAATTGCAAAAGACGTTCTGTGGAATGGGGCATGCCCAGCGCCTTTTTAACTGCGTTTCGTATAATGAAGTCGATTTGCTTATAGTCTCTCGTTTTGAGGTGCAGATACGGTGTTGAATACACAATTCTATTAATGATGAATGTTTGAACCAGGCGCAGGGCGTCTTGTTCGAGCATACATACCCCTGTCTTTGGTAGTGACCCTGGCTATCATACGCGCAACCTGCAGACTGGTGTTTTTGAGCCGAGTGAGGGCGTACACATTTCTGCCCTTGTCGGCGAAACGTCAGGGGCGAGTGGCGCGCCACGTGTTGGGGCAGCGCCGCACATTGCGAGGAGGGGTTCTTCTGTGTTTGCCGCAAGATGGCTCTGCATGTGCGCAGAGCGCAGAAGAAATGTAGCGGAAACGTGCTTCGCTACTCGTGTAACTGCGACTTCTGTAAGTAACATGCTCATAATTACCGATATACACCGCAGTATAACGTTCTACGGCACGTTTCTAAGGCAACACCGCTTTCACTAGAAGCGCTCTTGTACCGCTTTCAAGCATCGAACTCGTGGCTGAGTGGGAGTCGACCAAGCCGAACTTGGATTACTGTTCTGAGGAAGACATCATTTTGGTCACGAAGGTACATGAAACGCGAGACAACTTGTCGCAAAAATAAATGCGCCAGACCAAGCCCTCCTTTTTGTACGGAAAGAAACAAATTTGTTCGGCTCGTCCTTTCCCAGGTCGACGCCCAAATGAAAACGGCAAAAACACGGTGAAGTTTTTGTATGTTTGTCCTCGAAGCACTGAGCACATTCATCACATACCACACTTTAGCAGTAAGGAACAGATTACATATAGTGGCACGCGAGAACATAGACAACTGCCTTCCTTGCCACGCATCACTTTTTCCTTGGCCCTCGATGCTTGGTCATGCAAGTACGGATCTGGGTCCCGGTAAGAATCAAGGGGTACTCCTAGATACAATACTGGAGTGGTTGACCAGCGCATCCGAGAATAGTGTTCGGGTGTGACCTCCCAGCTACCATGCCAGAAACCGCAGCTTTTTTTCCCAGTTTATCTGGGCACCTGTGCAGCTGCAAAATTTCTGTGCTACATTCGTCACCTCACAAATACTTTCTCTATTTGCACAAAAGACAGCGATGTCGTCGGCATAAGCCAGGATTTTCACATGCACTGATTGTAGCGTGAATCTCGTTATGCATTCATTATTCCGGACGGCCAAGTAAAGCGGTTCAAGGTAGGCTGCGAATAACAATGGCGACAGTGGACAACCCTGCCTCACAGAAGATCGCACTAGGAGGCTTTCAATGAGTTCTCCATTCACAACAATCCGTGTGGTACAGTTTTTGTATGCCATTCTAACTCCCTGTAATATTATTCAGCCGACATTTGCTTGATCTAATACGGCAAACAGAACATCGTGAGAAACGCGGTTAAAGGCTTTTGCCAGGTCTAGTTGTATCATCGCCACTCGCTCATCAAATTAGTCACAGCATTCTAGTATGGATCGTGTCACGTGTATGGTAGTAGCGATACTTCGCCATTTTATGCCGCATGTTTGGTGTGTGCCTAGGAGCGTTGTTATAACACCCTGCAATCTTTTCGCTAGCACCTTCATGAAAATTTTGTAGTCGACGTTGGTGAGGCTTATCGGGCGATAAGACCCCACCAACAGGCGCTTATCAGGGTCATTGGTTTTAGGAATTAGCGCTATGTTGGATGTTGTGAAAGACAGCGGAACACGTTTTTTCTCACAGCTTTCGTCAACAACCTTCAGCAGAGCCTGGGCTATTGCCGGTTTGAACACTTTGTAAAACGCTGCGCCCAGTCCGTCAGGGCCAAGGGCTTTACCTGCTGGCAGGGCATCTATTGCATCCTCAATTGCTTTCACGGAAATCGGCTGCTCACGCAGTGTTTTAACTTCTTCCTCAAGTTTCGGCATAAGTGGAAGGAATTCACTATAGAAGCCCCGTTCAGTTTTTCGCGACTGACAAAGCATATCTGCGAAATGATCACTGATTGCGTCCTTGATTACACTACTGTCCGCCGAAATACCTGTGCTAGTTCTTATTTCTAGTATTTCCTTTCGGCACGCGTATCTTTTCTCGTCTGATAACGCACGCTTTGTTGGTGTTTCCCCGCCCACAGCTGTTCCGTCCGCGCCCGAATGCGTATTTGGGTTTGCTCGGTACGGTGGCTACGCAAGGGACGAAACGACAGAAGAGACTAAGAAAGCGGGCTGTTCCGAGTAGCATCTACCGCCCCCCAGGGAGCCGAGCAGCCTAGCGATTAGCGGCGCATGCTTTTTCAATGGACCTAGCTTGAGAAAGCCTATACTACTACTACTACTACTATTACTACTACTACTACTACTACTACTACTACTACTACTACTACTACTATTATTAGCAGTAGTAGTAGTAGTTGTAGTAGTAGTACTAGTATAGAGGAAGACTCGTTTCACTAAGTTGTCACTGAATTGTCTGTAGGTAAAGGCCAAATTAAGTGGCTAAATATTATCTTCACAGATTAATTATTATAGAATAATAATATTAATTGGTTCACAGGAAGGGAATGGCGCAGTATCTGTCACACTTGTGTCTGTGGACACCAAGGGATGAAGGTGTCTACAGAAACAAGGGAGGAAGAGAGAAAGAGAAGCCGTAGCGGGGGGGCTACGGAGTTGTTCAGGTGTCGACAGACACAAGTGTGACAGATACTGCGCCTTTCCCTTCCTGTGAACCCATTAATGTTATTATTATTTATTAAAACTGTGAAGATAATATTTAGCCAGTTAATTCGGCCGTTAACTAGACAATTCAGTGCCAACTTCGTGAAACGAGTCTTCCTCTATACTACTATACTACTACTAATGATAATAATAATAAGAATTAGCAGATAAATATTACTGTGTATTATTATTATTCTTATTATGAGTAGTAGTAGTAGTAGTAGTAATAGTAGCGGTAGTAGTAGTAGTAGTAGTAGTATTATATGCTCTCTCGAGATAGTGCCGCGTCCAGCGTGGCCCAATATTATCTTCAGTCTTAATTTAGCAAAGAAATATTAATGTGTGTATTATTATTATTATTATTATTATTATTACTATTACTATTATTATTATTATTATTATTATTATTATTATTATTATTATTATTATTATTATTATTATTATTATTATTATTATTATTATTATTATTATTTAATAGTTGTAGTAGTAGTATAGTATTATAGGCTCTCTCAAGCTAGTGCAGCGTCCAACATGACGCCCATTGAAAAAGCACGCGCCGCTAATCGCTAGGTTCACTGTAGCTAGGCTGCTCGGCTCCTGGGGGCGGTAGACGCTAGTCGGAATAGCCCGCTTTCTTCGTCACTTTTGTCGTTTTGTCCCTTGCGGAGCCACCGTACCGAACAAACCCAAATACGCCGCCCGAATAACTGCCGCACTATACTTATGTGTCCATTTTTTCAAGCTGGGCTTTGACACCCCTGATATAATTAAAGCATGCGCCTGGTTGGGCGTTTTCTATACGCGTCAGAAGTTCGAGCTGTTTACGAAGATCTGCTTCTTTTTGCTTCTCTGCGTATCTTAATTTCGTGCTTTCTTATATCGCTCTCATTTTCACCCCCTTCTTAAAAGCCTCCCATTTTACAGCGAAGCTGAACGGTTTCGCTGTAAGTAATATATTTAATTCTTAATCTGTTTCGTTAAAAGAGCTTTGTGTCCTCCAACAACTTATTATTAAGTTTCCATAAATGCCAAATAAACCGATTCTTGCTTTGTTTTCTTCCAAAGGTTGCAATCACTAAGGCATGATCACTGAAAGCCACAGGTGTAACTTCGTACAAGGTGCAAAGTGGTACAAGTTCAGCTGCGACATACAATCTGTCTAATCGAACATGGCTGTTGCCCTGAAAATGGGTATACTACGTATAGGTGCCATTAGTAAATAAACTTCCAATATCTTCTAAATCATGGCCATGGACGATTTCATTCAAAACATCAGCACTTTTATCACGTACAAATGACTCTTTGGCGCGATCTGAAGCTTGGCAAACGCAATTGACTCCTTCCTAATTTTCTTGTCAGTTCGTGTCTCAATGTAGGTGGTACAGTAAGAGGGTACTTGCGAGAAGTGGTGCTCTCGTACAGATTGCTGCATGTGCGCTTTTCCATGGAGTATTTGTACAATGTTAAGCGGAAAAAATTGTATGCGGACATAGTGGACACAATGCTTCCTGTACCGATATACCGTTTGTCGCACTGTCCAGGCCCAGGAGATGATGTACTCAAGAGAGTTAAGATGCCATTATCACCACCAGTCAAATCATTTTTCTTTAAACTCCACACTAGCACATTATCAGTCAAAACATGGATGCATGCTAAAGGCCTGTTCGTCCCTTGATCAACAAACTGTTTCTTGTGTAAAAGACCAGAGACGATAGAACACGTGTTTTTGGACTGTTGGAATGCCACTTTTTTTTCTGGGATGTGCTTCAGAGAACTTTAAAATAGAGAGCTACCTCTAGATGCATATGGCACACGATTTTTACCTTTTCCTAATGCAGAGGAGTTTCCCTTTGATACAATAATGCTCCTGGGCCTCCACAGCTTGAGGAAAACCAGAATGCAGTTTAACAATGCAGATATACAAGTCAATCCTGTACGAGAACGTTTTATACACAGTGTTGTGCGGTTCAGGGAAGTGCATATGACACTCCCCGAGCAGCCACAATGGATTCACGTGCTCGACAGTTTGGTAAAACTGAAAAAGTTTTAACCCGCCGTGTCATGCGAAAGTGTGCTGGCACGTTTTATTGTTCATCGTCTTGTTTCGAATGTCCAAGTCGGCAATAAAGAAAAAAAAACTCGTGGCTGAGTGGTAGCGTCTCCGTCTCACACTCCGGAGACCCTGGTTCGATTCCCACCCAGCCCATCTTGGAGGTTGCTTTTTATTTATGAAGTGCATGCCGGGATTTATCGCTCACAGCCAACGCCGCCGACGACACCGGCTTTTCTGCGACACCAGCTCCTTAACGCTGCCACGTTAAAATGACGCTCCTCCTCTCCCGTCGTTGTAACCCTCAACTCGTATACGCCGATGCGCCGGCCAAAGAAAACGAAAATGTCCGGGCCGACGCCCCGCCCATAATTCGTTACGAAGTGACGCCACCGACTCTCGGTTTGTTTACCTCCGGTGGTGCTCCGATTTCTTCCCCTTCGTGTTTGCGGTTCGCGTGTCAGTCGCCATGGATCGCATGGATCCCGAGCTGGAAGCCAGGCTGCGTGAAGCCGCCGCCGAGCTGGACTTTGATCCATATGATTATATTCCGTTTCGTGATCCTCTAGACAGCGACGACAGCAGTGACAGCAGCACGCCATCGTCTGGCCCGTCTGGACGACCCGCTGGCGACGGAGACGACGGCCTACCAAGGAGCGTTTCCTGGCGCGCGCGCCACTGCACATGAGTTATTACAACTTTCTTATTTCACGAAATGCCGTTTCATGTTTGCTTCGGGACCTTTTCACATTTTACTTATGCATAGGTGCCGCTGCGAAAGCATGCCCACACCTGAAGAAGATGTGTGCTGCCGCAGCATGCCGGAGGTGCTGGTGGTGTGCCAGCAGGACGGTGGCTGCGTTACGATCCACCCAGCGTTCCAAAGCGTGTGCATAACGCCAGAAGTTCTTCAGGCTGTGCACATTGCACTAGAGGAGGAGGAAGCGAACATCGATGGAGGCGGAGATGTGAACAAGTAGGTAGTGCGGAAGCATCAGGTGACAGATTCGTATTATTATTTTTTTGTGTGTGTATGATCTGTTTACTGTAAAGCGTGGTATTTTCAGGCAGCCCCGCTTCATAGCCTACCGCTTGTTTACCAAGTGGATTTGGGGCAGGCTGGGCGAAGGCAATAGGGTGGTGTTGCCAGCCTGCGTCGTTTGCCGAGTTCGGCGTGAATTTCTGTCGGCGAGCTACATGGGATTCAGGCACCTTCCCCTTTAATCTCAGGTGATTGTCGCTTCACTGCATGCTGGCTTCTAAACTTTATCACGTGTGCCAGGCGCACTGCTTCGAGTGGTGCATGGAAGTGCGTTTATTTTTATGGTGGAAAAATAGAGAATGCTATTTTATGAACGACAAGTTATGCACTTTGTCCAGTTTCTGTTTTATGGCACTGTTTAAGAACAGACATCTCATTCCTCTAAAGTGCCAGAACTTGTAGATGTGTAAGCAAGAAAGGTGTAGAACTGTTAGTTAGTGAAAAATAAAGCCTGGGAAGAAAGTTCAAATCCTAGTAAAAAAAAAAGATACACATCCAAAAATAAGCAAGAATGGAGGACAATGCTGAGCATCGCCAAGTCTGCTTGGGCACATGCTTCCAATTAGCATCTACCATAAACATTCATTTATTTGGAATGAAATTTTATAGAAAAAAATTAAAATCGAAACACAGAATGCTTGTGCCGAGGCAGCACAAGCATTCTGTGTTTTGACTGATACCGAGTGTGTGAGTGATCAATACTGACACAATGAAATGAGTGCTTGAAGGTTTGTTTATTGATACTCCTAGCCGTGAATACATGACAACAGATAGCAGAATACATCCATTGCAGCAGTGGAGTAATACAGGTGAAGCACAGATCAAACCACAACTCTTGTTCCTGCATTTGCTGATCTGAATTATTAATTTGAATGTATTTACAGTCTAATACGCTTGCAGAGTGTCACATTTCTTATCTCCAAGCTGCAGTAATAGCTGGTCCCTTTCAGGTGTGTTTGCCAAAGTGTTGTGGCAGCACTGCATATTTTCAAAAAGTTGTGCAGGTTCAACCGTCCTTGAACAAAATTTCATGAGCGTTAGCCATTGGCCGTAGTCACAGTTGCTGCTGCCGCTTCGATCTTGGCTCGCTTGCACTCTTGCTCAGCTTTTTGGCAATGGGCTAGTCTGGCTTCTCTTTGTTCAATGGTCTCGGCAGGCTGTCTGGCACGGTTGCAGCCTCCGTCTTTAGCGAGGTGGCGTATGTGCATGGTGTATTTCCGTAAGTTTAATGAAGGAGAAGGAGTAGATGAAACATTAAGACTATGTTCATTGCAGCGCACGAAAATGTCTCGCAATTAGAAATTGATGGAGGCGATGTTTACTGTACAGTTCGAGAATGTGTTGTAATTTTACTACGAGGTGTGATAGGTTGTGGCAATAGCATAGTGCTCTCATGTCTAAGCTTTAAAGATGACATTGCTTGCTGTACAGCGCGAGAGTTCAAAGTCAACATTGCATTCACTTTGAGGTTTGTGCATGGGAGGAGTAGAGCGAATGCTCTAAAAGCCTTACTTTAGCTGTCTCGGCTATCACCAGCTGTCATGCCTGGACATAATTCCCCATTTCTTGATTATCAGCTGTATCTAACTGTGCATTACATCGCTCTCCTTCCACAGTGAATATATGTACATGAATTCTGCCAGCTAAGGTAGCCACTGCTTCTCATTTTGTGGCCTGTACCGCAGGAATCACTTAGTTGGGCTTCGAGACCTTGTCATTGCCTGTTCTAATATTTATCCCTCTGGCATTTTATAGAGCGAGGAACTTCTTTCATAATTCATTCATTTGGCACTGTTGATAAGGATGCTTCTAACTTGTTCTCTTGCAATTTCTGGAGCCTGGGGCCTGAACTTTGTCGACAGCTTGACTTGTTATCTTGCTTCTTTGAGATCTGTGAATATGTTTCTAGCTTTTTCTGTCGCTTTTCTATCCGCATATCTCCTCTTCTGTGACTTTTTTTCGTGGTCGCTTTTTTCAGTGTTGGTGTTTACATTTTATTCATCTGTGCAGGATAGTCAAAGGAAAACGAAAGGCAGTATAGAACAGAGCACCAGAAAGAAGGAACAAAACTGAAGAATTTACAGCTCTACAGAAAAAGACCACAATGAAATTTGCAAGGAGAGAAGAAAAAGGGAGCACTTAACAAGGGGAAGAGGTCACCTGCCCTGGGGCAGAGCATTCCGACCAGCTACGTGGGTGTGTGATGGTGGGCTGTCGACTTTGACGGTTCCAAGCGGCCTCCACTGGCTTCTTCTTTGGTTATGCGGGCTGAGGCACTCCCCGTCTGCGGTACGAGCAATGCACTTTGCAACACACTCTCATGCTGTGTAGTAAGCATCGTTCTCTTCATCAAGTTCAAACTACAACATACTGTTCGGCTGTGCGATAAACATTGTCATCTTCATGAAGTTCCATCTGCACCACTCCTTCATTTACCCTGGGTAAATATGGCACACATATGCCATCTGAAAGAGTGCGGCCGAGGTTTGCTAGCGTAATGCCGGACCAATTTAAGCAGTGTGACATAATTCTCAGTGCTTTCACATTACTGCACCTAAGCAGAATTGAGTGCACTCGTGCAATTTCTTTTGAGGGGGGGGGGGGAGCAGTTCTTTTCACTGCACTAGAGTATGCAGGTTGTGCAACAAAGTTTGCTCAAAGTTGGCAAATCCAATGAATCCTTGCAGCTCATTGACCTTTTTGCAATTTTTGTAATTTTTTAGCATATGTAACACCTTTCCTGCAGTTTTGGTCTGTTCTATATTGTCACAAACCCCGCCTTAACGATTAACAGAGGCGCGGGATCTCCTTTACGGTTACCCGTCGTCCCTCTATGAGGTTTGAGAACACAGTTAAAAGTTGGGTCGGTCAACCAGTGAAGTGCGTGTGTTGGTGTGTGATCAATGAATAAATTTTTTCGTCACTTTGTTCTTTATTTATTTATTTATTCCTCAAAGGTCTCTGATGAGACATTACATGAGGGAGGTGGCGTTACAGGGCATATAAGTATAACAAAAATCTTAATGAAATGTTTTCGATGATGCGCTTGAAAATTTTGGGGTCGATGATCAATATGAGATGTTTTCAATGAGCCGTTTGAATATTTTGGGGTCGATGACTGTAGCGACTTCGGTGGGCAAGCCATTCCAGTCCTGTGCGGTGCGCAAGAAAAAAGACTGCTGAAAAGTAGTAGTGTGAGCTTGAGGGGGATACACTGCATTAATGTGGCTGGAGTGGAAGATACCGTGGGCTCTCTTTATGTACGTGTTATCAGATGGCAAAGAATAAAAAAATTATGAAAAAGGTTAAGACGCGCGATTCTACGCCGTGAGGGTAGGGAGGATAAGTTTAATTGTGCTTTTAATGCCGAAATACTCGAATAGTAGGAATAATTTGACAAAGTGAATCTTGTTGCTCTGTTCTGAACTGAATCGAGGGCATTAGTAAGGTTATTTTGTATGGTTATTTTAGTAAGGTAACACACAATGGGAACATATATAGGTAGTAGTCCAAATTACACTGCATAAAAAAATTAATAAAACACCAGGACATGATAGTAATAAAAACGACTCGGTAAATGACAAGAGAAAAAACCGACAATGAACACACACTGCGATAAAGAATACTATAAAATAAAGCAAGTATTCCAGGGATAGTAAGTAAGGGCGAGAGGTGCACAAAAACACAGCGTAAAATACTAAACCAGGTCAAGATTTCAGCAAAGAAGAAAAGAATATTCAATTAACCGACAGTCTGTAGCAAAATGGATTCTCACAGCCTTCTTATCTAATGAGGTATCGTAGTCGTAGAGTTGGTCGGTAGCGGCGGCCGTACAGGGAGGGGGGACGGCAAGTTGGTCGCGAGCTCGGTGAAGAAAAGAAGACACTTTCCCGGAGCAAGCAGCCACGAGAGAGGCCCAGAAGTCTGAATCTTCCCAGGGCACACTGCTGCGGCATACTCCGGTCTGCCTTTTTATACTCTCTGCTGGTTGCGCTGCGGCCCGAACGGCAAGGATGTGCTCTTGCCGGTCGCTGCCCCGGAGCGTCTTGTCGAAGCATGCTCTCCCTTTAGTTTCGGTTTATATGTGAGACAAGAGATCCCGTAACTTCGCTCTATATGTGAGGCAGCATGTGACATATTCTTGCTATATGCAGTAATGTTTTCTGAAACATTGCTTGCTTCTCACTATTGACCACTTCCCTGCCTTCGTGTTGCATGAAGTGCTCCCACACACATTTGAGCTGTTGTTGTCTACAATATCTGCTAAAGGTTATGCCACAGAAAGCTTGTTCAAAGTTCCTGCTGATGATACCACAGAACTGGGTCCTGTTGCTTGAACCATTGGTGTTGGATACCGATCTTCGGATGGCTTTGTTGCCTTGCCTCAAGTTCATGCAGAGCCGGAGGCTATCATTTCTGTTGGGGATGGCTACAATAAGCTACACCCAAGGTACTGGTCCTCGTACTGGTTCTGTGACATCGGGGGGGGGGGGGTGCATTTGTTCAGTTTCGGCTACCCCTTTGTAGGTGTAGCAGGGCCTGTGCCATTGGTTGCAGGTTGTTAATCAGCAGTTTCTTTAAAAGTCGTACTGGTTTTCACCATCAAATGAAGAACTCATCGAGTTTTGGAGAGTGCTTCATGTATTTTAGAGATTGCATTGCTGTGCTCCGCCTGATTTCGTATTGTGTGCAGGAGACCTAGGTAGCTGGACGTGTGTCATGCTAGCAGTGGAGATGTGTGTTGCTGACTGTTGATAATGGTGATGTCTGTTGCTTATACCCAGATGCAGTTTCATTCATGAACTGTTATCATTTTTCCAGTGGTGTTTTAGAGCTGGTATAATAAACTTCTTTACACTGAAAATATTTTCTTTTATGACAGCTCTGTAGTGTTTGTCTGAAACCACTATTTTTCATTGCTGGCTGTCTGTACTGTGGCACTAAAGTGAGTGATCAATCTCGTTGGTTCACCCTTGAGCTTCCAGATCGAATGGATCATCTTGTGCTATCATCAGTATGCAAGAAGTTTGCATGTGTCTTTCAGTCCAAACTAGAAACGTCCTGTGCCACCTGACTGGCCTGTTATGCAACGAAATATCCTTTTTCTGTGCAAGAAGTCCAAGAAAGCTTTCCTTCGTGGCTAGGTTCCAACCGAGGAGAGATATTTGAGGGCTTCCCATTTTGCAAAAAAGCACAGCTTGTCTAATGTGTAACCTCACAAGACCGTTTTTTACAGCCAGTCATTGGCTACAATTAGCATTTTGTAGCACTAAACTCCGAGAGCTATTTTTTTTAAAGCTGGCTGCGCTATGGTGGTTGTGAAACTGGCTGGTGAACGTTTAAAAATGGTTGAAGAAGCTTTTCTTCATGACCATGCTGTACCCACGGTGAGATTTCTGAAGTCAGTTGTTGGAAAGGTGCTTTTGTCGTTGTGCAGGGCTTTCTTTCGTGCAACCATTTGTGATGTGCCAAAAGGCGAGGAAGAAAAAGGGGCCCATAATGTGGGAGCTGGGAGTAATTGGCATTCGAGTAGTGAAGAGGTGGCAGACAAGACCACAGTGCTAATTGCTAGTTATCTCCCAAATGCGGTACTGCCAGTGACATAAAGGGCCCAGACATTATTGACGAGGTTTGCATGTGCTGCCCAAGTCAGTTTCAAGTGCGGCCCGGAGCACTTTTCAAAATTTATTTGTAAAGGATAGGCTCCACACAAAGTTTTTAATTTAACTCGAATACTCGTAAAGGCCACCTTACAGATTTCTTGCATTACAACGCAAGTATCACTTGAGGAGCCCTCTAATTCAGTATCTATTACCAATTGTCTCCAGCAAGATGTGATTGCATTTCCTTTGTTAGATTTCCTGATGTTTTGTATTCTGTTTACTTTCCTACCAGTGTTCTTGCTTTCACCATGTTCACTGGGGACCCACTGGACAGGTGATGTCTCGAGCATTGCCTGCAGTCAAGTTTTGGGGATCATATCGTGCAAGACAATTTCTCTCCGAGTCCAGGCTCAATTTGCGAAGAGTCGTGAAGCAGGCTGGGGGATTCCGGTGGTCAAATTATTGAGCATCTGCCTTGCATGCAGCAGGAGCAGTATTGTCAATGATGCTACTGGATTCTCACTCTTGAAACACCAGGTACACGCCTTCCCAATTTTGTGCTCCGGTTATACGGGTAAAATAGCTGGGGAATAGGTCTCTGACTGCACTTTGAGCAGGTGAAAATATCTTGAGGTTGGGACTGCATCAGGACAAAAGAATCTATCATTGGCGCACCACACAGCTGATTGCAAGTAAACAGCTGCATTTGAACAAGGAGCAGTGATAGTGTTTCTTCCTTCATCAGTCAAAGTTCCAACAAACATTCCACCTGGTTTACAGACGACGTAACACTCTTGACGTCTCTACGTAACGCAACGTTTCGGAGACCAAGGAACGGTGCACACAAAAACAGGCGACACTTCCACTCACACTTCCTTCTTCGTCCAACTACCCCCGAGTTCCTCATATTCATTATTCATCTGGTCTGTAACATTTGCCTCATTTCGCAAAATAAAGCCAATCGGGCAAGTCAGATGTCGTCACGAGAGTGGCACTTCAAACGGCCGACGTGTCACCTCAGTTTTTGCCGAACGTCGTTCACTGGTTGTAAGGCATGCAATCCGGCAGTCAAGTTCGTCGAGTCGTTCTAAGATAACGTGGGTCAGTGTAGCGTGCCAGCATTTTCTGGTGTAAGCTGCGCTTTCTCATTGGTTTCCAAAGCCAGACTAGGTCACCGGGCAAGTAGATGATCTGGCGATGGTGGTCATCATAGCGAGCTTTCGATCGCTCTTGTGACGCCAAAGTCCTCAGTCGGGCTATTCGCCGTGCTTCTTCAGCCAGGCAAAGAGTTTCGGCTAAGCATCGGTCGTCTTGAGTGGAAAATGGGAGGATGGTGTCGAGGGTGTGTCGAGGGGAGCGGGCGAACAGGAGGAAGAATGGACTGTATCCTGTGGTCTCATGCCTGGCAGCATTGAAGGCGTATGTTATAAACGGAAGAGCACAGTCTCAATTTTTTATGGTCCGATGCGACGTACATTGCAAGTATATTCGTGAGAGTTCAATTAGTGCGTTCAGTTAAACCATTTGTCTGACGGTGGTAAGAGGTCGAATGTCTGAAATCAGATGCACACAAACGGAGTTCTTCAATTACGTCGGCAGTAAACTGACGACTTCTGTCACAACAACTCACGGGGGACCATGTCGCAAGATGACTGAATGCAGCTTAAACAGGGAAACTTGGATGCTGTAGCTGCGGGAAGAGCGGCCGTCTCACAATAGTGAGTAAGAGGGTCCTCACATACAACAATCCAACTATTGCCTCCATGCGGCTCTGGAAAAGGACCCAAAAGGTCCACTCCAATTTTCTCAAAAGGAGCCTTGGGCGGCACCACGTTCCTGGTGCAACACCAGTAGGACCTTTGCGATTTTGGTACTGAGAACAGCTAGCAACTTTCTGTTCATTCGTGTGGCGCATCCGTGGCCAGTAGAATCGCTCCTGAGTGCAGTACAAAGTTCTCGAAGATCCCAGGTGTCCCGAAGCTGGATCATCATGCATGACGCGTAAAACAGAAAGACTGAAGATTCCAGGTATTACCAGCAGGAAGCGAAGGGCAGTATCTGAGTAAACTTTCTTTTATAGCAGGTCATTACATAGGCATAGGAAAAACTGGCTGTTCGAGATTGGGTCTTGAGCAGCAGCTAAGAACGACTCCAGATGCTGGTCGGCGTGTTCCTCTGTTCGAAAGGTATGAATATCTGGAAATCTCGGAGATAAAGTAGTGACGTAATGATCAAAGTTGTCCGCGTCGCATTCCGTCGTGGCAAGTGGCAACCGGGAGAGGCAGTCTCCATCTGCGTGCCGTCGGCCACTTTTGTATGAAATGCTGTAGTCGTATTCTTGCAAGCGAAGTGCCCAGCGGGATAGGCGACTAGACGGATCACAGAGATTGAGTAGCCAGCAGGAAATGGTGATCGGTTACTACTACGAAAGGCTCTCCGTACAGGTAGCAGCGAAACCGCTGCACGGCAAAAACAACCGCGGGACATTCCTGCTCGGTGATGGTGTAGCTGTGATCAGTCTTGCTTAGAGTCCGACTGGCGTAAACAATCACATGTTCGCAGTCGTCAAAGCGCTGAACGAGGACCGCAGTGAGGCCTATACCACTTGCATCTGTGTGCACTGAAGTTGGAGCAGAAGGGTTGAAATGCTGTAAGATAGGATGTGATGTTAAGAGGAACTTCAGTTGTCGGAAAGGAAGAGTCGCATTACCTCACCGACTTGAACTTGTGGAGTGTGCAAAATGGCTCCATTTTGCACAGCTAGTAGACTGTAATTCATGTACTTTGCGCTGTACCATGGAGTGTCACATTGACCATCCCCTGCCAGGTCTGTTGCTGTCCCTACAAGCTCACTAGCAAGTTCTGCTTGCCTTTGCTGAAAAAGCTGCAAAGAAGATGTTCAATTTAGAGGCTACAAACTTGCAGTCATGTGGTTGCCTTAATGCATATTAGGATGAGGGGGGCAGGTTTCAAATGCTGCATTGCTTTTCACTTTTCTCACAGCACAATTACTAAAAAACAAATACTGCAAAAGTTATGCCTTCTGTACTAGAGCATGCAGCTGGTCTATTAAACATGTAGCCAAAGGCAACAGATATGCAATAGCAAGTGCATTGCACTGCAATGCCTCCGCTGTTGTATATATGCTGCGTTTTATATGTTGCATTGTAGCTTCAAGTTGTTGTCATGAAAGGATGCGACATCTAGTTATCAAGTTGATGACGTATACTTTGACTTAAATGTCGTATGAGAGATATCCTTATTGTCAAATCTTATTTATGGCTGGTAGCAAGTATGCCCGTTGGTAGTTGTAGTAGGTCCTCTCTGTGATGCCTTGCACGCCGATGGATTGCAAGAATCGAAGAACTGAAGCTATACCGCAGCCAGAGAACAAGATGCCTGCAGCCAGGAGGACATTTCTTGCTGCATTTCCTTCAACCAGTGGTTGGCTTTTCCAGAGGAAAGAATGCTGCAGTGAGCATGTCCCCTTCACTGTCACAAGGCTTCCCGCTATGCTAAAGTAAAGGGTTCTTGTTTGCCCGCACATTGTTCAGGTCTCAAGAAGCTGCCGCAGGCAACCCTCGAACACAAGGAATTTCCTCTCTTTGTAGAGAGGTTCCTCAATCGCTGACTGGGCCGTTTCATCCCGATGGTCGCTGAAAAAGAAGTGCAGTGATATCAGCGATTGGTGACATGTGATTTTTAATATATGAACTAATACGTAGCAGCCGTGGATATTCATCTCGGAATGTCTTGGCTGTAAAATGTGCTAAATAAAGCTGCTGTGAAAGTCTATAGTAGGTATGCAGTTTTTTTTTCGTTCTATCAACAGGGAACAGAAAAATGGCATGGCAAATTAGGTACACTGTAGGGCTACGCAACTTATATTTTTTTTTCAATACAGAATCAAATATCCTTCTGCATCTTAGTGACTCGTTAAAATATTTGTGCAAAATTAAACGGCAAAGTGCATGTGATGGCTCCCTAGTAACTCTAAAGACAGCACTAATGTACACTAGGCACACATAACATGACCATATTATGTAAGGAAAAATTGCCCTTTCGCTACCTGAAGCAACTGTGAATATCCTAACACCACGTCCGAGATTAGTGGTGTGCAAGGTTTGTATAAGGCATGGTCTCTATAGACTCATCAAGGCAATATTTGTTGACCCATTGTGAGTATTACCACATCCTTAATCATGTCAAGCCGTGCATGAGAGTTATGAACGCTATCACTCGAATAGAATGTGTCACGGGGAGGGTATATTGCCTGTTTGAATGAGGGAACATGTGACACATAGGTGACGTATTTCGTCACATTCTTTTTTTTTTGCCTAATGAACAGTGCTGAAATGACATTTTCTTGCCTGCCATAGCCAGCAAATGCACAAAAGTGGCTGAAAGAATTTCTGTTCTAACGTGCGGCCAGTGATAGCAGTCTCTTCCAGACCACAGGAAAGGGTACCAAGTACTTCCCAATGAAGCTACCGTAGCCCGGTATAGGCCCCTTTCCAATCAAGCTACCAGCTTTACATTCTGTTCACTTATTTACACGATTAGTATAGAATGCCATAATTCAGATATATTTCAACTCCCTTTTCTGCTTCTTGGCCCCACCATGAATGTCCCACACACTACAGTGAAGCAGACTAATGGCTTCTGCCATCCTGCATATATTCACATCCCAACATGCACACTCCTAAGAACAAGGAAGGAGGCTATGAAATAGATGCTATGTTACCACTGCGTTACGTGGTTGTTTGTGCACAACTTGCAAAGCTAGATTTCCCATATTGCAGCCAAGCCCTCCATCTCGTGCACTGTGGGGCATTGCAGTCTTGATCCTGTCTTTGAAACACTCCAAGAATGAAGCTAGCAAGGGCTTTAGATGAACTTTGCAACATTATTCATTGAACTGCATGGTATTTGAAAGTTCAAGTCTGCATCTGATTTGGCTGAAATAATTGTGAACATGCACTACTTGGCCCTGCTGCAGTAGATGAAAAGTTAGGTGACATCCATTTCAAAGGAGAAACAGCACGAACAGGGACAAAGAAATTTAAGCACACACTAAAAATGTAGTATGCTTCTAATCTTAGTTTGACATCTGATTTATGTTGTTGATGAACTAAACTAGGAAATTTTGAATACTTTTATGCTCCTACTAGACACTTCTTTGTATGTCATTGAGCTAGCTTGAATAAGTGCAACCAATCTACAGTTGCAGTATAATGCACTATATCATGAATATCGGCAGCTGGGGCTTTTGGTTTTAAATATTGAAACTCTGTTGATGTGGAAATACTAATACCTGCAGAAGCTGGCATCAGATGGCAGCACATAACTCATGTCCCTGTCTGCAGTTAGCGGCGCGTTGTCATCTTCGGTGCACACAGAGTCATCTACTTCCATCGGGATGGGTGTTGAGCCACGAGTAGGCTGAAAACGCCCTGGCACAGGTGGTAGCGGATCAAGTACCGTTGCAGTTAGGTGCGTTTTTCTTGCTGTACAGGCTCCCTGGTCGGCCTCTACCCCGACTTCTCTGGTGGCAGGCTTCTCTGTTTGAACCTTGGTGCTGACTAGAGATTTAAGTCCAATAGACACCTGTGTACCTGGAAATATTTCATATATTTAAAATTATTGGCAAGCACCCCATCTACGTTTAATGTAATCAATCATATAGCTATTTAATGCATTTTCGCAACACTACAACCGCTTTATCAATAATGACTTACCAACAGAATGGCACCCCCACATTGTCTGTGTTGACACAGTATGCGTGCGAGTAGTTGAAGGCCCCGCTTGCGATGCTTCCTGCAGACAGATATTCATAATTATAATGATGGTTGCAGATTTGAAATTTTCATGCTTTCATTTTCAGGTGCTGTATAGAGTGAACTGCCCGTAACAAAATGCAAACATTGTCAACTTGCTACAGATACACACATATTCTGAAAGTGGAGAACTGATATGACTAAACCATTTGCACAGACAAGCTGTAGTTTGTGGAGTTTCAAGAGCTCTGAAAAATTTGCAGGCTTGTTAGCAGCACAAACAAAAGACACAATGCAGGACAGTAGACTAATACACTGTTCCATGAACCAATACAGCAGCTCATTATTTTTAAACGTCGGGTCTCCCATAATAATCCAGTTAGTATATGTGCTCAGAGTTTCTTTTTTTGGTGCGCTAGTGCACACAAAAGCTTTGCATCATCCACTAAACAAAATTATTTATTTGAACTCCAAAATAATCTCATCTCCACAGAAGAGCTACATTTTAATTGCTTCCAGAAGGTTCCTCAAGCGATGATCGAGCTTGTGCATGGAAGCAGACATAAGATTTGCACTCATTTGCATAGCTTACTTACTCGGGCAATAGAGCCACCATATGCAATATAATACAAAGCTGTTCAGTACAGTTGAAAATTAAGCATGCACATATATAAAAAGACTAGCATCATCCACTGGACAAAATAAACTATCCAAAATATTCTCACCTCTACAGGAAGAGCTGTGGTATTTGGATCACCTCCTGTAGGTGTCTGAAGCAATGGTTGAACACATAACTGTATGAAAGCATAAAGACATGGCAACAGTTGTGCATGTTTATATAGTTTCTAGCAATAGAGCCATCATATATGTGTGCAACACATTCCAAAGTTATATATGTGGCCTAAATATACATAAATATAGTATAAAAGTATGTATGCATTGTTATTAATACCATGATCACAGTACTAAACTGTCCAGAGGAAACCTGTGTAGTGCTGAGGTCTTTCGGGCTTCCTGGCGATGATGGTTTGCCATGCTAAAAAAAGAAAGGAAATTTGTGCGTAATCAACATTGTATTAATGGCAGTTTTATTATTCTGCACATGAATGAGAATGAAAGGAGCCAACAGTCTGCAAGTGCAAGGTAAACATAGGGGATAAATTTTTTTTATCTATAAAGGGTATGGAGGCAGGGCCACAAGTTTATCATCATCATCATCAACGCCAGAGCGTCGTCTGCTCAAACGATACTACGGCATTTTTTTAAACCTCTTGTTCCCGCTACATATAAAAATAATAGGCATGATAAAGTATAATATGAATTTAGTTTTATAATGACAGCTAAAAATCACGAAAACCATGCATAGCAAGGAGTTTCTGCGCGCCACCATCCACGAATCAGCGTGACGGAACGAATTCAATCCAATCCCCAACCGTAGTTTTCATCAATGTTTTCATTGTGTTTGGTTGTGTTGCTGTCGTATTTGCCCTTCCCTTGTTTATCCCTTTGTCTTTTGCGTGGTGTCTCATCTCTACTGCGAGTGTTTTCAGTGCATGGTATAGCGCATTGTCCTGTTTTGTGCAGTATTTTATTGAGTGTTTAGTGTGTGTACTGAGTGCACTGCAGTGCGCCGTGGCTGACATCGCAGACGGGTGGTTGTGTTGGTGGCCGGAGTTCGCAAGCTGGTTTAAGCTTTTGTGGCTGCAGAGCAAGCGGAAATCATAAGTGGGAAAAATTCCGGTGATTGCAGTGAGAGGTCAATGATTTTTTTCGAGACATTTCAAATGACTGAAATGGACCAGAAACATCCACTATGCGCGAGGCTACCGGGGGTTACATTAAACCGGCTGACCATTCAGGCGCACGCGTAGACTTCCAGAGAAGCCCATATCTGGCAGACCAGTCTGCTCAATAATATGATTATAAAAATTCTGGCTCAGTAAGCACATTCTGAGAACTTCTCCGAAGGCTCTGCCGAAGAATGTGCCGTGGCCGCTGAAGAGCTCAGAGATTCGGATGCTGCCAGTGACGTTCCTGGCCCAGAAGCAAGTGGCTCATGTGTCAACGTTCGCGACGAACTGAGGGAAATTGCTCTCAAACAATCGTTGACGCACTCGGCCATCAATGATCTCTGCTTACTTTTCCAGAGGCTTGGTCATCCAGTGCCAAGTGACGCAAGGACTCTGCTGAAAAAAGAGAGAAATGCAAACGTTAAAAGAAATGTCGTATATTTTGACTTAAAACCAAAAATTGAAAGCCGCGTGAGATTAGGCCTCCGCCCGCAACAGAGTCATAGCATCGAACTTCATGTGAATATAGATGGTCTTCTTATCTTCAAAAGTTCTTCTGTCAGCTTTTGGGTTGTGCTATGTCGTGTTTCAAACTGCGTACACAACCGACCATTTGTCTTTGCTGTTCACTGTGACAAAAAAAGCCAACTAACATTGAGGACTTTCTGCGGCCCTTTATTGATGAAGTGAAGGACCTAGAAGTGTCAGGAATAGATGTTCATGGAACATATTATAGCATCTCCGTGACTGCCATAATATGTGATGCGCTACCTAGGTCATATATCAGATGCATAAAAGGGCACATGAGATTTTATGGTTGCGATCACTGTAGTCAAAAAAGTGAACGATCTGACCGCCGGCAGACATTTCCGATATGCGTTGCCTTTCGGCACAGAACGAGATGACTCATTTCGAGCTATGGCAGACCCTGGCTACCACCATGGAGTGAGTCCCCTTATTGAACTCCGCATTGACATGGTAAAACAGTTTCCTATTGATTACATGCATTAAGTGTGTTTAGGAGTTGTCCGCAAGCTCTTGCACACATGGATATCAGGACCTTTGCCCCACCGTCTTGGAGCACAACAAAGAAGAATGTTGAGCGCAAGATTGGAGGCGAGTTTGCTACGGAATTTGCTCGGCAACCAAGGTCTCTCGACGAGCTGGAGAGGTGGAAGGCCGTTGAATTTAGGGCATTTTTGCTTTATATTGGGCCTGTTTTGTGGCGTGACCTGTGGTAATTTGTGATAAAGCTTGTGATAATTTTCGGTGATGACATTTATACCTCCAGCCACCAATCAAGATGTGGAGATGTTCTCAGTTTGGTCACAAAATACATCAAGTGTTACATATAAGTGATCACTTCCAGTTGGAAGCTGCTTGGCTCTGCAGAAAATCTGAACAATGCGAGATTTTAAATATGCAATTTTGAATTAAAGCTTTACTGAAATACTCTCGGTGCTCGTTTGGCATGGTGTTTTTTCTAAAATGGCTTGTATTAACCGCGTAGTTAAAATAAAGTGGAACAGGAAGCTGTTAGAGAGACGCAATACGATTTGTACCGCTGAAAGACAAAAAAAAAACCCCGATGCAACAACGTCTCTGATTTAACGAAGTTTTTTCTGAATGTACGCTTTCAATATATTGAGGTTCAACTTTACTGCATTACACTGTGAGGGTTAAGATTTGCTCACAGGCCTTGCAGGGCTCGGAAAGGAGCTAACGGTGGTTAAGATTGTGCCGAGAGGTAAAATTGCATTTGGGTATTTGTTTCAGTTCCAGATATACTACTTCGCATGCCTCGGGTTGAGGACGGTAAGTGCATTTCTCTTTCTTTTACATGAAGTACAATATTAATATGTAACTCCTGGGGTTTTATGAGCATCACATTTTTTGGAGTCCCTTTACATTTGCACAAATGCTTTTGCCCAATACAAAGTGGGACTGTTTTAAAACTACAAAAATAGCAAACTAAAATTCACTCTGAGGCCAGGGACAATGTGTTTCATAAACTGATAACATCATAAACATATGAAAACACTAACATGCACCGAATGTCTCAAAGAAAGGTTCTGAATTATTATCTGTTAATTGAAGGGACACAAAAGATTCTCTAGTTCAAAATTCTGCTGATGCATGGAAATGAACCAATATGTAATCAACAAAAATATTTTTTGTCAATTACATTTCTAGGACCATTGAAATGAATGATTAAGAATATACTGTCACACCGCCCCATTTACACTTAATCTGTGCTGGCAGCAGATAGCAGCAAAAACCAGCTGCATGAATTCAGCACTATGGCCTCTTGTTTCTGCACCTCTGGCAGTCACACTCACTCTTGTGCATCTGCCATTCAAATGAGCCCACGATAGGCCGCAACAGTTCCCGCTTTCCTTGGCTTGGTCAACAAGCTTACTAAAAGCAGTTGTAATCTAAATAAAGTGGTGGGGTTATGCCAGCGGTCTGCACAACCTTGTGCTGTACTATCACTAGCGGCTTGGATGGCGCCATGTTTAAGTACTTACTCGGCAATAAATAAGCTAGTAACATAGTCATTTGTGGCTTTGAAAGCGGGTATTTTTATGTTCTTATTGTTTTGCAGCTCATACAACTTCCATGCCAGAGCTTGGAGGTAATGTATCAATTGCGGGTGGCAGGGGCTCTTCACTTTCTGAAGGTCCACTTTAGCAGCATGTTCCTCCATAAGAAAGGCTTTTCCAGCAGCATAATGGAGCGAAGTTCTTATGTCATGGCTGTAAGGCCCAATTGCATGGAGCAGCCAGAACTGCTGTGTGGGAAGGGCTGTGGACACACATTTTTCAACAGTTAAAGGGGCTCTAAATATGTTGTATGAGCGACCGCGTGCGCGAGCATTGCATGGACAGAGTGATCAGTGTGAATCTGCCATCCTTTCCTTTATCGTCGAGAAAAGTGGCAATCACATCACCGGAAAGATAACCAAAGCTTATCAAAAGTCTTCTGCCTAATAACAGCTGCCTGTGGCTGGCCAAGCCCCGGTAATCGTTTTTGAGCCTTCAGGCTTTTTTTCATGCCTTCTCTTTTTCGGCTCCCACTTTCATTCCTATTCTTTTTTCACGCTCGTTCCATCTTTCTCCACCAATAAATCCCCCACAGTGTTCTTTTATTTTTAATTTTTTCCTTAGCCAGTCCCACATGAAGAATTCGAGGCTGGCTTTGTGTGAAACTGCATTACACGTGGAAGGACAACAGCTCACCGCAATTATTTTTTATTTTCTATCTTTCTATCGTGTTTTTTTATCCCCTCTTCTTCGTTAATTTGCTTTGCCTTTCCAAATTACCGTGCTTTTCCTTCTGTCTTCTTCCATTTTCCTGTTTTAAATAAGCGCCCAGCAGGCAGACAGGGCTTGCCCGTGTCTCTCCGTCTTGTGCCTTGTGGCGCCTGATTTGTTCATGCTTCGCTACATCACCCCAGCTAGCCTAAATTGTCAACGTTTCGCTGTGCAGATGCCATTTACTTTCCTTTTCAAGCATGCGACCTGCCCAGGCGGCCACGTCTATCCTGGAAAAACGTCGGTGCCCATTCCTGGCACTGCCTGTTCACTGCGAGTACTGCCCCCTGGGCTTCTGCATGGGGCCCGCAGCTTCATTTATTGGAGGTTCATTTACAATATACATTCAGATAGATTGAACAAATTGCAAGGCTGGCAAGCTTTTTTCATTTAATTACAGTGCATTATTGGCAGTAAATAGTGCCTAATATTAAATATTCCTTGGTATACTTTGCACAGCAGCAGCAACGATGGCCACTGCCGTTCTATTACCAGATACAGTAAAAGCTAACTAATTTGAATTCAGAAGATGTGTTTAATTTCTTAAGGACTGAGCAATGGTTGCTTTTTGATGAGAAGTGTGGAACAGTGACCATTGTTTCCTATTTTCAACCCCTGCGTCCTTCATGGTGTGACACAGTAGTGGTGGTGTCCTCTCGCAAGTGCCTGTATGAAGTGTGAGGAGGCTGCACTGCACAATGCGCCATTAGACGAACGCATACTTTAGGCACGATAAAAGAACTGTGCAAATGGAGATGAAGGTGGTGAAGGAATGGTGAATCTTCCTTCATCTGCCACACCCCGCATTGTCTCTCTATCAGGTCTAAGGGGATTATACTTTAGAATCTCTCAATGCCATTGGGTGCAGAAGGGTTCTTTGAGGAATTAAATCCACTATTTGTTCGAGCTGTAGCCGTCTATAATACTATGCTGTGCTATGAAAAACGCAGCTGAAACCCGTAACATTCACTAGGTCAGTGAAAGTGCTGGAAGGGCAGCTTAGAAAACATCTGATATGCGCTTCAACCACAATATTTTAAACTTCCTTGATATCACATTTACTCTTTTACTGAAAACCTGAACTAAAGTTGGCAGCTCTGAAATATCACTTGACACTTTTAAAAAATATGCTTCAATTTTGCAGGTCGACACTGTGAAGACCCACGGTGCGTCGCAAACTAACGTAAGTACTCTTATATTTTTTTACACTGATTTAATTAGAACCCATTTGCATCCTTGAAATACTTGAAATTTAACTAAAAAGCTGTTTTTGAGTGCCTTGATAATCCTGGAATTTGTGGGTACTTGAAAACCGTTCAGTTTATAAATTGAAAAGGAGTTTGCGCGTGTTTTTATAAATACTATAGTTTCACAATTCTAAGCACCCCCTTCCAACTTGGCAAAATAAATTTTGGACAAAAAGCTGGCATGTAAATCTAAGCACCCCCTTTTTTGCGAGGAAAAGAACGTAGACAAGGCTTCCAGAACGCTTGCTCACTCATTCGAACTGGAGTCGGAGATCCGAGTTGGTGCGGTGTCCACGGCGCGGTCTCAGTTTCTTGTGTTGCTGCGCTCCGACACTACACGACAGCTAGTGGCGCAGGACAGCAAAAGCAGACCGAAAACGAACCCTATTGCTCTTTCAGCGTGTTGCTTCATGGACCTGGAAATGGCAGCCATTTGGCGATGTCGGCAGGCGCCGTGGGCCCACATTGCCTTGTTTAATGTTAGCTGTTTGGCATCCGTAGCGAAAGTCATATAAGTTTTCAGAGGGCTCTCATGGCTTGAAATTCAAGTGCAGTGCAATTGCATTTTAGGAAGATGTTTGCTCATTTTTTTTGGCCAAATGAATTGTTATTTCTTGCATTCGTCTTGGCAAGATATTGATGGAAAAAATTAAGGGGGGGGGGGTTAATTTTTAC
Source organism: Amblyomma maculatum (assembly GCF_055883805.1). Classification (NCBI taxonomy): domain Eukaryota; kingdom Metazoa; phylum Arthropoda; class Arachnida; order Ixodida; family Ixodidae; genus Amblyomma; species Amblyomma maculatum. Next base: position 635,012 of record NW_028146754.1, on the reverse strand, counting down.
CTCCTCCCTCACTTTAGTCACTACAGAGAAAAAAGAGGTTACTTAGAGGCGAGTAAATACAGTAGATGTAACATAAGAAAGGAAGAGAGCAGAGCCGGACAGTAAACAAATGCAGGTTAATAATAGGCTAGTCAAAAGAAAGGCAGGGAATGTAACCGACGGTTAAAGATAGTGAAATAGGTTTCAAGATAAGGCATGTGTAGGAGACAGCATGAAGCCAGGTGTTTAGGTTGGATTAGGCAGTTTGCAGGAGTCAAGTGGATGAGCTGACACATGACCAGGTTAATGGAAGGATATGGGAGAGTCCTTTGCCCTGCAATGGGTATAGTCAGGCTGATGATGTTTAGTAAAAGATGAATGTTTCATTTTTAAACTTCATGTGATTTTCCCTAGGCATGATCCACCGGATTGTGCAGCTACTGACGGAAGTCCGGGCTGACATTAAGGAGCTGAAAGGGAACTACGCAACTGCGTATAGTGAAGGCCCATGCCAAGAAATCGGGCCGGCAACCTCTGTTGAGGTACTGAAAGAAATTGAGGAGGAGCTTGCAGATCCCGACAAACGAACCTTTCTGGTAAGCTCCCTGTGGCAGCCATGTAGACAAGTTCGCTTTGTTGTAGGGTCCAGGGAGGCTTTACTCCCCTGATACTGTTTGTAGTTAGGGCTGTACAGCTTGAAAGCTAGTCAATTTGGCATGTTCTCAAGTTGTCCTTGTGTTTAATAGTCTTAACAAATGGACCTATTGATGTTAGTTTTCACTGCAAATACCTTGTGTGAGAATGTTTGATGCAAGAATGGATGGTTAACAAGTACAGTAGGTGACCAATTTTTACCACGATAACATTTAAGGTGTGATTACTCAGAAAATTCGTCGTTGACATTGTGAGCAAGAAATCACGAGCATGGGGCTAGCAGGTGGTAGCTTGCATGGCTGGCCTATGATTTTATGCGAAACTGGTTTGTTCAACTTAACAGACCAAATGATATCAAAAAGTTGGGAGGAGCTGCCGGTTCGGGTTCATGTGAGGTGGGAAGATAAAATTGGAATAAGAATCAACCTTCCAGTTCTCTTAGATGTCTAGTCAAGCACACTATTCTTACGCTAAGAAGACACGACCATACAGCTTGATTAAACCAGTGCTGTATATGTTGGGTGGTCGCCTGCACTACAGTGCAGTTCACTTATAACGCTGCCAGATATAGCGATATATCGATTCATGCATATACGAAGCTTACACCACCGGCCTTCCGATCCAGGCGTCCGCGCGGCGCCTTTCATATGCTGCTTCCTTGAATGCCGCACCACACAGCAAACAGAGGCAGACCCAAATATCGTTATCGGCGGTACATCCGATACAGCGATAGCTTTATTGCCGCCCGGTAGATGTTTACTATGAAAATTTTACAGAATATTCAATAAAAGATAAAATTTTTAGAAGGCAATGACGTGAAAATTCGACATATGCGGCGAAAATAGAATGAAATCAACACTATCATCATTGCAATCGCAGACACGCAAAGGGGGCTGCTGCGGACATATCGCCATCCCCGATTCCGCGTCCATGGAAGATGGCGCGGTAGCTCACGAGGTGAAATGGCAGATTCATCGGGATTTTCGGCAGGGTTTTAAAGTTGGAAGCCGCGTGAAAAAATACGGACATCCACACTCTACGATTTTAACGATCATCAAGACTGAAGTTATTCTTCAGTTCATCCAGCCGCTAATCAATTTCGTGCACAAAAAAAAGAACTACAGCCAGAGTACACGCTACTGGAAGCGATACTCATCGGGGTTGTCAAGCTTCAGCTGCTGCTCAAGCAAGCACGAATTTCAGACTTCATTAGGTATGCTTAAGTTATTTTATTGCTATTGATGTATACTGTTATAGTGTTTTTTTCCGAAAATAAAACATTTTCCATAAACTTTCCCGCAAGATTCGTAAAATCGTAGGACTGGTCAAAATTCGTACATTTTACGGAAAAGGTAGGTAATGGTTGCACTGTAAAGACAGTGCACAGACTCCTGTGCCCTCTACTTCTTGCCCACCATTTTATGTCCACTGTTTTTTCTGCATATACCTTTACTAACTCACCCAACTGAAAAACTTTTGGTTATGCCGCTGATTTCCAAGAGGTGGGAGCGTTCCTTAGAGAGTATAAGGAGACAGGTTTTGACTTTGCAGAAGTGAAAGTGTAAAACGACAGCCGAACCCTGCAATAGCAAAACTGCTCGGAAAAAAATATTTGTTCTCATGAAAATTTCGCTGCTGCAAAAATAGACAAATAAGTGCGCCCATTACGTCAAAGAACAAAATACAATGAAAACATGCCGCTTATTTTACCTTGCTTCGTCTTGCTGTGCACGAGTTTCATCACTTTGGCCTCACAGTTTGATAAGTAGACATATTCGCCTACTACTTCCAGTATTTCGCTACCTAATGTAAATTGCTGTTGCTTCCCGAGGCTGCTGAACATTACCTTAGTCTTCTGCATATTGATTTTCAAGCCTACCTTTCTACTTTTCCTGTCTAGGTCATCAATCATTAATTGCAGTTCATCCCCCGAGTTGCTTAGCAAGGCAATGTCATCAGCAAATCGCAGATTACTGAGGTATTCTCCATCTACCCTTATCCCTAACTGCTCCCATTCCAAGTCTCTGAATACTTCCTCTAAACAAGCTGTGAATAGTACTGGGGAGATTGTGTCTCCTTGCCTAACATCTTTCTTTATGGGAATTTTGTTACTTTCTTTATGCAGAACTATGGTTGCTGTGCAGCCACTAGAATATATCTTCCAGCACTTTCACGTACGGCTCGTCTACTCCCTGATTTCGCATTCCCCTGAGGAAACATTACTCTCGGCATAAAAAAATGAAAATATGTGAACATCGACAGTATGAATGTGATCTAAAGGAAATCTAGAAAGGGCCACCTATCACCGGCACTTAGTATATTTCCTTTAAAAATCTGGCCTGTACCTATTTTTTAAGTAAGCATTTTGTATTGCAAGGCATGCTATCACACTAAGAAAAATAGAATGTGAGCCATAAACCCGAGGTGGTTAATTTTTCGAACTTCCGGGACTGAATAAAAAACCAAAATCTAGAGAATATTTTCTTTTTTTCTGCATGTAGTGCGGTTTGACGATCTTAATCATATGGGATCTTATGCCCCACCGGGGTGGCGCAGTGGTTACGGTGCTCGACTACTGTTCCCAAGGATGCGGGATCGAATTCCGGTCTCGGCGGCCGCTTTTCGATGGGGGCGAAAAGCAACCCAAGTAGCACAATGTGGGCTATCAAGTGCGGGCCCTAGTGGGTCCAATGAGGGCAATGTTTGACGGGCCGATGCAGGCTCCGCAAGTCGGGCCCCGGTAGGCCCAAAGAAGGCAGCCCACGAAACTACCCCATTGGTCCCACTCTGGACCGATCGGGGCAGCCCAAGTGGGGCACAATGTCTGGGTTTTACAGCAGGTTGATGTGGGCTGCCTGAATTGGCAGCCTAAATTGGTCCCTCAACAGACTGATGTGGGCTGCCTATATAGGCAGCCTAAGTGGGCCCCACAGCAGATTGATGTGGGCTGCCTACATCGGCAGCCTAAATAGGTTCCTCAACAGACTGATGTGGGCTGCCTATATCGGCAGCCTAAGTACGCCACACAGCAGATTGATGTCGGCTGCCTACATCGGCAGCCTAAGTCGGTCCTACAGCAGGTTGATGTGGGCAGCCTATGTAGGCTTCCTCAGTGGGGCCCACAGCAGGTTCAGGTGGGCTGCCTTAATGGGATCCACAACGGGCTAACTTGGGCTGCCTAAATGGGCTGGGACAACTTTAGCAACATTTACGCTACTACAGTTTCTTAGGTTGGCTTAAGCCCCTGAACTGGGAAAGGCAAGTGGCGGCAATGATATTCAGATAAACTGTAATAGTTAACTGGAATGTCAGATTAGGTGAGCAAGTGACATTATTTTCCATGTCACTTTAGCCCACAAATAAAGTACACAAAAACATCAAGATGCAAATTAACACATTTTATTTCAAGAATAAAAAAACACGCTTGTGGTGGGCAGCCCAGGTTAAAATCGCTGTCCCGCTGTAGCACAACCTATTTCATCCTGGCCCTGCGGCCGCCATCCCGGTCTCGGGCCCCTCTCAAGTAGCCTCCGATTCGGTTATTAATCACTGCCACATCCACATGCGGAATCGGGCGCTGGACAGCAGCTGAAATCACAATTATCATTTATGACACAATCGATTCAGAGAGCTGGAAGAGTACTCATCTTATTAAGCATTTCAAAAGAATGACCCAATGCATCAAAACAGCTATGCAGCTGCCAACAGCAAAATGTACTTTTATTTTCAAAATATAAAACTTCATTGGTACTTAACATCTAAACAAAGGAGGTTATGCCAAAATATTTTTGAATATTTGCGAGATGCTAAGACCTACCAAACTAAACATCACACTAATAGGTTCGTTCGATTCACCTACACTAGGTGAACTGGTTCATGTGATGGAGTACTTCGTTTCACTGGTGTAACATGGCGCCCTCTGCACGACGTCTTTCGTTTCACAATGTACAGAAATCGTGCTGCTCCAGTTCGTGAAAAGTTCAAGAAAACTGTGCACCACCACAGCGGTCAATGCAGAAATAGTGCAGCTGCTTCCACCACATGGAAGCAGACGATATCTTGTGTTGTGATAAATGGCGAAACGACCCCTAGGTACTCCACTCATCGAGAACAGTGCCATTTAAGGAAACGCTCACGCATTATGATGCATGCTGATTTCAGTCGCGATTGGTAAAAGTTGTGTATGCTTCGTGCCAGCTGCACCATGGTGCACACGCATCGAAGCTGGTTCTATTTGATGCTGGCGCTAGTTGACGTGAGTGGAAATTAATTTATTCATGGCAAGCTGGCCACATGAATGCAGTCAGCTTATATAAATACTTGTGCACCGCATTTACAATTGAATCCATTCTTACATTTATAAATCAACGAAAGCATGCGGTCAGCTGTGATCATGACGCGGACTTTTAGCATTGTTCGCTTCAAATGGCATTCGCAGCTATGGCACATTACAATAAGTATTCATGCTACCAATAAGTGCGCGTAGCACATATTTGTGGTAGCAGGCGAAAAATGCACATGATAATGCCTGAAGTACATACCGCATTTATTTGCATATTTCTTGCACCCCCACACTGGCTATCAAAAATTTGAATTTTATTCCTCACATAATCAACGCAAAACCAAAATTACTGTCAGTCGTCTGCTAGTGCCATCTTTATTGTGCTACTGAAACTAGCTGGCCCATTCGTGCGCATGCGCTACGAGGCGGCAATAGTGGCGATAGTGTGCTCAGGTATATCATCATCATATCTTATGCTCGTTGCTGTGGAGTCTGGGAGAATATTTTTGCAGGTCCTCAGTGTGCGATCACGTGACATTAGTATCGTAGTGTATACGTAGTGTATACGTTGCTCACACGCATCTCCGAGGTTTTTTTTTCCTTTAAAAGAGGCACGCTGCTCAGTCAAAAGCGCAGTGCAGGAAATGCAGACTGAGTGCCGATTCTGTGCGCTCGCAACCTTTTGCTTTCATTCTTTCTGTTCTGGTGGTTTAGTGGGGTGCCTAGTACTTAAATCAATGCAGGGACGCAGAGTCATGAGTCTGCCTCTTCGCAACGCGTTGCAGGGATTATGAGCTTGCTTTCCTCATTGTAATGAAAATGTGTAAGAGTACTGACCGTATGCGGGGCCGCAAATATATACAGTACCTACGCATGAGTTATTTGCACACAGGCGCGCCCACGGACATGCAGTTTTATAGTGGCGGAAGAGATATAACTATCAAAATTGAGAGCATCTTCTCAAGGCGTGTAAGTGTTGATGGTTGAAATTAAGCTGTGAAATTATACAAGATGTCGCTTAGCTTATGGACAAATATTTTTCCGTCACTATAGTTTTTTCCCATAAAGGGTGTGACTAAGGTAGTACAAAAGTGGCCTATTGAGCTCAGAGCTCCAACGCACTGTGCCAGAAGCAGACGAATCTTTAGCGCTCCCTTTGCTGCTGTTAGGCCAAAGCAGCCCATACCTCGATCACTGCTATTACTGCTAGGGAGAAAAGAAAGGAAGGCAGCAAGCGGGCATACTGCTCTATGCTTTGCCAAAGGCAGCTCCAAACCCTCACTAGCTTGAAACCGTGCTGTCTACATTGAATATCTCCCTCCTTTCATCCCTTCCGCACTTCTAGGAAAAAAAAATCGCGTGTGTTTTGCTCGCAGGAGAGATTGATGTTCCCCTCCTCCAGCTCAAAGCTATGCTCAGATATCGAAAAGCCTCCTTTCATTCTTCCCACACATTGAACTAAGAGACATCTTGCAGCAGCACCACCTAGCCACCTTCTCGCTCCCTACAGTAGAATGAAAAAAAGAGAGAGACAAGACACGCAGGAGTGGCGTAGGCTCTACGTCACTTTTATGTCGAGGTTTTGCAAAAGTATCCACCATTTTGTGAGGTGTCTGTGTCTCGTCGTTGTTTCTTCGTTCCATTCCTGTTACTTGTTTTGTTCCACCGTTTACAGTGTTCTTGATGCCGCATTGTGATGAGGCGGTACCAAAGCTATACAGCTCCTTTTAAGATGAAAGCAGTAAAGCACGCACTAGAGCAATTTAAGTTCTGTGGTTGCTGGAGACGGTAGTATGAGAAGCTGAAGACAACAAACAAGATGTGCCAAACCTTCCATGGTCCAAAGAGCGGAAAGTTTCCTGGCCTTGAAACGTCCCTCCTTGAGTGCATCAACTGATAAGGAACCAAGCACGCATAATAAAGTGCTTTAGCAGTTCGTGCTTTCGGCGACTCTGTAGTTTTATAATAAAGGTAAGTTCTCCTTGAAAGTACTATTTTGGTTATATTTACAGTAGCGTACTTAAGAATCCAGATTCGCACCTATTTAAATTTGCTTTTAGTGCTCCAAAACATTTGCTCGCAAAAATTTTCCCACAAAACGATCGCACCTAACTTGGCACAGATTTTCCACAAAAAAAGTGCGAGCAATATGTAAGTAAAGGTTAATGAGTAAGCATCACATCACATGCATGTAGGAAGTACGCATAGCCATTTCCATGGCAAACTCTCATTCTCGTTGTCAAGTGGAATACCTCAGTTCTTGTTCCATTTATTACAATGGACAAGTTGCGCATACATTGCGGCTGGTACTGGGAGAACTTTATTGTCATGTGGAATTTGAAAATTCATCAGGTGAATCGGGTTGTTGACGTCGATTGACTCCAGTTGCACGCAGCTGACCGCAGCTTGTTCGCAATGCCAAGGTTAGCAAACGGCCCTGCCTGCACTCTACCATTCATTTAGGAACAGCCAATACTGCACTTGAACTGCTGGAACTGGTGCTGTACGCTTGGAGCACCGCTGCAGAACTTTGCGAAAGTGGTGCAGAGTGCAGCTGAATTGAACGAACCGAATACATTTATCACACTGTAGCAGTACACATGTAAGCATAACGCCTGAAGTCAGGCACAAGGACTAAGGATGTGGCTAGTTAAATATAAAATTAGCGTAAAACAGAAACATACCAACAATCACGTTGTAGAGCCTTAGGTCTTTGAAGGCCGGCTTATCTCTTCGCCCCTCCAAGGTGTACTCCAGGGCCACTGTTGTTTTCATAAAGGCTTTCATTATGAGGCGTGTAGCCTCGTCGGGAGTTGTTCCCCCAATTAATCCCAGCTTTTAAATCTGAAAAAAAATGACATCAAGAATTACCTTGCTAGCTGCACAATTGGTGCAGCAGGAGTCCCTTGTACTTTTTTCGGTTTTGGCATACAAAAATTCTTCGCAATAACATCTCTGCTAACACTATTAAGACTCAATGACATTAAGAAATGACAACAGGACTTTACTATATTTGCTAGGATGCAAGGATTATGAAGATCAAGGCTCATGGCAACAATCAGACAAATAAAACTGCTGCTCTCCACTGCACCTTCAGCAAGCATCACTGCATCGATGTGCAGTCTAAACCCTCAGCAATGAAAGCCCTCAAGAATGAAATTCCAGCGGCAACAAATAATCTGGCGGCCCTGGCAAACGTTTATAGAGATCATTACATTTTCCGCTTCTCAACAGCGAGCGTTCTTTTTGTTCCGCATTAACAAAAGCTTCAGGAAGTGATCTACAATATTTTTTCGGCACATGAGCCAGATGGGAATACAGAAGTACCACATTTGCACAAGCAAAACTAGCCAACAAGCACTGGTGAAGGCATTGTTTTTACATTGAATTGGTTGAATAATGATGATGCTGACAGCTACGCATTTTGTTTGCCGAAAAACTGCGTTTTACTAGCCCATCTGTTGGAAACAACGTAGGCATGTTTCACAGTAGGCATGTGACACATCCATCAAGTGACAATATCCCAGCTACCGGCTGCAAACAATGCTCGCTGCCGAGTGCGAGGACGCAAGTTTGTGACCTCATTGTCCACCATATGCACGCTATGATTGATCACGCCTTGCTGGCATTCGTCGTTTTGTTTGGCCTATTGGAAAGACGCCGCCACCTGTTAAAAAGCACTCGTTTTTGACTCTTCAGAAGTCTGCAATCATTGCCAACTTGATCATGCACAAGGAGTTAAGTTACGACGCTAATATCTACAGTATGCACAAAGGAAATAAAGGATGAAGAGGATAGCAAAAGCAATGCGCAAGAAAGTAAGCAAACTTGCGTAATTTACTTGATGGTTTCGACATTGCAAAGAATTTCCACGGCGCCCATAAAAACAACGAAGCCACGAAAAGCTTATCAAACTGTGAGGCCAAAGTGATGAAACTCGTGCACAGCAAGACGAAGCAAGGTAAAATAAGCGGCATGTTTTCATTGTATTTTGTTCTTTGACGTAATGGGCGCACTTATTTGTCTATTTTTGCAGCAGCGAAATTTTCATGAGAACAAATATTTTTTTCCGAGCAGTTTTGCTATTGCAGGGTTCGGCTGTCGTTTTACACTTTCACTTCTGCAAAGTCAAAACCTGTCTCCTTATACTCTCTAAGGAACGCTCCCACCTCTTGGAAATCAGCGGCATAACCAAAAGTTTTTCAGTAATACGTAGAGTTGGGTGAGTTAGTAAAGGTATATGCAGAAAAAACAGTGGACATAAAATGGTGGGCAAGAAGTAGAGGGCACAGGAGTCTGTGCACTGTCTTTACAGTGCAACCATTACCTACCTTTTCCGTAAAATGTACGAATTTTGACCAGTCCTACGATTTTACGAATCTTGCGGGAAAGTTTATGGAAAATGTTTTATTTTCGGAAAAAAACACTATAACAGTATACATCAATAGCAATAAAATAACTTAAGCATACCTAATGAAGTCTGAAATTCGTGCTTGCTTGAGCAGCAGCTGAAGCTTGACAACCCCGATGAGTATCGCTTCCAGTAGCGTGTACTCTGGCTGTAGTTCTTTTTTTTGTGCACGAAATTGATTAGCGGCTGGATGAACTGAAGAATAACTTCAGTCTTGATGATCGTTAAAATCGTAGAGTGTGGATGTCCGTATTTTTTCACGCGGCTTCCAACTTTAAAACCCTGCCGAAAATCCCGATGAATCTGCCATTTCACCTCGTGAGCTACCGCGCCATCTTCCATGGACGCGGAATCGGGGATGGCGATATGTCCGCAGCAGCCCCCTTTGCGTGTCTGCGATTGCAATGATGATAGTGTTGATTTCATTCTATTTTCGCCGCATATGTCGAATTTTCACGTCATTGCCTTCTAAAAATTTTATCTTTTATTGAATATTCTGTAAAATTTTCATAGTAAACATCTACCGGGCGGCAATAAAGCTATCGCTGTATCGGATGTACCGCCGATAACGATATTTGGGTCTGCCTCTGTTTGCTGTGTGGTGCGGCATTCAAGGAAGCAGCATATGAAAGGCGCCGCGCGGACGCCTGGATCGGAAGGCCGGTGGTGTAAGCTTCGTATATGCATGAATCGATATATCGCTATATCTGGCAGCGTTATAAGTGAACTGCACTGTAGTGCAGGCGACCACCCAACATATACAGCACTGGTTTAATCAAGCTGTATGGTCGTGTCTTCTTAGCGTAAGAATAGTGTGCTTGACTAGACATCTAAGAGAACTGGAAGGTTGATTCTTATTCCAATTTTATCTTCCCACCTCACATGAACCCGAACCGGCAGCTCCTCCCAACTTTTTGATATCATTTGGTCTGTTAAGTTGAACAAACCAGTTTCGCATAAAATCATAGGCCAGCCATGCAAGCTACCACCTGCTAGCCCCATGCTCGTGATTTCTTGCTCACAATGTCAACGACGAATTTTCTGAGTAATCACACCTTAAATGTTATCGTGGTAAAAATTGGTCACCTACTGTACTTGTTAACCATCCATTCTTGCATCAAACATTCTCACACAAGGTATTTGCAGTGAAAACTAACATCAATAGGTCCATTTGTTAAGACTATTAAACACAAGGACAACTTGAGAACATGCCAAATTGACTAGCTTTCAAGCTGTACAGCCCTAACTACAAACAGTATCAGGGGAGTAAAGCCTCCCTGGACCCTACAACAAAGCGAACTTGTCTACATGGCTGCCACAGGGAGCTTACCAGAAAGGTTCGTTTGTCGGGATCTGCAAGCTCCTCCTCAATTTCTTTCAGTACCTCAACAGAGGTTGCCGGCCCGATTTCTTGGCATGGGCCTTCACTATACGCAGTTGCGTAGTTCCCTTTCAGCTCCTTAATGTCAGCCCGGACTTCCGTCAGTAGCTGCACAATCCGGTGGATCATGCCTAGGGAAAATCACATGAAGTTTAAAAATGAAACATTCATCTTTTACTAAACATCATCAGCCTGACTATACCCATTGCAGGGCAAAGGACTCTCCCATATCCTTCCATTAACCTGGTCATGTGTCAGCTCATCCACTTGACTCCTGCAAACTGCCTAATCCAACCTAAACACCTGGCTTCATGCTGTCTCCTACACATGCCTTATCTTGAAACCTATTTCACTATCTTTAACCGTCGGTTACATTCCCTGCCTTTCTTTTGACTAGCCTATTATTAACCTGCATTTGTTTACTGTCCGGCTCTGCTCTCTTCCTTTCTTATGTTACATCTACTGTATCTACTCGCCTCTAAGTAACCTCTTTTTTCTCTGTAGTGACTAAAGTGAGGGAGGAGGTAAAAATTAACCCCCCCCCCCCTTAATTTTTTCCATCAATATCTTGCCAAGACGAATGCAAGAAATAACAATTCATTTGGCCAAAAAAAATGAGCAAACATCTTCCTAAAATGCAATTGCACTGCACTTGAATTTCAAGCCATGAGAGCCCTCTGAAAACTTATATGACTTTCGCTACGGATGCCAAACAGCTAACATTAAACAAGGCAATGTGGGCCCACGGCGCCTGCCGACATCGCCAAATGGCTGCCATTTCCAGGTCCATGAAGCAACACGCTGAAAGAGCAATAGGGTTCGTTTTCGGTCTGCTTTTGCTGTCCTGCGCCACTAGCTGTCGTGTAGTGTCGGAGCGCAGCAACACAAGAAACTAAGACCGCGCCGTGGACACCGCACCAACTCGGATCTCCGACTCCAGTTCGAATGAGTGAGCAAGCGTTCTGGAAGCCTTGTCTACGTTCTTTTCCTCGCAAAAAAGGGGGTGCTTAGATTTACATGCCAGCTTTTTGTCCAAAATTTATTTTGCCAAGTTGGAAGGGGGTGCTTAGAATTGTGAAACTATAGTATTTATAAAAACACGCGCAAACTCCTTTTCAATTTATAAACTGAACGGTTTTCAAGTACCCACAAATTCCAGGATTATCAAGGCACTCAAAAACAGCTTTTTAGTTAAATTTCAAGTATTTCAAGGATGCAAATGGGTTCTAATTAAATCAGTGTAAAAAAATATAAGAGTACTTACGTTAGTTTGCGACGCACCGTGGGTCTTCACAGTGTCGACCTGCAAAATTGAAGCATATTTTTTAAAAGTGTCAAGTGATATTTCAGAGCTGCCAACTTTAGTTCAGGTTTTCAGTAAAAGAGTAAATGTGATATCAAGGAAGTTTAAAATATTGTGGTTGAAGCGCATATCAGATGTTTTCTAAGCTGCCCTTCCAGCACTTTCACTGACCTAGTGAATGTTACGGGTTTCAGCTGCGTTTTTCATAGCACAGCATAGTATTATAGACGGCTACAGCTCGAACAAATAGTGGATTTAATTCCTCAAAGAACCCTTCTGCACCCAATGGCATTGAGAGATTCTAAAGTATAATCCCCTTAGACCTGATAGAGAGACAATGCAGGGTGTGGCAGATGAAGGAAGATTCACCATTCCTTCACCACCTTCATCTCCATTTGCACAGTTCTTTTATCGTGCCTAAAGTATGCGTTCGTCTAATGGCGCATTGTGCAGTGCAGCCTCCTCACACTTCATACAGGCACTTGCGAGAGGACACCACCACTACTGTGTCACACCATGAAGGACGCAGGGGTTGAAAATAGGAAACAATGGTCACTGTTCCACACTTCTCATCAAAAAGCAACCATTGCTCAGTCCTTAAGAAATTAAACACATCTTCTGAATTCAAATTAGTTAGCTTTTACTGTATCTGGTAATAGAACGGCAGTGGCCATCGTTGCTGCTGCTGTGCAAAGTATACCAAGGAATATTTAATATTAGGCACTATTTACTGCCAATAATGCACTGTAATTAAATGAAAAAAGCTTGCCAGCCTTGCAATTTGTTCAATCTATCTGAATGTATATTGTAAATGAACCTCCAATAAATGAAGCTGCGGGCCCCATGCAGAAGCCCAGGGGGCAGTACTCGCAGTGAACAGGCAGTGCCAGGAATGGGCACCGACGTTTTTCCAGGATAGACGTGGCCGCCTGGGCAGGTCGCACGCTTGAAAAGGAAAGTAAATGGCATCTGCACAGCGAAACGTTGACAATTTAGGCTAGCTGGGGTGATGTAGCGAAGCATGAACAAATCAGGCGCCACAAGGCACAAGACGGAGAGACACGGGCAAGCCCTGTCTGCCTGCTGGGCGCTTATTTAAAACAGGAAAATGGAAGAAGACAGAAGGAAAAGCACGGTAATTTGGAAAGGCAAAGCAAATTAACGAAGAAGAGGGGATAAAAAAACACGATAGAAAGATAGAAAATAAAAAATAATTGCGGTGAGCTGTTGTCCTTCCACGTGTAATGCAGTTTCACACAAAGCCAGCCTCGAATTCTTCATGTGGGACTGGCTAAGGAAAAAATTAAAAATAAAAGAACACTGTGGGGGATTTATTGGTGGAGAAAGATGGAACGAGCGTGAAAAAAGAATAGGAATGAAAGTGGGAGCCGAAAAAGAGAAGGCATGAAAAAAAGCCTGAAGGCTCAAAAACGATTACCGGGGCTTGGCCAGCCACAGGCAGCTGTTATTAGGCAGAAGACTTTTGATAAGCTTTGGTTATCTTTCCGGTGATGTGATTGCCACTTTTCTCGACGATAAAGGAAAGGATGGCAGATTCACACTGATCACTCTGTCCATGCAATGCTCGCGCACGCGGTCGCTCATACAACATATTTAGAGCCCCTTTAACTGTTGAAAAATGTGTGTCCACAGCCCTTCCCACACAGCAGTTGTGGCTGCTCCATGCAATTGGGCCTTACAGCCATGACATAAGAACTTCGCTCCATTATGCTGCTGGAAAAGCCTTTCTTATGGAGGAACATGCTGCTAAAGTGGACCTTCAGAAAGTGAAGAGCCCCTGCCACCCGCAATTGATACATTACCTCCAAGCTCTGGCATGGAAGTTGTATGAGCTGCAAAACAATAAGAACATAAAAATACCCTCTTTCAAAGCCACAAATGACTATGTTACTAGCTTATTTATTGCCGAGTAAGTACTTAAACATGGCGCCATCCAAGCCGCTAGTGATAGTACAGCACAAGGTTGTGCAGACCGCTGGCATAACCCCACCACTTTATTTAGATTACAACTGCTTTTAGTAAGCTTGTTGACCAAGCCAAGGAAAGCGGGAACTGTTGCGGCCTATCGTGGGCTCATTTGAATGGCAGATGCACAAGAGTGAGTGTGACTGCCAGAGGTGCAGAAACAAGAGGCCATAGTGCTGAATTCATGCAGCTGGTTTTTGCTGCTATCTGCTGCCAGCACAGATTAAGTGTAAATGGGGCGGTGTGACAGTATATTCTTAATCATTCATTTCAATGGTCCTAGAAATGTAATTGACAAAAAATATTTTTGTTGATTACATATTGGTTCATTTCCATGCATCAGCAGAATTTTGAACTAGAGAATCTTTTGTGTCCCTTCAATTAACAGATAATAATTCAGAACCTTTCTTTGAGACATTCGGTGCATGTTAGTGTTTTCATATGTTTATGATGTTATCAGTTTATGAAACACATTGTCCCTGGCCTCAGAGTGAATTTTAGTTTGCTATTTTTGTAGTTTTAAAACAGTCCCACTTTGTATTGGGCAAAAGCATTTGTGCAAATGTAAAGGGACTCCAAAAAATGTGATGCTCATAAAACCCCAGGAGTTACATATTAATATTGTACTTCATGTAAAAGAAAGAGAAATGCACTTACCGTCCTCAACCCGAGGCATGCGAAGTAGTATATCTGGAACTGAAACAAATACCCAAATGCAATTTTACCTCTCGGCACAATCTTAACCACCGTTAGCTCCTTTCCGAGCCCTGCAAGGCCTGTGAGCAAATCTTAACCCTCACAGTGTAATGCAGTAAAGTTGAACCTCAATATATTGAAAGCGTACATTCAGAAAAAACTTCGTTAAATCAGAGACGTTGTTGCATCGGGGTTTTTTTTTTGTCTTTCAGCGGTACAAATCGTATTGCGTCTCTCTAACAGCTTCCTGTTCCACTTTATTTTAACTACGCGGTTAATACAAGCCATTTTAGAAAAAACACCATGCCAAACGAGCACCGAGAGTATTTCAGTAAAGCTTTAATTCAAAATTGCATATTTAAAATCTCGCATTGTTCAGATTTTCTGCAGAGCCAAGCAGCTTCCAACTGGAAGTGATCACTTATATGTAACACTTGATGTATTTTGTGACCAAACTGAGAACATCTCCACATCTTGATTGGTGGCTGGAGGTATAAATGTCATCACCGAAAATTATCACAAGCTTTATCACAAATTACCACAGGTCACGCCACAAAACAGGCCCAATATAAAGCAAAAATGCCCTAAATTCAACGGCCTTCCACCTCTCCAGCTCGTCGAGAGACCTTGGTTGCCGAGCAAATTCCGTAGCAAACTCGCCTCCAATCTTGCGCTCAACATTCTTCTTTGTTGTGCTCCAAGACGGTGGGGCAAAGGTCCTGATATCCATGTGTGCAAGAGCTTGCGGACAACTCCTAAACACACTTAATGCATGTAATCAATAGGAAACTGTTTTACCATGTCAATGCGGAGTTCAATAAGGGGACTCACTCCATGGTGGTAGCCAGGGTCTGCCATAGCTCGAAATGAGTCATCTCGTTCTGTGCCGAAAGGCAACGCATATCGGAAATGTCTGCCGGCGGTCAGATCGTTCACTTTTTTGACTACAGTGATCGCAACCATAAAATCTCATGTGCCCTTTTATGCATCTGATATATGACCTAGGTAGCGCATCACATATTATGGCAGTCACGGAGATGCTATAATATGTTCCATGAACATCTATTCCTGACACTTCTAGGTCCTTCACTTCATCAATAAAGGGCCGCAGAAAGTCCTCAATGTTAGTTGGCTTTTTTTGTCACAGTGAACAGCAAAGACAAATGGTCGGTTGTGTACGCAGTTTGAAACACGACATAGCACAACCCAAAAGCTGACAGAAGAACTTTTGAAGATAAGAAGACCATCTATATTCACATGAAGTTCGATGCTATGACTCTGTTGCGGGCGGAGGCCTAATCTCACGCGGCTTTCAATTTTTGGTTTTAAGTCAAAATATACGACATTTCTTTTAACGTTTGCATTTCTCTCTTTTTTCAGCAGAGTCCTTGCGTCACTTGGCACTGGATGACCAAGCCTCTGGAAAAGTAAGCAGAGATCATTGATGGCCGAGTGCGTCAACGATTGTTTGAGAGCAATTTCCCTCAGTTCGTCGCGAACGTTGACACATGAGCCACTTGCTTCTGGGCCAGGAACGTCACTGGCAGCATCCGAATCTCTGAGCTCTTCAGCGGCCACGGCACATTCTTCGGCAGAGCCTTCGGAGAAGTTCTCAGAATGTGCTTACTGAGCCAGAATTTTTATAATCATATTATTGAGCAGACTGGTCTGCCAGATATGGGCTTCTCTGGAAGTCTACGCGTGCGCCTGAATGGTCAGCCGGTTTAATGTAACCCCCGGTAGCCTCGCGCATAGTGGATGTTTCTGGTCCATTTCAGTCATTTGAAATGTCTCGAAAAAAATCATTGACCTCTCACTGCAATCACCGGAATTTTTCCCACTTATGATTTCCGCTTGCTCTGCAGCCACAAAAGCTTAAACCAGCTTGCGAACTCCGGCCACCAACACAACCACCCGTCTGCGATGTCAGCCACGGCGCACTGCAGTGCACTCAGTACACACACTAAACACTCAATAAAATACTGCACAAAACAGGACAATGCGCTATACCATGCACTGAAAACACTCGCAGTAGAGATGAGACACCACGCAAAAGACAAAGGGATAAACAAGGGAAGGGCAAATACGACAGCAACACAACCAAACACAATGAAAACATTGATGAAAACTACGGTTGGGGATTGGATTGAATTCGTTCCGTCACGCTGATTCGTGGATGGTGGCGCGCAGAAACTCCTTGCTATGCATGGTTTTCGTGATTTTTAGCTGTCATTATAAAACTAAATTCATATTATACTTTATCATGCCTATTATTTTTATATGTAGCGGGAACAAGAGGTTTAAAAAAATGCCGTAGTATCGTTTGAGCAGACGACGCTCTGGCGTTGATGATGATGATGATAAACTTGTGGCCCTGCCTCCATACCCTTTGATCGGGTGGACACTCGCACAGTATCCGGCCAGAGTGCAAACACACACCAGAGTTGCACAGTTACGCATACACTGAGTTACGCAGTTACACGCACGCACACACACACAATCACCGAGCCACCGATCGGCGGCGCACAGTCTTCCACCATGATGATTGATGATTATTTGGCAATCTCTTTGCATCGGGGGGGGGGGGGGGGGGCGCACGATGTGCACCCTAGCCGTTTACATGACATAAGTCTTAGCATATATACACACACAGCCACACACAGACCACTTAAACACAGTCGGGGGATGCCTTCGCTGGAGTCACCGAGTTTGCCTTCGGCTCGCGCTGCTGAGTCGACCCCCCCCCCCCCCCCTCCACTGTCGAAGCGGCTTTTTGTTGCCGTCACCGCCGCGTGCGGAGTGTCACCGTCAGAGGCGGCAAAATCCAGCGCCTGCAGTAGGGCGGTGCCCTCTGGGTGTCGCGGTGCCAGTTGCGGGCAGTGGAGGACCAGATGCTCTATGTTCTCCTGCTCCCCACCGCACGTTTGGCAGCGTCCCGCCTGAACCACCGGAGACTTGTCGAACCTCTGCCGGTACAACGGAGTGTGCAGAGCCCCAGTACGTGCCTCGAGGAAAAGAGCGCTCCCACTGCCGTTGTCATACAGCTTCTCCGGGGCCGGGGCGGTCTTGTGTGTGCGGTAGAGAAGCAGTGTTGACTTCGCGCACATTGCTGCGCGCCACTGCTCTGTCTCCTCTTTTCGGACGCGCTCCTGTACCTCCCTGGACCACTTCCGCTCGCTTGCTTCCTGCACTTGCTGCCTCAGGAGGCCAAAATTGCGGCTCAGCGTGTGCAGGCGCGCAGTCCCAGTTGTGCGGATACCTTTGAGATACAGGTAGCGGAATATTCGGCGCGCCCACCTGCAGTCGGGCATAGTCCTCAGGTGGCCCTCATAGGCAAGCTTACTGCGCGCCTCGCGTGCCTGAAACGAAGACTAGAAGAGTTCGCCCTGTATGGTCTAAACTGCAACCCGGCCATGGCAGCCCAGTGCCATTCTGCCCACTTCACGCTGGCCACGTTCCAACCATGATCGGGTTTTGGCCGATATGCAGAGAACAGCATTTTCAAAAGTTAATGCGGGCACATTAACAGCTTTCCATAGTTCGCGGACCAGCATATACCTGTTGCAGCCCCACAAGCAGCGTCGGCGTAACATGTTACCTGCCCTGCGGCTGGACTGCCGAAATTATTCCTCGTGGGCATCCAAAGGCACAGGCGCCGATCCTATGAGTACACCTAGATACTGGTACTCGGTAGCCCGGGGTATGGTGTCACCGTTGGGCAGGGTCACCTCAGCCCAACTGGGCGGGCTCGAGAATTGCAGCACTGCGGACTTCCTGGCGTTGAATTGCAGGCCCAGTCGGTGCACACAGGTGGCGGCCAGGGTGACCAGTTGCTGGAGGGTGTCCACGTTCTCTGCCAGCAGCACCAGGTCGTCGGCGTATGCAAGGCCTGGCAGAACCCACACTTCCGGCATTCCCTCATACATATGGGGAAACGGGAAGCCCAGCCCTGACTCAAGCAGGGTTTGCTCAAGGCTTGCAACATATAGCGCATATAGGAGCGGTGAGAGTGGGCAGCCCTGTTTGAGGCCCCTCGTAACGGGCACAGGCTCCAAGCGGGCGCCACCAAAGCATGCCACGACCGTGTTCTCGGAGTACAGCCGGCGCAGTAGGTTTATCCACACCGGTGGCATTTCCAGCTCTCCCAGACAATGGAACAATGGCTCATGGGGGACGCTATCGTACGCCTTGGCGACGTCCAGGAAGCAGCCCACCAGTCCCCGAGCTTCCTTTCGAGCAACTTCCATCGTCTGGCTAAGCACAGAGAGGTTATCCTCTAGGCGTCGTCTTGGGCGGAATCCATTCTGAAGTTCAGTGAGCACACTCGCATTTTCTGCCCATCCACTCATCCACCCTTTCAAAAAGTTTGCGAACAGCCGGTAGAGTATGCTCGTTACGATGAGCGACCGGTAGTCCCGCAAGAGTCCCGCATCGCCTCCTTTCTTTGGTACGAGGTTAACCCTGCCACACTGCCAGGCCGACGGGATCGGGTCGCCATCTATTATTCCGGTGAATATGGATGCCAGGATATCCCGCGCAGCATCGCCGAGACTCTTAACCACACCTGCCGGGATGCCGTCGAGTCCCTGCGCGGTGTGCGCTCCAATGCGTGATATAGCGCGGTCTAAGGCGGCTCGCGTGACCTTCCAGCCAGGCTCGGATCTTCCTTTGGGCTGGTTGGGGGCTGGGTGGGTTGAGCATTCGTGGCGTGTCATAGGGTCCAGAGGAAGGGGGGATTCGTATGTCTGCGACATGTGTCGTGTGAGGTGTTGTGACATGTCATTGACAGGTTGGCCAGTACTTTCGACCCTGATTGTGTTGGCAGAGTTTCACTTGTCGAGTATGTCACGTAAGACCAGAACTTCCTGGTACCACTGCGACCTGCGCTTGTGATGGCTCTGATCTGCTCGTGGTCATATTGGGCTATCTTGCTCTGGACCATCTCTTGCATGGCATGCTTGCACTGCAGGTACACACTCCATGTTCGTTCGCACTCTTCATCCAATCCGCTTTTCACAGCATGACGGTGAAGTCGGTTGGCCTCGCGACGCGTCTTCAACGCCGCCTGCACCTCACAGTCTCACCAGCCTTTTCGTCGCACGCCTCACCGAGAATTTGTCCGCACTTCGTGCTTCTGCATCAGATGGCGCAGCTCCCCGACGAACTCCTCGTAACTAGTGGCCTGACTACACTGCAGACTGCGCTCGAATTCCACCGCGACGAGCTCGTAAGCTCTCACAGGCAGGTATCGCCGGGCCGGTTCCCGATTCTTTTACGTGCACCTCGCCAGATGGAGTATGTGAGCGGGATCTTCAGACGGTTGTGGTCGCTGCCTGCACGGAAGATGCCCTCCTCGTCAATATGGATTCGGTGCACGCGTCGGGACAGGTCGCCGGACGCGAGTGCATAGTCAATGCAACTGCGGCTGCTCCTTGCACACCATGTGAACTCCCCTTCACAGTCCGGGCGGAGGTTTAATACCTCAAGGGAGAGTGCATTGGCTGTTTGCAGCAGGAGCTCGCCATTGAAATCTTGGTAGCCATCTAGCGGCTGGATGTGTCCATTAAAGTCCCCTATCACCAGCACTTCCTTGGAGCCCGCCCAGCGTCTCACCTCGGTCGCGACACATTGCATGACACTGGCATTGCCTTCGTGGTAGCTGCCTGTCACTGTCAGATAGACAACGCCCACAACAAGTGGCAATCCCATGAGGACTCCATGATCCATAGATGTTCACTACACTCACAGGGTATTTCTTTCCATGATGTGCCTTGCCGACATAGGAAGCCGATTCCGCCACCTTTGCGGCCTTCTCCGCTGCGGTTGCGCCCTATCCAGTGCCAGTGAGGAGGAATTGGCGGTGTCTCTAGATCGCGTAGGTGCGTCTCAGCAACCGCGAACAATGATACATTGTCTGCATCTAGGTTCCTGTAAGCTCCTCCCACTTGCGCTGCCGTCTCGCGCCGTGCATATTCAGGAACCCTACACTCACCTCAGTTTTCTTCCGACCATGTTGGCGGCGGAGGTGGCGCCGAGGGTGCATTCCTTCGTACTGACCTTTAGGGCGTTGGCCGGCCCTGGATGTGTCGGTTATGGCTGGGTTTCTTTGGTGCTGCAACCGTGGCACCTCATGCGCTGCCTGCCCAAATTCCTTTGTCCGCACTGGGGCCACTGGTGAGCCAGGTGCTGTCGCGGGACATGAATGGCCCTTGACACGGGGCCGCTTCTGCCAGTGCCGTCGGTCAGTCCGGCGTATCCAGGGGTTCTCTTCACAGCCGGCAGGTGCCTTATCCCGGGATGCGAGTGATTGGCCTCCATTTTCGTCACTGTTCACTCCCCGTCCTCACAGACCGATGGTGCTGCGGGGGCTGTGCTGATTGTCGGCCTCCTCCACCACTCAGGTTGGGCAGTCATGACCAATCAGTATGTTGGCCGGGCCTTGGTCAATGCCTTCTGCACAGAGACCTCGATTGTGTATGCTAGGTGGTCCTGTCGTAAGCGCGACCAATGATCCTTCTGTTGCCTTGAGCGTTTCCACCAGCCTTTGCTCGTATTGCTTTCGGGCATACTTTCTTCTTTCCTCCTTCTTGCTGCCCGATTTGTGGTCTTCGTGCTCGCGCGAGCATCTGGGTGCTGCCTCTGCGCTGGCCAAAATGGTGCCTCCCTGGGTGGTGGGGCAATTCCTAAAAAACGGGCGGCTATTCCGCAGATTAAACGGCTGACTTGTTGGGCGTGTTCGGCCCCGTAAGTAACTCCGTCGTTGTGGAGCCTCTGTGCTCCGTCCATTCTGTTAAGATCGAGGAAGCGGCTCCCAGTTTTCCTGCACCATTTCTTCAGCTTGGCGTTGAGAAGTATCGCCGCTGCTCTCACTTGACCTCCCCGGTTCACAATCTCCGGGACGGAGCAGACGACCAGACTCCCAGCCCGCCTCATCCACTTTGAGTCAAGCAGACTTATCACCTCTTCTACCTTGCCTACGAGGACATCATGGGTGCGGACATGTAGAATGTACTGGCGTGGGACATCACGCGCAGACCCCTCATACTCGAGTGCATAGGCGATGGCTTCCTCTGCTGATGTTTTGTCGCCGTAGATGAATTCGAGCGCATCCGGATCTCCCACACCGGCCATGACAGATGCCGTCATCCGGCCCACATTTTCATCACCCACCACTACCACTTCTTTGGGAGTGCCCAGAGGGGGGCGGATGTCCGAGTTGCGTTCCCAATATGGGCATCTGCACTGGCCCCTCTTGCTCTGTTTCACTTTACCAGATGTCTGTGGAGTCTGGGACCCGCAGGAACTGGCTTTTGATGTCCGAAGAGTTGATGAGAGCGCCAGCTCGCTGTGCTGCAGCCGTTGGGAGTGGTGCTCTGTGTGTATGTCCCGCTGACGAACCTCCGTATTCCCTCCATGGGGCCTAGCGTGTACAGCTGACGCTGCTTGGGACTTCGATGGGTCACTGCCACCTGTTTCGGCTTGGGACTGTGTTTCAGTCGCCGATGGCCGATTCACATCTGCACTAGACAATCCGGCCTGAGTGGCGTCCTCACACCCAATAGCGCCCCGAAGCTGAGATGCGGAAGACATTACTTCACTAGACGCTTCACTTGACACTTCCGGAGCGTCCGCCACGATCAGTGCACAGTTAGTGCTGTCTACGCTGTCCCACTGTTGCTGCTGCCTCTGGATTTTCGCAGTGAGCTCCAGCACAAGTGCCTCCAGGGCCGACCCTCAGTTCTGGAGCTATGCAGAGAGGTGCTCTTGTTGAGGCAATCGTGTTTCCATATCTGCTAGCTTGTTGCAGATGGCGCGCACAAAAGCCCTTCCATCGGCCGCGGCCTCGAGAGTTTCGAACGGCGTCTCGTCCAAGAACACCCAGCGGCCGCAGGTATTGCACCGCACATCTGGGCTCTCGGTAGCTCTGTTAGAGCCCTCCATGTCCGGTGGCGCCATCTTCCGAGATCCGTGCCGGCTTCAAAGGTTGCCATCAGCAGCGCCACCTCTTGTCGTCTTGGCGAACACCTTTGTCGGGGTGTAGTAGCCACTTGACTCACAGAGGGCACTACACGACCCTGTCACCGCCGCAACATCAATAGGCCATACACGGCTCCAACCGAAGGACCGAAGGGTTCAAGCACTTCGTCGCGCTAGCCGCCGGTACCGTAGGCCTCGTCCTGGCTACGAACGTCATGGACACCCGGCGATGCAAACTCCGGCGAACAGCGCGGTCACGGGAACCACAGAACCACCGAACGAAAGGCCGCTCCACGTACAGTCACATCCCACGAACTGGGCACCAACTCTCTTCTGAGCAGGGTCACTTGTCGGCAAATAGCGGATATATATATATATATATATATATATATATATATATATATATATATATATATATATATATATATATATATATATATGGGTGGCGCTGGTGAACACTCTCAAGGTTCGTATACAGGCAACATAAATACCCAAGAAAGTAGCAGGGGGGACAGCGGCCGATGTAGCTCAGTTGGAAGAGCACCGGACGCGTTATTCGGAGGTCGTGGGTTCGGATCCCACCATTGGCACGTTGTTTTTTCTTCTACTTTGTGTCTAATTATCGTTCCCCTAAACAGATTACATTACTAATTTCTGTGATTATCCAAGTAAACATTAAAAAAAAAGCCATAAAGTACCATCCCCTACGCTTTCCTTGTCCTCGCCGACTGTTGGCTTCTTTCCTTCATGTATTATAACGAGCACCCTCGTTTCCCCTTGATTGATCTGCTTATATATATATATATATATATATATATATATATATATATTGTTATTGGTAAATGATTAGGAAAGGATTTACAGGGCATCGTTCTCGTCGTTCGTTCAACACATTTATTCAACGTCGTTTTTGTGGCGCACTAGTCTTGAGCGCCACTAGCAAGCCTTTGTTGTGCATGCGTGAATTTTAGTGGGTCATATGCAAATAGCGTCTGTAAATAGCATTTGACTGATTTTTGTTGATTGTGTTTTCGTGTCAAGACCAGGGAATAAAAAAAAAGTTTTTGTGGCGCACTGAAGTAACACCAACCACCTCTGTACTGATGCCACTGAAACATCTGTTCGACTCCTGTGTTTTAATTTAATAGCTTTTTTTTTGTTTTTTGCAATTGCCTTCACCGTAATTATTTCCTGCCTTCAGTGAGTGCGTGTTAACTTTAGGTTGCGTTCTCAGACACCTTTCAGTAACAATCGCCGTTTACAGTGAGTGTATGTTACCTTCAGGTTGCGTTCAGTGAGACCTTTCCGCAACCAATAATGCAAACACGGGGGCCAGTTGGTTGATCATTCTGTGGAATACTGCGCTACTTGATATACAGAGACAAATGGAAGACGACACACGAATGAAGCAACAATCGCCGTTTAACTCGCTGAGAGCGTCGTCTGCTCCAGTGCGTCTAGGGGATATGGTTTGGCATACGCGGACGTACGTGCATTCAGATCATAATCTGAATATTGTACGTGTCTGCGGCCTCACGTTCAGTTCATGGCCTGAGTCGTGAGTGAGGCGTCGCACTCGAATTCAGATCGCGATCTTAAGTTGATAGCACGGGCTCAGGCTCAGATCACGATCTGTGCTTTCTTGACGACGGTGTGCGCCTTTTTTTGCTTTTTTTCTCGAGGGGGGGGGGGGGGGGAGTTTACATAGCCGCGACAAAGGCCGCTTGCACTTCCTCTGTTTACATGTTGCTATGAGCATTTTGCTGCACAAAGTGCTGTGCATTGAAATGAACAGCTACGCTTCATGGCTCCTTCAGTACTTTGCTCAGCAAGCAGCCTCGCTTTATGGTCCACATTTCTTATAATGTGCATATGATGTGCCACATTGCAGATGACTGCCTTTTGTATGGCCCACTGGACAGAGTTAGTGCATTTCCCTCTGAGAATAGCTTGGGCCAGCTAAAAGCACTTCTAAGAACAAACAGCAAGCCACTTGAACAGGTCAGTCGCAGACTCTCTGAGCTGGCCCCTTCCTCAATAGAACCCCCACAATGTGTGCTGCCAACAGGTGTCTCATCACTGAAAACTGGTGTTGAGAAAGACTTATGCTGTCTGCTGAAAAATGACCCCATTGTAAGTGTGGCAGAAATAACACCTGAGTTCATCTTTGGCCATCGACACATTCAGGTTGGAAGTTTGTGCACGATCCCCACATCTTCTGAAAAGCTGCAGATTTTTCACACTGAAGGAGTGTCGCGTGAACTGAAGAAGTGGCCTGCGGAATTTTTCTGTTCTAAATGTATGAAACTTCCATGGAAATCAGGTTTTGTAGTGGTTCCCCTCATTCAACATGGTTAAAAAAATTAGGGGTGCCAAATTTTGCACGTTATTTGGCTCCATTGAGACAAAAACTGTTATTGAATAATAATTGGCATGGGAAATGGTTCTGCCATTATTACAGGGTATTCAGTGCAACACAGACTAGTTCGGCAGTTAACTATCTTAGAATGGTTCGGTTTGGTTTATGGTGTTTAATGTCCCAAAGCAACTCGGGCTGACAGATGCCGTTGCGGAGGGATTCGCAAATTTTGACCAACGTGGTTTCTTTAACCTGCACTGACATTGCACAGCACACGGACATCTTGCTTTGCGCCTTTATGCGACCACCACAGCCGGGATTCAATTGCACATCCTTGGGTTCAGTAGCCGAGCGGCATAACCACTGCACCATCACGGTGGGGTAAAACTCGGTACTTGTAAAAATGTGAAGAATGTAAAGCAAGCCTATTAAAAAAAGATATAGTGACATATATGCCCTGCATCGCTGGACGTTACAGAAGACAACAATCAGCAACAGTGCCACAGAAGAAAACAAAGTGATAGCAACGTTTGGTGCTAGAAGGTTGACGCTGCAGTGCTTCTGTGCTTTGTGTGCTACGTCATCCTGGACTAACCTTCGTGCACTAACCTTGCCACGTATCGTCTTGGTGGAGGTGACTAAAGATCCCCGTGTGCACACATAAATCCATTCAAGCAGCCGAAAGCTGGATTTGCGCAGTGGCCGCCACCTACCTGGGATCACAACGTCAACAACGACCACTATAACATCTGAAGCAGCTCCTACCACCGCAACAACATCGGCGCAGCCACTCGTCCTCACAAAAATCCGCCACCCTCCCATCTTCAATGGCGAAGACAAGACAGATGTTGACGACTCGCTGGATGAATACGAGCGTTGCAGCAAGAACAACCACTGGGACGCGACCATCATGCTGGCCAATCTGATTTTGTATTTGGCGAGAACCGCTCGCACGCGGTTCCAAAATCACGAGCACGAGCTGATGACCTGGGAAATTTGCATGCAAAAGCTTCACGACTTGTTCGGGAAGCCCATTGGACCGGCTCTCGCAGCCGAAACCGAACTTTCGTCGTCGCGCCCTATCCACCACGGAGTCCTACCTGGCCTATATTCAAGACGTTCTCGCGTTGTGTCGCAAAAGGTAGGGCACATCCTCAAGGGCATCGCATATGACGCGTTCAACATCCTCTTCTGCATGGATTGCTCTACCGTCTAGTCGGTGCTTCAAGATTGCCGAAAATTCAAGCAGGCTAAACAGCGACGCCTGGTACATCGCTTTGAGCGCCTTCCAAACACGGCAGCTACATCATCCTGCGATGGTCTGGCTCCTGTGCAACAGCCTTCTCAGTCCACAACAATGACTCGGATCGTCAGGCGAGAAAACGAGGGTTTAGCTCCTGCTCTACTCCCATCTAAATATGGCCATGATACAGGCTGTTGTCCGCCAGGAACTTGCCAACGTCGGTCTTTCCTCCAACCCCGTACCGCCCTCGTCACCATCGCATCCTGTTCCTGTAGTGGCTGCTGCAACCTCTATCCAAGCTCCCCCCCCCCCCCCCCCCCCCGTCGCTACGTTAATCGCAATCCTGCAGAGTGGCGCACCTCAGATGACAGGCCAATTTCTTTTATTTGCTGTCGAGCCGGCCACACTTTAGATTATTGCCGCAGTCGCACCTTCCCCACCCCTCGTTCTTATTAAAACGCTGACCGTCGGTACTACTACGGACCTTGACGCTTCCCTGCCCAACCTGAACAGCTCCGCCCCGCATATGATCGACCTGGGCACTTCCCTCCTCACCCAGATGAACCTCACACCGAAGCCGTGTCAAGTGTCCGTCATTCCAGCCGATCTCCATCTCCACGGTCTCGTCGATCTTGTTCATCGCTGCCTCGTCGCAACTCCTCGCCATCATACGCCGGCGCCTACTCGGGAAACTAGAGAGTGCAGCGCCCGGGAGTGACGCTGCATTACCGAACCGGACTGTCAACTCAGAACTGACCCTTTCACCCAGACGTAACCTCATTGACATTTTTGTGGACGGAGTCTCAGTTTCTGCCCTTATTGACACTGGCGCCCACATTTCCGTCCTCAGTTCCTCGCTCCGTGAGCGCCTCAACAAAGTCCTTACACCGGCTTCCTCATCTATCGTTCATGTTGCTGTTGGCAACACAGCTACTGTGATTGGTATGTGTACTGCAAGAATTACCATTGCCAACCGCCATATCCCTGTGCTATTTACAGTCCTCACCAGGTGCCCTCATGACGTTATATTAGGACTCGACTTTTTAACTGCATATTCCGCACTCATTGACTATTCTCGACTGCTTCATCTGGACCTGCCACTCTGTCCTGACAAACAGGTCTCTGATACTTAGGCGCTCCGTCTCCGCTCCTCTAAATTTACTCGCCTACCACCAGAAGCCGCAGTGTATGTGCTGATGTCGCCTTTTCACTCCGTTCCGGATGGCGACTACGTTTTTTCCCCCATAACTGACGTGACACTTGAGCGTAGCATCGCTCTACCTCACAATATAGTGCATGTAGCAAAGAACAGCACTTGTATTCCAGTCCTTAACTTCAGCTCTTTTGTGCAAGTTCTTCCTGAGGGCATTTCTCTCGCCGAACTGACCCCATTGTCGGAGTTTATTGTGGCTGCTCTTTTACGTGACCCTATAGCCGCAGTGCCGACACGACCTGCACCGTTCCCACCTCAGGAGGTCCGTATATCCGGCATGGTTGCTCCTGACTTGCGCCCTGATCGTGCTAAAGCACTTAGACCCCACTGACATCGTACAGTGATATTTTTGATTTTGGTGACCGACCCTTGGGTCAAACGTCCCTCGTTACACATCGCATCGATACCGGAGACGCCAGCCCAATTCACAGACGACCTTACCGAGTCGCCATTTCTGAACGTCGTCTCGTACAAGATGAAGTCGACATGATGTTGGCAAGGAACATTACAGAGCCTTCCAGCTGTCCCTGGGCATCACCTGTCGTGCTTGTTAAAAAAGGACAATACCTGGAGATTCTGCGTTGATTACCGACACCTCAGCAAAATTACAAAGAAAGAGGTTTACCGCTCCCTAGGATAGACGATGCCCTCTACTGCTTGCACGGTGCCAGATATTTCTCTTCCATTGATTTTTGTTCCGGTTATTGGCAGATCGCAGTTGACGAATGGGACCGAGAGAAGACCGCCTTCGTCACTCCCGATGGCCTGTGTCAACTCAAGGTGATCCTTTCGGCTTGTGTAATGCGCTCGCAACATTCGAGCGCGTGATGGACTCTCTCCTGCGCGGCTTGAAATGGACGACGTGCTTGTGCTATCTTGATGACGTCAATGTATTTTCTTCTACATTCGAGAGCCATCTCCATCGCCTTGATGCCATTTTGGCGTCTTCCGAAGAGCTGGCCTTCAGCTGAACTCGAAGAAATGTAGCTTCGGCCGACGTGAACTCAAGGTGCTCGGTCACGTGGTCGACGCCCGTGGCGTTCAACCCGATCCAGACAATATATGTGCTGTAAGTGCATTTCCTACACCCCGTTGTACCAGTGACGTGAGTAGTTTTCTTGGGCTTTGCTCCTATTTTCGGTGGTTCGTACCCAACTTTGCGGAGACGGCTTGTCCACTCACCAATCTTTTGAAGAACGACGCTCCATTTTGCTGGGACCAAGAACAATCCCAAGCCTTTTCTGCGCTCATTGCAGCCCTCACCAACCCGCCCGTCCTGGCAACTTCAATCCTTCGGTACCAACAGAGGTACGCACCGACGCCAGTGGTCATGGTATTGGTGCCATACTCGTCCAACAGCAGATGGGTCGCACTCGTGACATATATGCCCTGCATCGCTGGACGTTAAAGAAGACAACGATCAGCAACAGTGACACAGAAGAAGAGAAAGTGGTAGCAACGTTTGGTGCTAGAAGAAGGTTGACGCTACTGTGCTTATGTGCTTTGTGTGCTGCGTCATCCTGGACTACCTTCTTGCACTAACCTTGCCACATATCAATATAAATGTTCTGATGGCTTGTTATATAGCTCATTGGGGCTTAGCATGCGAAAATGTGATATTTATGTGTAGCACTGTCCATTTGCCAGCATTTGAAGCTAATGTGACAAATGTGTCCCACTGTCATATAAGATATTAATGCCATTGTAGTTGGCAGTTATTTTTATTTACTTTCCTTCACAATGCCAGCAACTAAAGCTTTATTGTACCACTCTAGGGAACTACTTTCCTGCAAGGTATGTGTCTTGGAGTGACCAAGAAGATTTTGCATTTTTTATGTTTATAAGATTGGTGCTTTAATGGGTTGATTGCACCACGGCCTGTGTGTTTATTTCAGAGCTGTGTACAATTTTCGGTTGCACATTGCTTGTTTCTGCACTTGGTGTGACACAAATTTACTGTGTGCTGTTTCCATTTTTGTTTTGCTATATATTTTTCTATGTTTTGTGTGATTTGGGTTGCGTGCTTTGTGTCCTGCCTGCTTTTTTTCCTTTGTTTTGGCCAACACAGCTGAGCCCACTTATATCTAACCTAATGGTCCCACTGATTATGTTCTTTATACCTTATGTTAGTTGCGGTCTTTCCATATTGCAGCAAAATATTCAGACAGATGTGGACTCTATTTCATTAGAAACGGTCCGCCATTAACAGAACTTCGTTTTTAAAAGAGGCTTTATCAGGTAGCCACGTGATCCTCCCCAAAACCCTTGCAGTCAGCAAGCTGCTTTCCAGGCATATATAACCATGTTTGGAACTTGGCAGCCAGTGGTAAACCAACCTTCTCAACATTGTCGTCACGAGATTCAGCTGGAACCCATAAAATGCTCATCCTTTGTGTTCGTGAGTGAATGGCTCTAGTTTTGCATCATTGTCCACTTAGTCTTCTAAGCAATATTTTGTCAAGCCAGCAGTGCATCAATACTACATTGTCATAATTTCTTCAGTGAGATTATGTGGGCATTCAGCAATATTATCTGTCATTTCCAAGCCTGTAAAAAGCTTGCCGAGTAGAAGTAGTTTGTGATACACAATATAACCAGGTTTCTTTGTACTTCTTGAAAGACATCTAGCAGATATTGTGGCTGAGACATTGCCATATAGTCTGTCAAGTGCTATCAGTGTTCACTGATATGTTGCCTGTAAGGCACTTCAGTGCATAACTGACTCCCATGTGTGATGATTGATCTTGCATGTATTATTCAGTGGCCGCCGATGCCAGGATTCGATCCCGCTTCCTTGGGAACAGTAGTCGAGCGCCGTAACCACTGCGCCACCCCGGCGGGGTCCCTATGCTTGCCCCCCCCCCCTCGAATAAGACAAAATTCTGCCGACACCCATGACAGGTGCTGTATTAAATTGACATTTTGCAGAATAAATACAGAAGTGCAGCATGCGCATACTGCACCATTCAAAGGAATGTAAATGAGGTGCACTTCTTGAACAGGCGCAACTAGGGTAGCCGATTTGAACAGACATGCTTTTTCAAAGAAGTGAGAGATTGGATGTCAAGGTATTGAAGAAACACTCTTTGATCCCTGATGTTGTTAGAAGTGAAATTGTTTAGTCTGAGGAGGAGGAAATATGGCAGTGCCTCATGTGCACTACCTGACTGGTGTGGTCGTACATGAGGTGCACCACCGTTGCCTTGACACAATTTGGCGGTAACTCTGTCCACAGTCATCATAACTGAGCATTGATTATAAGTGGGCTCGACTATATATATTGTATTTTGTTATTTGTTTTCATGTATTTTTTATATGAATTGCGTAGTGACTAATTGTATTGCTTCCAGTTTTTTTTTCTTTTTACTCTCCTCTCTGGAAGAGGCAGGAATCAATTGTTTCTTTTCTGGTGGTGATAGCCAGCCTATTATTTTATTTTTTTTATGTCTGCTGTAATTACCTCTAACCAAGAAATATTGTTTATTATTAATGCCCCAAACAATGTTTTGGCAGCCAGATGGTTTTGTTGTATTTGTCACACTTCAGAAAAGTATTAATTACAGCTTTTTTTGTGAAACTGAGCAATTTGTGCCCTTATACTGCTGTATGGCTGTGAAGAAAAGTTGTCCAGCTTTCCACGCATAAGTTATGCATAAGGTGAAACATTTTTTTGCACAGTGGTTTGTTTACTTGGTGCACATAGTTCTTGAATAAACAATATAGTTTTTTCCTTGCCATAAATATTTCTTTAGTTTCAGCTTACTATTTTGTCGTTTTCGTGTTCATTCTGTTCTCATAAGGTGCTTAATGCTTAAATTAGGTAGTATGCTTTACCAACAGTATTTTAGTTTTGCTCTTTATTATTTAGCACATACAAGAGTGCATTACTTTTATGAGTGATATGACAGACTTGCAAGATAATACAAAACATTGACAAAGTGATTGCTCAGTTCTACACAGAATAAAAAGGTGTTTCACATTCAAGGGTGCAGATTTAGACAAGGTACTGAAAACTACAGCCTGTGACCTAGGGCATGGTATATTAGTAAAAAAATCAGTGCAGCTCTAAAGAACACAATTCAATGTTCTTCTCTAATGCATCAAATTATTTACTCATATTACAAATTTTACATATTTGGACTATTGCTGAAGGCTAATGGGTGCCAGTCCATGAATACGGGCAGATGCTCCACTGCAACTGTAAGTTTTTTTAATGATTTATTGGCAACAAATTTAAAAGATGATAACCAGCTCGTTTAAGCATACGTGCTTGTGAACAGAGCTGGGCAGAACAGCATCTTTGCATACGTGACAAGCCATGCACAGAAAAAATATTCAAAAGCAGCAGTTGTATACAATAATAGAGTTGCTTTTTCAAGTCTTATCATTTTGCTCTAATCACTTACTGGATCTTGTAAATTACCAGAAAAAGGACTCTGTTCAAATATTTTTCAGCCCTGTGGAAGCACCTGCATGATTTAAGTGGCTTCTATTTTCTTGTCAGCTACCTGCTCATCATAACACACCATTGGTTTTAATTTACATGTGCTGTGTGTCTTACCTGCATACTTTTCATAAACTTATATGATATAACTTCTAGGAGGCTTCTTTTAGCCCTCATTTAATGCCAACATCACTGCCGAACCTCAAGCTTAGCCCTGTACTTTTGTATGTTTCGAAGGGCTACCTACAAAATATATAGTTTGCATATATATCTCACTTTCTTCAGCACATTTACTGGAACCACCCTGTCATCTTAATTGATTGAGATATAAGATGCACTGGCTATAACACAATTTCAATAAAGAGTGCTCAATATGTATATATATATATATATATATATATATATATATATATATATATATATATATATATATATATATATATATATGCAGATAAATTAAGGGGAAATGAGGGTGCTCGTTATAATACATGAAGGAAAGAAGCCAACAGTCGGCGAGGCCAAAGAAAGCGTTGGGGATGGTACTTTGTCTTTTTTTTTAATGTTTACTTGGATAATCACAGAAATTAGTAGTGTAATCTGTTTAGGGGAAAGATAATTAAACACAAAGTAGAAGAAAAAACAACGTGCCGATGGTGGGAGCCGAACCCACGACCTCCGAATATCGCGTCCGGTGCTCTACCAACTGAGCTACATCGGCCGCTGTCCCCCCTGCTACTTGCTTGGGTATTTATGTTGACTGTATACGAACCTTGAGAGCGTTCACCAGCGCCACCCTCAGCCAAAGCGGCGGACGTGGAACGTCCTTTGTTACCGCCAGCGTCACGTAGAACGTGATCAAGATCGAGGGCGAAAGCTGTGCTAGAACCCTCTTACGCTACCTATGGACTCAAGACTGCCAGAACCAAGAACCTCGTAAGCTACAAGCAGATAAATTAAGGGGAAATGAGGGTGCTCGTTATAATACATGAAGGAAAGAAGCCAACAGTCGGCGAGGCCAAAGAAAGCGTTGGGGATGGTACTTTGTCTTTTTTTTTTAATGTTTACTTGGATAATCACAGAAATTAGTAGTGTAATCTGTTTAGGGGAAAGATAATTAAACACAAAGTAGAAGAAAAAACAACGTGCCGAAGGTGGGAGCCGAACCCACGACCTCCGAATATGGCGTCCGGTGCTCTACCAACTGAGCTACATCGGCCGCTGTCCCCCCTGCTACTTGCTTGGGTATTTATGTTGTCTGTATACGAACCTTGAGAGCGTTCACCAGCGCCACCCTCAGCCAAAGCGGCGGAAGTGGAACGTCCTTTGTTACCGCCAGCGTCACGTAGAACGTGATCAAGAGCGAGGGCGAAAGATGTGCTAGAACCCTCTTACGCTACCTATGGACTCAAGACTGCCAGAACCGAGACCCTCGTAAGCTACAAGCAGATAAATTAATGGGAAATGAGGGTGCTCGTTATAATACATGAAGGAAAGAAGCCAACAGTCGGCGAGGCCAAAGAAAGCGTTGGGGATGGTACTTTATGTCTTTTTTTTTTTAATGTTTACTTGGATAATCACAGAAATTAGTAGTGTAATCTGTTTAGGGGAAAGATAATTAAACACAAAGTAGAAGAAAAAACAACGTGCCGATGGTGGGAGCCGAACCCACGACCTCCGAATATCGCGTCCGGTGCTCTACCAACTGAGCTACATCGGCCGCTGTCCCCCCTGCTACTTGCTTGGGTATTTATGTTGTCTGTATACGAACCTTGAGAGCGTTCACCAGCGCCACCCTCAGCCAAAGCGGCGGACGTGGAACGTCCTTTGTTACCGCCAGCGTCACGTAGAACGTGATCAAGAGCGAGGGCGAAAGCTGTGCTAGAACCCTCTTACGCTACCTATGGACTCAAGACTGCCAGAACCGAGACCCTCGTAAGCTACAAGCAGATAAATTAAGGGGAAATGAGGGTGCTCGTTATAATACATGAAGGAAAGAAGCCAACAGTCGGCGAGGCCAAAGAAAGCGTTGGGGATGGTACTTTATGTCTTTTTTTTAATGTTTACTTGGATAATCACAGAAATTAGTAGTGTAATCTGTTTAGGGGAAAGATAATTAAACACAAAGTAGAAGAAAAAACAACGTGCCGATGGTGGGAGCCGAACCCACGATCTCCGAATATCGCGTCCGGTGCTCTACCAGCTGAGCTACATCGGCCGCTGTCCCCCCTGCTACTTGCTTGGGTATTTATGTTGTCTGTATACGAACCTTGAGAGCGTTCACCAGCGCCACCCATCAGTTCAGGCGTTCAGTCGTGTCGGACTCTTCGTGACCCTATGGACCATGTCACGCCACGCTTTCCGGTCTCTCACTATCTTCTTAACATCACATAGCTTCATCTGCAATGCCTCGAGAATGCCATCTAACCATCGCGTTCGCTGCCTACCCCTTCTCCGGCGACCCTCAACCTTTCCCAACATCAAATCTTTCTCCAGCGACTCCTCTCTTCTCATCAGATGACCAAAGTAGCTGAACTTTAACTTTAGAATTTGACCCCCCAATGAGCAGTCAGGGTTTATGGTCGACAATATCGACTGATTTGATCTTCTGGCAGTCCAAGGAATTCTTAAGAGTCTTCGCCAGCACCACAATTCAAACGCGTCAATTCTTCGGCGGTCAGCCTTTTTCACAGTCCAACTCTCGCATCCATACATCACAACTGGAAAGACCACAGCACGGGTTATACGGATCTTGGTTGACAGACTAATGTCTCTGCTCTTTACTAGGCGGTCAAGGCTAACCATTGCTCTCTTTCCCAGAAGCAGGCGTCTCCTAATTTCATGGCTGCAGTCTCCTTCCGAGGTAATCTTGGCGCCCAAGAACAGAAAATCTGTCACAGCTTCCACTTCTTGTCCATTGATGCTCCAGGACTTGATAGGGCAAGACGCCAGGATCTTCGTCTTTTTAATGTTCAGTTTAAGCCCAAACTTCTCACTCTCTTCTTGTACGCGCATCAGAAGTCTCTTGAGTTCCACTTCACTTTCTGCCATTAAAGTGGTATCATCCGCATATCTAAGGTTGTTGATACGTTTCCCAGCAATCTTCACTCCAGCTGAAGACTCGTCCAGACCGGCCTTCCTCATGATGCACTCTGCATATAGGTTAAATAGGCAGGGCGACACTATGCAGCCTTGCCTCACCCCTTTCTCAATCGGAAACCAATCAGTAAGACCATGCCCAGTTCTGACTGTGGCCTCTTGCCCTTCATAAATGTTCCTGAGGAGACAGATGAGGTGAATTGGAAGTCCCATCTCTTGGAGAGCTTGCCACAATCTCCTGTGATCTACGCAGTCAAACGCTTTCGCATAATCAATAAAGCAGAAGTAAATGGGTTTCTGGAACTCTCTTGCTTTTTCCATGATCCAGCGAAGGTTGGCAATTTGGTCTCTAGTTCCTCTGCCCTTGCGAAACCCAGCTTGCACGTCCGGAAGCTCCCGATCCACATACTGCTGCAGCCTACCTTGCAGGATTTTTAACATCCGCTTGCTAGCATGCGAAATAAGCGCGATCGTGCGGTAGTTGGAACAATCTTTGGCACTGCCTTTCTTTGGAATGGGGATGTAAACTGACCTCCTCCAATCCTGTGGCCACTGCAGGGTTGTCCAAATCTTTTGACATAATGTATGCAGTATGTAAATATATATATATATATATATATATATATATATATATATATATATATATATATATATTTATACATCATGCCTATTCTTTCTATATATATAAAGTGCAATCTGAATTTAGTTTTATAATGACAGCTAAAAACCACAGAAACCATGCATAGCAAGAAAGAGTGATGGTGAATTTGTACTATGTTACTGCTGCTTGCAATAAAATTATCCACACAGACATCCCATCTTCCTCCCTCCGAACCAGCAGAAGTAAATTTGTGTGCGGACAGCCCATTTGCATTTGTTGTGGTTTATTTTTTAGTGCCGGGTGAAAATTTTATTGATACTGATAACAATACATGCAGCTTACCCCATGTCTGATGTAAAAAGAGATGTCTTCTTGGTAAGCCCTATATGGGCATCGTAATAATTCTCCCAAAGACTCTGCCCTCAAGCGCCCAACTAGAAACCAATGTGGGAAGCATGCAGGCATACAACTTTCCAGCCCTTCTACGCCCTATGTCGGGCCAACAGCAGCTTTGTGTGGGCAGCCTCATTTAGGCTTGCCAACGTGTTTTCTACACGGAGCCCACATTTACATTGCACAACAGGGCTGCATGCCAGCATAGCTGAGGTAGATCTAAGAGCAGTTTTGGGTAGGCAGCCCCATTTGGGCTTGCCCAAACAGTAACGGCAAAATGCCCACATTTTGGTTCAGTCTGCCCTCAAGTATGCGACAAAGGACCGATGTGGG
This sequence comes from Amblyomma maculatum, assembly GCF_055883805.1. NCBI lineage: Eukaryota > Metazoa > Arthropoda > Arachnida > Ixodida > Ixodidae > Amblyomma > Amblyomma maculatum. The sequence goes on along the minus strand of NW_028146754.1, from coordinate 598,661 downwards.
TAGCATGCAGGCTTGCATGCTTGCCAGCCCCATCACAGCTGGTGAGAGACCAAGAGTGCTTCTGTGTGGCCTACCTTACTTGAGCTTTCCAGCATGGAGCCCACATCTGCTTCTTATCTGCCCTCAAGAAGCCTGCAAGGAACCGATGCAGACTTGAAGGGGGCATGCGGACTTGGTTAGCCCTTGCAATACCTACGTGGGGCCCATGTAGAATGAACAGGGGCCAGCCCAATTTGGGCTTGCCCACATGCTCTCCACAGGGGTACAACAGGGGTTTTAGGCGAACTGGCCCTGCCCTTTTGCCCATAAGGGACCCGCAAGGACCCGACATTTTGTGCTGCCTGGGCAGGTAGCACAGAATGTGGGGCCCCAGTAGGTCCGATGTAGGCAAGTGGGGCTGGGGCAACCATCATAAAACCTGCATCGGTCCCCAATGGGGCAAATTTGGGCAAGCCCAAGTTGGGCTTGCCCCTGTTGCTTCTGCATAGGTCCTATAGCGGCGTTGCTCGGGCTAATGCAGAACACATTCCTGCATCCAGACCACAAAGGTCCCTTGTCGTATATTTAAGGGCAATCCCACCTAAATGTGGGCTCTTTAAGGGAAAGCCCTCATATATCCGAATTGAGGCCGCCCCCATTAAACCTTCGTGGGACCAACATCGGCCTTAGTGGGGGAAAAATACGAACACACCCACATGCTGCCCCAATCAGCCCCTTGTAGGTTACTTGAGGGCAGGTGGAAGAGCTCAATTTGGGCAAGCCCTCGTGAAGCCCAAATGAGGCAGCCTTAGCGAAACCGCTTTAGGTCCCACATAGGCTGTAATGGGGCTGGAAGGCGGGCGTGCCCGCATGGTACCAAAATCGGTTCCTTGTGGGGACTTTGAAGGCAGGTGAAACAGCAGGTGGGATTTAGGTTCAAAAACAACACCCAGCCCAATTGGGGCTGCCCACACAAAACCGTTGTAGGTCCCACACCGACCGTACTGGGGCTAGAAGGCGTGCGTGCAATTGTGTAATCATTCTTTCCAACCTTTATTTGTATTAGATGCTGCCCTAAATTTTTATTAGAGATGATTTGTATAACAGTTGTTGCCATATTTAGTCGGTTATACAAATTACATGGCTTTAGTTTTCGCGCTCATGCAAATTGTGCTATAAAATACTAAAACATACTGATTGCTAACTGTTGCTCCTTATGTGGTTACTGTGGACAGCCTGCAACTCTCGGCACGATATTACTGTTCAGAACACACAACTCCATAGCCTCAGAAAGATGTTCATCAAGTTATTTAGGCTAGAATATTGTTATGAATTATTGCAAAATTTACATTGTGGCTGTTTAGAAAGTGCAGACATGTATAAAATAATTACTTTATTATGTGCATGAATATTGTTTGGTCAAACTTGGACTAGACTTGCCATAAATTTCCTGTGTCAGATCCCTATGGGAATAATGCGGGCAAGCCCAAGTGCGGCTTGCGCTATAGAACCCGCAACGGTGCTATGTCATTATCTGAGGGGCTTACCGAAATAAAAAAAAAAAAATGTTCATCCAGAGCGGCTGCCCGAATCTGTCCAAAGTAGGACCTTCGGGGGGAGCTGGTGGGATGTGCCCTTTTGGCAATGCGGGTAAAAGATGGGCAACCCCGCAAGGGCTGCCTGCATCTGTCCCTAGTGGGGCCCATCGGGGCTTTGTCGACAAGCCCCCTTCAGGCCTACGTCGGCCCCTCTTGCTGCACCCACATTAAGCCCACCGTGGCTCTCCTGCATTGCCTACATCGGACCCACCGGGGTCCACCCTTCATAACCCACTTTGTGCTACTTGGGTTGCACTACATGTACTGCCCATGCCCATTTCTTCTTAATTTCCACTAGAATGTCAGTAACTTGAGTTATTTCTCTGACCCACTCTGCACGCTTCCTATCTCTTAATGTTACCCCTACCATTTCTCGTTCCATAGCCCTCTGAGTTGTCCTCAACTTAAGTAGAACCCTTTTGGTTAGCCTCCACGTTTCAGCCCCATAGTTGATGTAGTGCGAAGAGAAGATAACCGATGGTCGCTTAGGATAACAAACTTGATTCCAAGGGAAGGAAAGCGTAGCAGGGGGCGGCAGAACGTTAGGTGGGCGGATGACGTTAAGAAGTTCGCAGGGGTCAAGTGGATGCAGCTAGCACAGAACCGGGTTAAGTGGAGAAATATGGTAGAGGCCTTCGCCCTGAGTGGGTATAATCAGGCTGATGATGGTGATGAGACGTCGATGATCACACGAAATCTCCATGAACCGTCTTTCTACCGCACGACAATGACAGGAACAGCCCAAGTGCCGGACGACTGCTATATCACCTTCTTGCATAGCATGTGCTTCACTTGCTCATGAATGACTTACGCTTAGATGGGGACACGCGATATGCCTTTTGACTGATGGGACGAGACGAACCAGTGTCGATAGTATGGTGGGTCTGAGACACAGGGTGTATTTTTTCATTTTTTTTTTCAGGAAAATCAAACATAGGCGAGACGTGTAGAATAATATTCACAAGCGTGCGCTGAGGTGAGCTCAGATCGGAGCTGATCATGTGCAAGGCATCAGTGGCCTAAGGTACGGGTGCAGTCGTAGCATCTGGGACCAAAGCAACGACGCTGCACGCCTGTTGGTAAAACTGCAGGCTCGGACAATGGGTTCAGCGTCCATAATGAAGCACTGCCGTGGTGCACGGAGATCATACAATGAGAATTATAAACATTTTGCTTGAGGAAAGCTGCGTGAATTGGTTGCACCACTGCCTGAAATGTCGTCTGGTCAGTAAGTGGAATTTCCACTGGGGTGATCGTGGCAGCCAGGTGGAACTACTCTGTCTTTGGTAATACTAAAAACTGTTTCTTCGTTACGGCCGCTTTCAAAAGGACGGCAGATTAGCACCGTTAGTATAAACATCTTCATTTTAGCAGTCCATGGTAACACCACAAAACTTCAGAAAGTCTATTCCTATTATAAAGTCATGCGTTTAATGGGGTAGCACAAAAATTCGGCTTGAAAGATTGCACCACCCGCATACACTTTGGCACTACACACACTCATAGGCCGTGACACCTCTTCACTAACACTACTAAACGTTCAAACACGATCGCATTGAGACATCACTTTGTGTCCCAAAAAGCGTTGAAACCCATAACTCATTTCAGAGACTGTCGCACTCACGTCCACCAAAGATGACGAACACACACAACCAATGAACACATTTTTGTTTCTGAGCATTACAGCAGAACGGAGGAAAGTACTGGTGCCCAGCCTTCGCGCCGCCTCACTCGCATTGGTCGCAGTGGATAGTTTTTCTTACGAGGTGATACGGAGCATCACCGGGATGATGGGGAAAGTCGCGCACTGAAAGCAAGTGGAGGTTAACACTTCAATCAGATCAGGGTGACAGACGTAAAGATCAGTAGTGTGGCTTTTTGGGCTTGTTGGTACATATAGCTCCAATACACTAAAGCGCAGAAAAAGACGAGGCCACACCAGACGAGAGACGAACATCAGGAGCGCTAACTTCCAACAAATTTTATTCTCCTGAAGCATCACATTTATACCCCAGAAAACAGGAATCACGTGTGAAAACCGTATCAATGCCTTGGAACAACGAGCTCTTTATCTGAGAGAATGTAAGGTGTGCTTACACACGCGCATCCTGACATGCTTATTTTTCGGCTTCAATGATTTCGCGCGTTATTCTTTCTCTGCTTTTTCCTATTACCATACTTCAAAGAAAGGCTTACAGATTTTTGACTTGCATGTGCGAATGTAATCAACCAGCGATCCGCCTTGCCCATTTCTGACGTTGCGAGCGTGTTCCATTAGGCGCTCGTTCAGACATCTCCCCGTCTGGCCAATGAATGCTTCCCGCATGACAAGGGAATTTTATACACAACACCTTCATCTCACATTACGTAGTGCTTCTGGTGCCTAGTTGCGCATTGGCGGGCTTTGCTGATGTTAGTTTCTCCCAGTTTGCACATCGTTGCAAGTTTTTTCGATAGATACTTGTTCGGGACTTTGAGGTAATATGCGCGCAGCATTTGATTGCCGTAAAAGAGGTAAGTATTGCCGATCGTTGGGCAGCGTTGGAGGCGCCGGGCGAATATAGCGTGTCGGCACCCTACTGCGGCAGTACCTGTCGATACGACCGAAAACGAGTCCTGGTCCGATAAAAAAATCTTCCTCGTGCCTTCCGCTCTTCTGTGCCTTGCTCTGTACAATTAATATGGCTCCACGCACTTGGCGAATGATTTATCAAAATAGATGGTCACTTGGCAGCATTCTTTAATGGCCTATAAATTGTATGGCGTAAGTTAGCGTGACAAAGTAACTAGTAGTTTTTTTTAAATATATATTGTTTCATTGTCATTTTTTTTCTCAAAGAAATAATTTCAAATAGGTAATTAGGCCGAGTAATTAATACCTTAGTCATATATATAACGCGGAAAATAGCATAGGCGACTCTTAACATCTCCGAGTTTGTTTCACTGGGCATGCGCTCACACTATACTTTAGAACATTAGTTACAGAAAAATATATGAACACACAGCCACCAGAGTCCCTCAATACTTTTTTTCTGGTCACGAAACTCCCGCCAAAGTATAATATAGGGTCAGCGCTGGCCGCTAGGGGCGCAGTTGAGCACTGAAGGGCATGCATCCGCTGTGGTTTCTGGAGGTGACCGTCATATTTAGTTTTATTTGCCCCTATAAGTTCAAATTGTCTCGTCATTCTCGTAGTAGTTAACGTACGGTAGTGCTCCCCCTTAGGCAATTGCACGAGAGACGATGACAACGCTAATAATATAAGCGTATGCCTCACCGGAACAGACGCCAGGCATGAAACTAACTGCACAGAATAAAACCTGTTATGAATGAAATTGATAATGCTGCGGCACACTTAGCCCCACTCTGACCCCACTAAACGAGCCGCACCACCTTTTACTTGTTTCCTGCCTATACGCTGCTCTGTCCGATCGGCAACTTGCAGCACGCAAGCAAAAACGCCACCGAAGTTCCTGTTGAACACGTCGCGCGTGATGGCTACGCTAAAGTTGAGTAACAGATCTTCGTCACCCGGTATCGATTGGTAGATCGTTAGTGAATCCATTTTTTGTGCTTTATTTGCCTTTGTCGCTCTATGGTGATGGTCACCGGCGTGCCGATGTCAGGCTACAGTGCCACGATATCGTCATAGAGAAAGACATTGGTAAACAGTGGACCCTCCCATAGGGCCCATTTGACTATGCGCACCAAACGGCCGGCGGCAAATACCTCCGGTCTTGCTGAAAGCGGCGCTATTTGAATGGTAGTATGCACTGCGCCCGTCCCTGCCCTTTTGGCGCATTATTTTGGTTTTACATGGTCTGCTAGGGTTTCCTTTATTTTCAGCATGCATAACAACACGGAAAGTCAATTCCCAGTTCTCTAATCTGGCCATCAACGCAGCTGCGCCACAACCTTTGCAAAACAGTATTGCAGAAAAGACGCCAAGGGTTTTGTGAAATGAATATTTATTTTGCTGCATATAAAACACATAAGAGATGCAACAGATGTAGGCGGATCCATTGACCAAAGTTCACACACATTAGGCGATGTGCACAGTACAGAAAAATAAATATACACAAAGCGAGAAACAGCACTTAGGTAGAGACAAAAATAGCATAACGTTGACTTCCGAAATAAGGCAAATATGATATGTAACAAAACAGGCATTATACATAAAATAAACAGTCCCAGTTGCAACTACTTTAGCAATGGTAACTTGTATTGTTCAGGGAAGAGAGGAGCACTGACGCTTTTTTTGGAAGGCCACACCGCTCACTCGTCACATCTTCCGTGCTTCCGCTGCAGTCCATGGGTACGTGCAGTGCTGTTGGAAAAGGAATGAACGTGAGGCAGAAGGTTGCAATGAAATGTAAGGCCACTGCGCCGCGCACACATCTGTGCATGTGGGTGCGTACTTAAGACTTGGTGAGCAGCAGTTATGGTCATAAACAGAAAAGCTGCCATTCGTAAAATTGATACAAAAGCTACTCTTGCAACGTAGAGGTCAGGAAGTGCAGGGTAACCGAACCTATCTGAAAATACATTTCGACAGTGAGTGAAATAACAGCCACCAAACTAACAATTTTCCTCTAAAGCACGGAACAGCTGAAGCAATGAAGCTTGCAGCATAAAACATTTCTCACTTTAACGTTGTTCCGGTAAATGCAACGCGACACCACGCAAAACTAGCCGTTCGCAAAACCGCGGACTGGCCTTACCGCGGCCGGCGAGCACGCCATGTTGGCTTGCCCTTCATACGCGACTTTGTGAAGCGCAGACCACCATGCTGAGCTAAAGTGCCCGAAATGTCTCCAAGTTTGACAAGAATGAAACATATCTCACCTTGCGGTTGCCCTGTTAAACACGACACCACGCAAAACCGCGTCTCGCAATGTCCCGTCACCGCGGCCAGCACGCCTTGTCATGCCTGTTGGCTTGCCCTTCACGCGCGACTTTTGGAAGCGCAGTCACCGCCGTACTGAGCTAAACTGCCTGAAATACTGCGCAGTTTGACAAGAAAGTCAAGAATGGAACATTTCTTAGCTTACCATCACCCATGTTAAACGCGACACTTAAAGAACTAGCCGTTCGGCAAACCGCGTCAGGCCTGGCCGCAGCGGCCGGCTAATACGCCATGTTGGCGCAACGGTGTGCTTTGATGTCCTCACATGCCACTTTGCCCAGCATGCTGAGGTAAACTGTTCGAAATGCAGCTCAGTTTCGCAGGAACGCCTCATATGAAACCTCGCGGTTGGAAACTGCCGGATCCTCACGAACAGAGCCTGAAATTCTATATGCCTGAACAGCCGGCGCGCCTGTTCACGAGCTGCGAAACTTAAATGCCACCAGCCGGCGGGGTCGTGGTAAACTGCTTCAATGCAGCGTAGTTCAGCAAAAAACGTTGCTCACCTTGACGTCGTTCCAAACTGCAGTCGTTCCGCGTAGCAGCCCAAGAGAGATAAAAATATGCGGTCTGTGCCGCACAGACGCGGCGAGCCACGAGCAGACAACCACTCGCTCTTTCGACAACTTTCTGTCGTCTGCTCCGGCGGGCTACCGCTGCCAAGGTATATGTACTACTATGGTAGCGAAGGCTCCATAGACGCCCATACGTACAAAACATGGCGGCTCATGGGCTCCAGAGAACAAATGGGGGGCCATGACGTCAAAAACGTCACGCATACGTTCATTTTGACGCGAATTTTAAACAAGCTTTTCTTTTTTCTTAAACCACCGCATTGCATTTACTAGCCTGCATCTTTTGAAGGTTGTTGCCTTTCAGCGCGCGCCAACCTTTGTCATCTAAAAGAAATCGAGTTTGTGTTGTTTACGCCATTGTTTATAAGCAGTTGCTCTAGCACAATGAAAGTGGTTGGCATAGGTGGCGGCATAGAAAGGCAGCAACACTTCCAAATAGAGACCACGCATGCAAATTCATAATACAAATACTGCTGTAAGCCATGCATGCACTTTGGCCATGTCTTTTGTCCCTCAGCACAGTAAGGTGTGGTCAACAAACACTGGTGCAACGGGGCAGTCGTGCCCAGTTCGCAACAGAGTGTACCAAGTGAACAATTATAGTTTTCATATTCATGGTTTATTGCATCAAACAATAGAATACAGCGACAAATCCCAACGATAAAAATGCATGTCGCAAAGAGCACGAAGAGTAGCGCTGTTTAAAAGGGCTAATCATCTCAATGATCACAGCCGAGGCATGAAAAAGGCTTGAAATGCCTTCCACAAACCATCACCAGATAAGAAACATGCATGTACAAAGCTATGACAGCTGCAATTTAAATAAAAATGTCATGAATTAATAGGTGCATCAAAAAATACGTGGAGCATAGAGCACTGGGATCACTCTTCACATTTAAATTTTTCGGCAGAAAGTATACAGCAGTTTTCAAGGAAATTTAAAGGTTGCACCGGTCCAGACAGCTTTAGAATCAGCAAATGTGCTTAACACAGGTGCATTAGAGCATACATTGAGTCTGTGTGCAACCTCCAGACCTGCTCACCGGTGAAAGTCAGCCGGGAAGCGGTAAGACACCGACGGTTGAGTCCACGCTGTCGCACCGTGCCAAGAGCATCGCTTCCTCACTTTGTGCGGGCTCATCTTGCGATAAAACGCTAAGCGCAATACAATGCTGCAAAAAGACTTCGCACTGCCCGCACGACGAAGCGGACGAAACCAAAAAAACACGGCTGCTGGGGGATATTAAATCTCACCAAAAGGTGACAGAGCAGCGACCAGCAAGGACGTCGAAATCTTCGCAAAAGGGATATTTTCAGACTTGCAAACTAAATTACGCTTTCCCGGGCGCACCAAGGCCTGCACCACAGCAGACGAGGAGCCGACAGCGATAAGAAACCGTTTCGTGTTCAGTCAGCTTCGTCATCTCCGTTGCCTTGGTTACCTCTGGCAGCGCCTCTTTACCGATGCAACATCAAGGTAGTGGGGCGATAGAAGTGTTGCAAGGTTTAAAAAAGTTAAGAATGTATTTATAAAATACCTTACTTCATTCACAAGCGAAGTTATCAAAATGTCTATTCTTTTTATGTTGATTGATACTTTTTA